>NC_058131.1:168055057-168204618 GCF_016433145.1 Gracilinanus agilis | reverse complement strand
ATATATATATATATATATATATATAAAGAAGAAGACATAAAGAAGGATCTCAACTAAATGAGTTCATGGGTTTTCCTTGGAGAGGTAAAAAGCGATTTGGATAGAGTTGATGTCATTACACTCACAAAGGCATACAATCAAATATTTCTTGGGTTTCTCAGGCATTTCACCTTACACGATAAGCATAATAACAATACTATCTTGAAAATTATTCTACACTTATGTGCCAAGATCTCTTGCCAAGAACAAAGAAATAGATAAATTTCTATGAAGAACTTGTTAATGTCCTCTGAATAATATAGATTTCTTAATATTATGTGACTTTAATACAAAGACAGACAGAGGGAAGGGCAACAAAAAATACATTGGAAAATAAAATTTATATTAATAAGTGAAAGTGGCCATATTTATAGACTATGCTGAAACCACATTACTATATATCCTGATTTTCTTTCTTTCTTTTTTTTTCTTTTGAGAAAAAGGAGGTGGAAGAAAACATTCAAAGATAACATGAAATTAGAAATCAACCCAATTTTGAAAAAAAAAAAAGAAAATCACTCAATACTGTTATAGGAGTCATTTCTAAATCAGTTCTTTATATATATATATATGTATATTATATATATAGATAGATATAGATATAGATATAGATATATAGTCAAACTATTAACTAAATTAGAATAAAAGTAAAAATAAATACCAAGTAAGGAAAAAAGCATAAAAGGTTTAATATAGGAAGATTCCACATGAATTCTAGCAGTTCTGTTCTAATACATCTACTGACTCTGAAAATGGATAAAAAGTAATCACATTAACTCTGAATATCATTATGTTTAGAGCAACTTCTCTCATATAAAACAACTGCCACAACGAGTAAACCAAAGAGCCCAGAAATCACCTTGACTAGCAAATACTTGTCTTCTTGTCAGGCAGAGAGACAGAACTCAAGTGGAATGCTAATCTAGGACTATGAGCTAATTTAGAAAATATTACAAAGCAGAATAGGGATGGGTTATCTGTGACAACACTCCACAAACCAATGAAAAAAGAACTGCAAAAGGAGGAGAAATTTATTAAGTACCTAATATGTGTTGGGCATTGTGCTAAATAATTTACAAATATTATCTCATTTGGAAAGAACCAAAAGGGAATACATTTAAAAGGCTACCAAAAGACCAGCATAAGATATGAATAAGCCAAATCATACCAACAGTTAATTTATAAACAAAACTCGTAACAGGTTTATTCAATGTAATGGATTTGCTGGCTTTTTTCAGACATCTTATCACCAATGACCTTGGATACACAACATTTAGACTATACCATGTTGGGAAATTAGGTGGCATAGTGGATTGAGCGCTGGACCTGAAGTCAGGAAGACTGATATGGTAGTTGAAATCTGGCCTTGGACACTTGCATGCTTTGTGACCCTGGGCAAGTCACTTAACCCTGTTTGCCTCAGTCTCCTCAGTTTTAAATGAGCTGGAGAAAGAAATGATAAGCCATTCCAGTATTTTTGTGAGAACACCTCAAATGGGATCATGAATAATCTGACATGAGGTAAACTACTGAACAACAGTAATACTTTAGTATCTGAAGAGCTATACAAGGGACCACTAATATACTTAAAGAGGTGATGTGGGAAGAATGACTAGATTAATAGATATTGAAGGTGGCATTTTGAAAGCGCTTGAGGATCGATTTGCAAGTTAATTCAAAGAGGGGAAAATTCCAAGGGAGTAGAAAAGATAGAGAGGAATTGAGAAGACGTTGGTGGGCTATAATTTATACTAGTGGATGGAGTATCCCCAAGGATGAGAGATCTATTGAAATAGCTAAATAAATATTTCTAGATCAGCATAATAATGTTCTACTGCATTTGAATTGCCTGAGGTGGATTCACAACTTGGAATTTTGAAACATGAAATTCTCTTTCACAAATACTTCTACTTTACACATTGACTGCCATCTGCCCCCATTCCCACTGTGTTTATACACACCTCACCCACCCTCCCAGCACTGTCACTAAATAGATCTGCTCCATCTCATATGTTTGACTGAATCAGCCAGAGAAATTTTCCCCCATATTTTTCCTGTTCTCTTCTGTCATTCATTCTAATACTTGTTGGAATGCAGTTTTCAGAGGTCATAATCATTCATTCCGACTTCCAGGCTGGCCTTGGGCAAAATTTTGGAAAACGAAAGCAGTTTTTCTTCATTATTCCCAATTTCCTTTTTTTGTATTTCTTACCTCCTCTCCTGAGGCTCTCATCTCTTCTTCTATACTTAATGAATCAAACCTCCTCACTCTATAGGTTATTTTGTCCTCCCTCCCTCCCTCCCTCCCTCCCTCTCTCTTTCTCTCTCTCTCTCTCTCCCCCACCCCATCAGAAAGAATAGGTTGTAAATAATTGTAACGCCAGTAGTTCACAGTCAGACATGAACGACCACTCTCAGATAAGGCTTACTAGGTTACTACATATCACAATTTTAATTTTAACAAAACAATGTCACATCCCTACCCTAGTTGAAGTAGAGTCAATACATGTGGAAATTAAGCAGATAGGGAGAGGAAGTAGGAAGTGGGATTTGAGTTGGGAGAAAGGCATAATAAACAAAAAAAAATGGTTCAAATGGCTAGTAGGGTGTCTAGAGAGCACTAAAATCCATCAGCGGGATTGTGGGGAGAAAGATTCAGTCTCAGAGATCTCTAAAAGATTAGAGAGAGAAGAAGAAAGGAATAAACATTTATATAACACCTAATATATTACTATCCCCATTATATAAATGAGGAAACTGAGGCACACAGTTATTAAGTGACCTTCCTAAGATCATATAGCTAAGGAATATCTGAGGCCAGATTTGAAATCAGGTCTTCATGAAGCAAACTGCAAAGAATGTCAGAGAGTTGAACTCATGTCACCATGTAGGCATCTACAGGGATTAGGTTCATGAATCTTATTCCTAATTTAGCCATGGATCATATAGTCAACAGGTTAAATAAAATAATTGAATCTTTAAAGATGGGATATGAGGTATTGATGAACTAGGCATATAATTTGGGGAACAGAGGGTCTTCCTAGTAAATCAACTGTCCTACTATGTTGGCATCCATCCACCTTCCTCTGCCTAATTCCATCTTATAGGGTTCAATGGCAAATTTTACATAAAAGCAAGGCTTGAACTTCATATTTCAGAACAGGGTAATCAAATATACTAAAGACCTCTGGCACTCTCTCATTATGCTGTATCTGACCCTGGATTTTTAGGGGTTTAGAAAATGAATATCAGCTCTGAAATGTCCAATAAGGTTTCAGTTATGTTTACCACATAAGGAAGAATAACTGTCTATAATACTGTATGAAGAACAAATTCCAAGCATTAGAGAGAAAGTTTTACCACCTCTATTGATAAAGGAAGGACTTAGATTACCTGGGATCTTGTGAGTGAGATGAAGTAGAAGTATGGTCCAATTCCTTTCACAATATAGAATTCAATCATTCTGTTTTTCCTTCCCAAGTTATTCTTGTTTAGCATATCCATAAATTCTCAAAGATGGTCCATTCCATATTTTAGGAATTCCTTTTTTATTATTTTAACACACTCATGTGATAATATCATAGCATTTGGGTTGTCTTTTATTTTTCATAATTGCAATAATGGCTCCAACTCCTTTGCCAACCATATACGTTCTTTTTTTAAAATATTGTTTTCAGGAAAGCAACAAATGGGAAAACATTTATAACAAAACTCTCTTATAAAGGTTTAATTTCCCAAATATATAAGGAACTAAGTCAAATTTATCAAATAATCAAACCATTCCCCAATCAACAAATGGTCAAGGTATATGAAGAGGCAGTTTTCAGATGAAGAAATCAAAATTATCAATAATCACATGAAAAAATGTTCTAAAATCCTCCTGATTAGAGAAATGCGAATCAAAACAACTCTGTGGTACCACCTCACACCTAGCAGACTGGCCAGTATGGCAGCAAAGGAAAGTGATAAATGTTGGAGAGGATGTGACAAAATTGAGACACTAATACACTGATGGTGGATTTGTGAATTGGTCCAACCATTCTGGAGGGCAATTGGAACTATGCACAAAGGGCTTTAAAAGAAAGCTTTCCCTTTGACCCAGCCATATCACTGCTGGATTTGTACCCCAAAGAGATAATAAGGAAAAAGACTTGTACAAAAAATATTTAAGCTACATTCTTTGTGGTGGCAAAAAATTGAAAAACAAGGAAATGTCCATCAATTGGGGAATGGCTGCATAAATTGTGGTATCTGAAGGTGATAGAATACTGTTGTGCTGAATGGAATGATGAACTGAAGGAATTCCATGTAAACTGGAACCACCTCAAGGAATTGATGCAGAGTGAAAGGAGCAGAACCAGGAGAACATTATAGACAGAATTTGATACACTGTGGTACAATCAAATGTAATGGATTTCTCTACTAGCAGCAATGCAATGCCTGAGGACAATCAAGAGGAACTTAGTTGAAAGAACGCTATCCACATCCAAAGAAAGAACTGTGGGAGTAGAAACCCAGAAGAAAACCATATGATCAATCATGTAGTTTGATATTGATATGATTGGGGATTTTGGTGTTAAATGATCACTCTACTGCAAATATGAATAACATGGAAATGGGCTTTGAACAATGATACATCTATAATCTAGTGGAATTGCTTGTCAGCTCCAGGAGGGTGGAGGAAAGGGAGAAGGGAAAACATGAATCATGTAACCATGGAAAAATTCTGAATAAATAAATATTTTTTTAGTTACATATATAAAGTCTTTGAAAATTGCTTCCTGAAATTTTAGGATTCAGAACTTCTCCCTCCCTCTCTTTACTCTCTTTCCTCATTGTGGTGAATAGTCTGAAACAGGTTGTACCAGTGCTTTAAATCAATACATAAATGCATGTTTTTAATGTTAATTTTCTATTTCACAGGCACAAATTATTATTGGTAATATTTTACTTCCTATCTTAGAATCAGTATTGTGTATTGATTGCAAGGCAGAAAAGTGGTAAGGACTAGGCAATGGCGGTTAAGTGACTTGCCCAGGGTCACATAGCTGGAAAGTGTCTGAGACCTCTCATCTCTAGGGCTGGTTCTCAATCCAATGAGCCACTTAGCTGCCCCACCTAACCCCAAAAGATTTTTATTGACTTTTGGATCATACAAAATTGGTTGTTATGGAATGATGTGTATTGATTATTTTATGTTGTTCAATCTTGCAGTGTTGTCCAACTCTTCATGTCTCCATTTGGAGTTTTCTTGGCAAAGATAACAGAGTAATTTGCCATTTCCTTTCCCAGCTCATTTTACAGATGAGAAGCTGAGGCGAACAGGTTAAGCAACTTGTGTGCAGGGTCACATAGCTAGTAAGTATCTAAGGGCAGTTTTGAACTTAGGAAGATGAGTCTTCCTGACTCCAGCCCCAGTACTCGATCCACTGTTCCACAGAGCTTCCCCTGATCCATCATATATGTGTATAGAGATATTGATTTGGAGACAAGAGGAAAATCATTTGTTAGTTATACATTGCTATGTGGTTGACAAATCAGCTGAATGTTTTTTAACTAACTTTAGTCTATCTACCCTTTCAGGGATATCATGTGAAAGCCCTTGTCTTGAAGGCCTATAAATACCTCATATTCTTTTATCTTCTGCCTCTGGGGTAAAATAGGCTCTGAACTAAGGGTAATCTTTTATATTAAAAGGATCATCTGGGCTGGATTATATTTAGGCTTATTTATGTCATCCATTCATTTTCCTATTATTTCATGAATTATTTTTTAGTTTAAATGAGGAATATGAAATACCTTCATAGGAGGGGCAGCCTGGTGAATATCAATAGCTCAAATAAAGACAACTGATGTAGATTTTTTATTTTTTTCATTGGGGTTGCTATATAAAGGCTCAGTAATAAAGCAAAAATAAGCCCTTTCTCTTATTTGACTCCCATATGACTGCCCTAGGCTTTAGACCTTCTTGTGCTGAACTTGCAGGAGTTCATTTAACCCCACTAGAGGCAATGATAGATAGCTCTACCTCCTGAAAATTCTAATTTACATTTAAAGCAGCTTGGACATAGAAGACTGTTTTTTTACTGGCTAGTTGCTAAGAATTAGGGGGGAGAGAGAGAGAGAGAGAGAGAGAGAGAGAGAGAGAGAGAGAGAGAGAGAGAGAGAGAGAGTTTATGTAGAGTGGTGACCATCATATATTAGACACTAATGGTATGCCAATCCTATTCTAAGCAGTGAGGCAATAATTATAAGCAAGCAAGACAATCCTTTCCAGAAGGAACTTATGTCCTACGAGATCATGGAAAGGTAACCTTGTGGGAGCAATGTGGGGCAGACAAAGAAAAGGTGGAGGAGGCTAGAGAAAGGCCAGGCATAAGTGAGGGAAGCATGACTGGATTCCTTCCTAAAACAGTAGTTCCAGGAGGGAGTCTTTCAGGCAGGATAGGAAAGTCTTTAGGCAATGAGTTCCTTAGGATGGTACTAAGACAGGAAAGGAGAGAAAGGATTTCTAGAGTTCTACCTTATATATGAAGCCTGACTCTCTTGTACAAGATTAAACAAATGACCTTTAGGTCCTGAAAATAATTTACCATTAAATCTACTATTAGTAAGGCTCCTCTCCACCCATATTTCTATCCATGATGGTCCTTAAAAGAGTGAACTCCAATTCTGGTTCAAAGACTTTGTGGATCATCCTACAAAGTTCCCATTTATTCCCTAGGGAAGGGGAAGCCTTTAGTTCTCAGTTGGAAGGTAGAATGAATGATTGAGACTCAAGTAACTTACTCCATGTACTTGACAGTTCATCTGATGATTCATCCCTTCGACATTTTCCTTTTTCTTCCTCTTCTCATCCCATTCCCAACTCCAGAGAATGTTTTGATTAATCCCATTTATTATAGACTAGTGCTTTACAAATATGGAAATAACAATAGACACTTCCCACCACTGAGAAGAGTAGGGTCATTTTCTAACCTGCCAACAACTAAAATCACAGCTCTTAACAACTCAATATAATAATGGAATAAAATATTTCGTTATAAAAGTGGAAAAAAATTCCAGGCCAAGGATAGTTCAGGTGAGGCTATTTTGGGAAGGTAGTCCTGTATTAGAGAAGGGACATAGTTCAGTCAATAGTCTCTACTGAGGCTTGGCTCCCAAAATTTTAAATGAAACAGAGCAATCAGAGTTTACCAACAATTGGAAGTACTACAACAAGTAACGAGCCAATAAGAAGAGTGGCCACAGTGAAATTTGATTGTAAATTTTCCTCGGTGGGGGGAGGAGGGATGGGGTTGGGGGGATACTGAACCTAAATCTTCCTATAAAGCTTTTCTCAGAAAACCCCGAATGGGGTGGCAAAAACTTAGACGTGACTGAAATGAATGAACAACAGCAATATATGTCAGGCATTGTGCTAAATGCTTTATAAATAGTATTTCATTTTATATTCACAACAACCAGGGAAGTAAGTATTGTTCTCCACTTTTTACAAGTATGGAAACTCCTAAAGACTGTAAAGTGACTTGGCTAGGATCACACTGTTGGTAAGTGTCCGAGGTCAAATTTGAACTTCTTATATCAACTTGCCTTTTGAATTAGTGAATCCAATTATCCATTACATCATATTATTCATTCACCATTAAATTGTGCTTTTTAAAGGTTTCTCCTACTACTAGAACTTCTCGACACTATCAGAATGAAAATCAATTTCACATTGGCTATGCTTGGGATTATATCTGACAAGATATTTAGAGTGGAAGGCATTATCAGATTATCTGTCTTTTAAATAGAATACCCTAAATATTAGTGATAATTAAATAATTCCAGAGACTTTAAGTAATAATATCTTATATACCCACAACCCACCCATGTGAGATTCTGGATATTCATTAAGGAGATTCTAGAGTATATGGGTACACTTGAGGTATCTTTTTGAAATATTTGGCACAATTTACCCTTAAAATAAGGGTAAATATAAGTTTATAAAATAAAAAGAAGTTTATAATAAGGAGGCTTAAGACAATGTAAAAGAAACAGAGTCTAGTAATGAATGCCTAATTATTCCATTTATTCCTCTTCTTCTCCCCTGGGATTCAATGACCAAACTTCTCAAACAGTATGTTTCTCAGTCTAGTTTTTGTTGGGAGTCTTATCCCATCAGTAATATCTGACACAATGACACTGATACTTATCAAGGCTAATCCTTTTGCTTCTTACTGCAAATTTTCTTTTAAATCATAGAGTAATATTAATATAATAATTAATAGTAATATAGCACTATGTGCCAGGTTTAGTGCTCAGTACTTTATAATTATAATCTCATTTCATCCTTTGACCAATCCATCAAAGTTGGTGCTATTATTACTTCCATTTTACAGATGAGAAAACTGAGGCCAGTAGAGGCTATTAATGACCATGTCATTCCTCTACTCAAAAAATCTTCATTGCTCCCTATGGCCTCCAGAATAAAATGCAAACACTTCATTTTTACATTTAACATCCTCTATCGTCATCTGTCTCCAACTTCTCTTTCCAGATATACTTTATTTTGCTCCTCTTCATTCTTCAATTTCTAGTCTGACTACCTGATATGTCCCCCCTGAATTGGACATTCCTTCCCCCATCTCTATGCTTTTCCCTAGCATCCCCTATGACCTTGAAATATGCTTCTTCCTCACTTCTACTTCTAAAAATCTGTAGTTCCCTTCAAAGTTTAGCTTAAGCACTATTATTTGTCTGAAGCTTTTCGTGGTTCTCTGGTGGTTAATGCTTTCATTCTTCTTGAATAATCTTGTATTCTAAATGTTCTAGCCCCTTTTCCCCCCAAGGAGACAATATAAGCACTTTGAGGACAGGCACTGTTACATTTTTGTCTTTCTTCCTGTAGAACACTTAGCAAAGATCTAATTCTACATGTATATTGAATTGAACCTTTTCTCTGCTTATGACTCAGCCCTTCAGAATGACATCTTCAATAACCATCTTACTGTTCAATTATTATAATATAATTATGTCTAACATAATATAGAATTGATATTTTAAAATAATACCATTTTATTCAGGCATGGAACATAAAACATCAGTCGAATAGGAGTGACTATTGAGCTCTTGCATACTTCAGATAGTCTGTACTAACAAGAACCCAGTGGCCTCCAGGAAAAGGACCAGGAGTACGGCGCTGAATCTCAGCCCACATGGGTTAGATCTGTTGATCCCTGGTATGAGTAATAATAGAGGACCCTGAGTCCCCAATGGCAATTAGGTATATTTATTTTTTCTCTTGTTCCTGATAGTGTTTTGAGAAAAAATTCCCAGTGTCTATTAACCTTCCTTTCAGAATTAGAACTAGAATTAAAAGAATTTCCTTTTATTCACTCTAATTCAAATACTTGCCAACTAGGCAAATATTTAATAGGTACATACTAAATGAAGTTGGCAGATAGTACAGTAGATACAGGACTGGGTCAGGGAGATCTGAGTTCAAATCCAGATAAAAACACTAGCTGTGTGACCTTGGATAGGTCACTTAACCCTATTTTGTCTCAGTTTTCTCATCTCTAATGTAAGCAGGACAGAAAAGTGGTAAAGCACTCCAGTATCTTTGCAAAGAAAACCCCAAATCAGATCACAAAGTCAGACATGACTGAAATAACTGAACAACAAATATGAAGACACTGTGATTCATACTAATATTAAAAAAAAAGATCAAAAGCAACCCAATCTCTGTCTTCAAGGAATTTATAATCTAATGGTAGGAAAAGAATATGGCATAGAAAAAAATATGAAAATTACTGGAAGTTAATAGAATACTATCTCTGGATCCTTCTTTGCCCTAAGAAAATTTAGAAAACCATTTATCTGTGTCGAGAATTTAACAATAATAACTCAAGTAAATAACAACTTTCTACACTATTTTAAGTTTTATAAAGAGTTTTCCTTATTAGATTTTTTCCAGGGGGTAATGGTAAGGATAATGTTTTACTTAAGGTCTGTTCATCTATCCATTCTGACCAAAACATCATCTAAGGAGGACTCCTTTCTATCCTTATTACAACTGATAGTGCTCTTATTGTTATTATTGTTATTATTATTACAATAAGATTCTTTTCCTTTTGGTAAAGTTCAGAGGAAAATGATCCTGGAACAAATTACTATCTGTTTTTATTCTCTTATACTTAATACAGTATGGAGAGGTGACTAAAATAACTATTTTGCAATTGAATAAAAATTCTAGCATGTAAACCCATCTCATTACCTTCATTGTATCCCATTCAATTTCTAGCACACTGTGTAGCCAAATTGCACTTGTTTTTGTTCCTTGTACTCCAAGTCCCATCTCTATGTATTTGTACTTGCTATGCCCCCTGCTTGGAGTACACTCCTTCCCTCCTCATCTCTGCTTCATAGACTCTCTCTTTTCTTTAAAGAAAGCACTCAAGCTCTATTTTTATGTGGAACCTTTTTGATCCTTCCAATCCTTAGCACCCTCCATCGCAGCTTTGGCTTGGTATCTACCATCTCTCCAGGGATGATTCATTTCTTTGGTTAGTCTCTTTCTAAGCACTCTTCTGCACATGCAAATTATTTGGGCAGGGTTAAGACATTTGCAAAACATTTACATCAGTGAGTAACATCATTTTCCACTGGGTCAGAAAGGATGCTAGAGAGGCCACTGAATCAGAGAGAGAAGTAATGCTAAAAGGCAATGGTGATGGGGAAGGAGAAGGTGGAAAAAGGTCGCTTTGCAAACAAACTCAGTCTGACTCACTCTTTTATTAAAGACTGTTCCTGGATAGTAATGGAGCCATGATGGTTTGGCCACCACCAATGGTCACACATCTTTATCTCTAATGTGTTAAAGACTTTGATAAGAAAGCAATAACTCTAGGTTCTTGATAACATGAATCAACTCTGGGTGGTTGGACATGAAAGATCAAGGACTAGCAGTTGTAGCCAGGTCCTGGCAGGACAGGGGGAGGGAGAGGGAGAAACCACCTTTGATGACTATGAGGACACACAGACATACACTTGGTGTACCTTAGCCTACGTCTTGCTCTTCCTTGAATATAACAATCTGTTCTGTGTCTTTGCACTGACTGAACCTCTTGCCTAGAATTCAGAACTCTATGCCTAGAATAAATACTGTCCAGCTGCACTCCCCATTTCCTGCCCCCCACCCTGGCCCTTTGCCTCATAGCTTCCTCTGGCTCCCTTCAAAACTCACTTCAAACTCTTTTTCTGTAGGAGGCTTTTTGTAATTCACTCCAGCTGATATTATACACACACAAACACACACAACTTAATTATTTGTTTTTTTTATTTTAACTTAATATTAACTTAATTTTAACCTAATATTAATATATTTATTTGTAAATTTACAAATTTTTAAAATTTATAAAATCATTTATATATGCTATAATATAGAAATATATTTATAAATATATAAGCACACACATGTATGTGTGTTTTGTGTGTATGTATATGTATGTATATATACATATGTGTATATATATATGTCTTCTAAGTACTTAATTATTTATACATTGTCTCCCCATCAGAATATAATCTTTTTGAGTATAGAGCATATTTTTACTTTTCTTGGTATTCCCAGCACTTTACATTGCCTGGCACCTAAGGAACATGTTATCAATGCTTGTTACCTGAATTACTATTCCTTTATTAACTGCTGCACAGATATCTCCCAGTGAGATTGTGAGGAGCTACTAGAAGGTTGAAAGGTGGTCTAAAGTCTCACCCTCAGACCTCTTCTCTGACACTCAGCCTCTATTAATGTAGAACCACAAAGGGGCCACATGTGAGGGCTGTAAGCATTGGTGGGAGATTCCAAGATTCTGGGCTCACTTAATGATCCCATCCCTCTCGNTATATTTATAAATATATAAGTACACACATGTATGTGTGTTTTGTGTGTATGTATATGTATGCATATATACATATGTGTATATATATATGTCTTCTAAGTACTTAATTATTTATACATTGTCTCCCCATCAGAATATAATCTTTTTGAGTATAGAGCATATTTTTACTTTTCTTGGTATTCCCAGCACTTTACATTGCCTGGCACCTAAGGAACATGTTATCAATGCTTGTTACCTGAATTACTATTCCTTTATTAACTGCTGCACAGATATCTCCCAGTGAGATTGTGAGGAGCTACTAGAAGGTTGAAAGGTGGTCTAAAGTCTCACCCTCAGACCTCTTCTCTGACACTCAGCCTCTATTAATGTAGAACCACAAAGGGGCCACATGTGAGGGCTATAAGCATTGGTGGGAGATTCCAAGATTCTGGGCTCACTTAATGATCCCATCCCTCTCGAAGGGAATTTGAATGAAGTCACTCAAGACTTCAACTCTCTTGAAAATATGCTTTTTTCAAAACCTGACAAACTCTGACTGTAATCAATTTGATCCGTTCGGTCATTACCGTCAGTGATGAATGTTGGTTTCTTTGTTTTATTTTAATGTTTGGAATATCCATAACACAAGGTTGTGAACTTTATAGGAAGGCCAACAGCTGTAGGGCTCAAAAGTTCACCATGGTTTGTCATTTCTGCCAAGTTACGAGAGTATCATGAAGTTCTAGAGATTAATGGCAGAGCATTTTTGGCAGTCATGTGAGATCCAACACGTGAGGACAAAGTATATGGGTATCGTGTAAGTAAAGTAAAAACAGAGAAGATATGAATAGAATATAGTACAATTAATATACTGACAACTTGGAAAGAGTATTTTGGAGTAAGTATATGGGAAGAAGAGTGAATTCTTAGAGCTAATCTTAAGTGGGGTTTAGGGTCAGGCTAAAAACAACATTAACAACAGCTAGTTTTTATGTACTTGTTTATGATTCACAACATGCTTACAAATATTATTTTATTTTATCCTTCTAGTGCCTTTGTGAGATTGATACTATTTTAGTCCCATTTTACAGTGGAGAAAACTGAGGCAGAAAGGGGTTAAAGTGGCTTTCCCAGCACCACACAGGTAGTAAATCTCTGAGGTCATATTTGAACTCAGGCCTTCCAGATGCTTAGCTGGAAAGGCAGGTATACCATGGCCAAAGAAATATATTAGGACCAGGTTTTCAGGGGGCAATTCCATGGATTGGCAGCAGCATTTTGGAAGCTGATTACTGACCACTGGAAGTTGCTGAACAAAAAAATCATATCTAAATTAGAAAAAGAGTCCTTAGGGAGCAACTATCAGAATTAAGTCTAGATATGGACCTCATTACCAATAAGTGACAAGTATTCGTGATAATATGTTGGAATAGATCTATGTCATGTGATATCACTTCTGCACAAAGAATCGCAAATGAATAAATCATTATTGGTGCCTAGATAGGTTGTCTCAATTGAATTTCCTGCCCTGTGACAATTTCTACTTTGGAGAAGTATATCTATCCACAAACATCTCACTCATCACTTAAATATAAAACTGCCTCAGAGTAAAACTCTTGCCAACAGAATTCCCTGATTCTGTTCTCAGTGGGGGATGATTCTATCAAACTATTCCTACTAACTTTCTACAGATAGTCTCTACTCTGGATGGCTTCAAAGCATAATTCACAACATCTTCAAAAAGGGATGCCTCCCATCTCTCCTCAAAATAAAATACTCCAGTTTGCTTTGTCCTGTCAAATCCACATCAGGGTCCCCCCCACCCGCCTTATTCTTTTCTTTTTTTTTTTTTTGCCACCAACTTCAGGATGATCTGTGTGAGGAACAAGCAAGTCTAAGGCATTGCTTTTTCCAAAATGGAGTGCTGTTAGACCCTGTTTTATCTCATTGACAAAATGGTTAAGAACAATTTAAGTCTTTTTCAGGTATTTATTGATCTTTCAAGAAGACTTTGACTCCACAGAAAAGCTCCAAATTGAATATGTTCAAGGTCGATCCTGCGACTGGCGAATTTTTCAAAACCTGCCTCATAATTCTTGCTTTTAATATTTCAAAGATAGAGAACATTAAGATTTGTGAAGTGATTTTACAAATAGATATTTCCTCCTTTTGTTCTCATGAAACACTGAGAGGTAAAAATACTACTATTATCCCAATTTGGAAAAGAAGAAACTGAGACATATGGCAGGTGAGTGATTTGCTCAGGGTCACTCAGCTAAGAGACTGGACTTGAACTTGATTCTTCCTGAATCCAGGTCCAGTGTCCCTCCATGCAACATCACTGCCTCAAGGTTTTGTGATTTTCATTAGCAAAGATATGACACACACCGATACAGATCATAGTCCCTCTATACCTTAGCAGAAGAACTTTGCAAATTTCTATGATCAAGAAAAAAAATAATAAAAATAAATTAAATTAATAAAATAAAATAAAATTAAATTAAATCAACTTGGATCTCAAAGACTATGCCAATACAACACAGGGTCCTACCAAGCTAGAAAGGGTGAGCGCCAAATATGCCCTCACCTTCCTGATGTCTTTCCCTTTAATTTAAGATCTGCCTGTAGCTGCTTGTTCTTGACCATTGACTTTCTACCTCTGAGAAGTGATGCAGGACATAAAAATGGATACTTCTCCCTCTCTGTCTTAGTACTGGTCAGAATGGTTTCCAAAAATAAAAGAGGGAAAGAAAAGAAAAGGATTATCTGGCATCAATGGTGCCATGATCAGAGGACGCATCATGAACATTTACAATAATGGAATATATTTCCAAAAGCATGCTCTCTAGGCTCTTAAGAAAATGTGCAAACTTATCACAAAATAAATGGGAACTGCAAATGTACACATTGGTACTAGACTTAATAAAGCTGCCTGGGTCACAGGAATAAGGAATGCCCAATAGTGTGACTATTTGCCAAAGAAACAGTAAAGATGAAGAGATACCAAAACAACAACAACAACAACAAAAACAAACAACTGAATGTGTTGATTACTTATGTACCTGTCCCTACTTTCAAAAGTTTATAAACAGTGAATTTTATTGTTTATACAGTTACATTATAGTGAACTTCTTTTTAATGTTATAAAATGGATGTTAAAAAAGGAATATCTGCAGGTATTGCTTTCTGATCAAAGCCTTTAACACACAAGAATCAAAGATGCTATATGTTCATGGGACAGTGATGTAACATAGTAGATAGAATCCTAGGCCCAGAGTAGGGAGGACCTGGGTTCAAATTTGACTTCAAGACACTTTCTAACTATTAGGCCCTATGTAAATCATTTATTCCCAATTGCTCAGACTTTGCCACTCTTCTGTCTTAGAACTGATACTAAGACAGAAGGTAAGCATTTAATAAAAAAGGAATATATTTGGGAAAACTTACATAGCTCAGTGGATAAAGAGCCAGGACAAGAGACAGGAGGTCCTGTATTCAAATCTGACCTCAGATACTTCCTAGATGTGTGACCCTGGGCAAGTCACTTAACCCCCATTGCCTAGCCCCTACCATTCTTTTGTCTTAGAATTGATACTAAGATAAAAAGTAAGGGTTTAATATATATATATATTTTTTTTTGGGGGGGTAGGGGGGGACAACTAGGTAGAACTCAGTAGACAGAGAGCCAGATCAAGAGACAGGAAGTCTTGTATTCAAATCTTACCTCAGATCCCTCCTAGCTATGTGACCCTGGGTCAGTCTTTTAATCCTAATTGCCAAGCTGTGTGAACTTGGGCAAGTTACTTTACCTTAATTGCCTAGTCCTTACCATTCTTCCTTAGAACTGATATTTAGTATCAATTCTAAGACAGAAGGAAAGAGCTTTATTCTTTTTTAAAGATGCTGTATGTTCAGCAGTGGTAGCTAAACCTTAAGGTTCTCGGGTTTCTTTGATGTCATCACTACTACCTAGCAATAGATTTTGGTAAAATTGAGAGGTTGGCAAAATTTGTTTGCAAAGCTCTCTTTCTTTAATTTAACCTCTTTGTGCTAACATCACCTTTCAACACTACTCCCTTCTTTCTTTGATTCACTGTTCTCTATGGAGTTCTTCCCAACCCAATGGAAAGATGATATTACATACTCATTAATATAAAAGCTTTATGATATTCTTAGAATATCAAAAGAATTTATATTTGAAAGAGTGTGCTTAGAAAAGACTATTTAACTCAAAGGAATAAATCTCTAATGGAGAGATTAAAGATACCCTAACCCCTAATTGGGCTGGATATTTTAGGGCAGAGGACTTTTCCAGCCATAATCTAATCACTTGAGATTTTGACACCTTTTTCAAAGAATAAAATCAGATTCCTTTCTTGAAAAAAAATTTAAAGAGGGAAATATGTGCGTTGAAAATTGAAATTATTTAACATTATTTTTATTTTAGACTTTTGCAATACACTCTAAAATAAAGTGAAACAAATTGAAATGTCACAAAATCTTAGCTGTAAATCACTGTTACACTGCTCTAGTGAGCCAGATGTCTGGGCATTGCTTATTCCAGCAATCATAGAGTTCGTGCTCTGAGCGACTGATCAACTATAGAATTGTTAGTGCTATTGAGCCAGCGAGATGGCCATCTGTGTTCCCATGGCACTTTTTAAAAATTGCTTTTATGCACTTATCATAGTCTGTTTTAGTTTGTTGCATTTTGATCTAGAAGGGGATTCTGGGAGTCTAATCTCATCATTTTACAATCAAGGAAACTGAGGCTGAGAGAGGGGAAGTGACATGCAAAATTATATGATTAAAAAGTGACTGAGGCATGATTGGAACCCAGACCTCCTGACTTTAAACTCAGTGGTTTCTCTTTGTTTTTTTATTGTTTGTTTATTACCATACCACATTGTCTCTAATTTGGACACACCAATCATCTTGACTAGAATGTAAATTACCTGGTAGAAAATTGTGAGATTTTTTTCATTTGTAACCCCCAAATCTCCAACCAAAATCTACCTCTTGTGCCTCATTATTTTCATTGGTATGTATTTTTCATGCATTGACAAATCACAATTCCTTTGTACCTTAAAAAAGTTTTTGTGAATTTTTGTGACCAAGAAAAATTTAAAAATAACTAGGAACTCAAAGTTATATTCATAGAAGTTAAGGTCTAAGACAGTGATTCCCAAAGTGGGTGCTACCACCACCTGGTGGATGCTGCAGCGATCCAGAGAAGCAATGATGGCCACACTTTTTTTATATTACATTCTATTCTGAGTTCAATAAATAGTTTCATAATTTCCAGGGGGCGCTAAGTAATATTTTTTCTGGAAAGGGGATGGTAGGCCAAAAAAAGTTTGGGAACCACTGGTCTAAGAGGTCCCCCCAATCTGGAGAGGATTAGCAGATGGGCCTGGAGACTATAATGACATGTCTTCATGTGCTTGTGACTATCAAGCATGGCCTCAATCTCTTTAATGCCCTCTTTTTCAGCCAGGGACTATCTTCAGTTGCTCAGTCTGGCAATTGAATTCCAACTACCTAGAAGTGATGTGGATTATGAAACACTGATTCTTTATGGACTGATTCCTTTATGGAATGGAAATCGTTTTGGTTCCTGAAGGTTATGCAACTTGGAGCTCAACCTCGAGCTGGAGAAGCTTTGCGTATGGATCCTGTGATAGACTGTAAATTTCCTATCTGAGAACTGGAGCGGATGGTTAGAGAACTCATTAGGTTGGAGAGTCTCACCATCACATTCACTACAAGATGATGACAGTTTGGCTCATAGCATTTCATGGAGAACATACACTGACACATCAAGGGGTAGCAATGTGAATTAGTAGAAGGACTGACAGACAGAAATTCCAGATATTGAAAGTGTTACAATAAGTCACCCTTCTCAGTGACTCAGTGACTAAGATACTACCTTTAATAGAGTAAGCACTTAGACTACTGGATGACAGTGACAGTGATGATGATAGCTAGCACTTATACAGGGTTTTAAGACTAACAAGAGTGCTTTATGAATGTTAACTCATTTTACTCTTACATTAACCTTGGTAGATAGGTGCTATTATGATTCCCATTTTGCAGATAAGGAAGCTGAGGCAAACAGTTTAAGTAATTTGCAAAGGTTCATGCAGCTAACAAATGTCAGAAGATGGATTTATATTCAGTCTTCCTGTCTCTGGATCTAGCCTTGAGCCACATAGCTAGCTGCCCTTGAATGACTGAATGATCAGTTATTGGGCACTTTGATAACCAACCCCACCTAAAAGAACCAGAAAGTTTGGAATATACTGAAGTCATTAATTCAGTAACTTTAGAGACATTGATTCCCTCTTTATTGAATGTAGACTCAAAATTTTTATTGGAAAAATAACTGAAGGAACTTGCATACTTATGAGAATATTATTCTAATAGAGGGAAACCTATGATTGGTTAATGGTTATGATGAAATTAAATTAAAATGTGGTTAAATTTCAATTAACTTTAAAGATCCTTTTTTTAAACATCTTGCTATATAAAAGTAACCATGCTAGAAACTATGGAGTACAAAGATGGATAAGACATTCTCTGTCTTTAATGATATTGCATTCTCTTTCACTTGGCCATTTTGAAAAAAAAAAAAGCTAGATGTAAATAAAAGTCCCTTTTTATTTAATTGTGCCCTAAAGTGAAAAAGAAAAGAAAAGAAAACAGGAGACTGAAAATATAGTCCTCCAGCAGCATAGAAACATGAAATTAGCACTAATCTAATATTAGCAATTGGCCAAATAGGAAGCCATTAGTTGACATACTTCCATTTATGGTGGTCATGCCATAGGTGTCTTTCCTGATAGTTTATGATCCATCTCCTATTCAAGTCTCTTAAGCTTCCTCAAGAGAATTTAAGAATGCATTTCCTGTTATTTGCCCTAGGAGAGTTGTATACAACTTGCCCCGGGTGCTAAATTTGCTAGCTATGTCCCTGGCTGCATGTCTATAATTTCTTTAATTTAATTACAGTCCCAGATCATAACTCCTAATGAGTTGCTTTCTTTTGCTAGCCTTCTGGGAATGAAGTAGCCTCTCTGTTATCTTAGTTCATCTTGGAATAACAGACATAGCTGATTTCTGTGTTTATTCTTAAAGTCTTCCCAACTTGATTGAACCTACCAGGATTTCTATTCCAAAGGGCATGGCCTTTAAGCAGCCAGGGTCATCTCTACAATGTTATGAAGCTCCAGAGGAAGACTTTAATGGAGGAATTTTCTATATTGCTTTCTAAAAATAAAATTGAGTCAGCATAGGGACATGAGCTATCTCCTGAATCCATGCAAGGGGCTATGCACCTGCTGGGCCTAATTTTGGAAATTAATGTATTAACACAGCATAAAAATACAGCACCCAACAGAGAAAAATAATTGCTGGTTGATGTCCATTCAGGCTTGTCCCATCTTCTAGACCCATTGCTAGGTCCTGGGAACAAGAGATTGCTACATTACTTATTTACATTTATACTTTTAATCATTTAATGTTTTATTTGTCATCCTTCCCCTATCCCAGGGTCATTACCAGGGAGGCTTGGGAATGGGAATGCTAATGTGCAGGCACTGCCCAGAGTTCCTTAAATTCCAAGTTCTTTTGACCTTGAGGAAACGTATTTTCACCACAAAATCATGCTGGAAAAAAAAAGAACAGAAGGAAGACTACAAGCCTTGATTATTCCCCATACTTCTCCTGCCAAGCCAAAAAGGAAGAGCAAAGCACCTAGGTGCTGCTCCTATTATGGAAAGTAGGGAAAACAAGTGGAACTAGAGCCACATGGCATGATGGAACAAGCCTTGAGGTAGGGGGGTATAAAATAGAGATCAGGTCAATCTGAACACAGAGTGTTTGGTGAGATGATTGAAAATTAGCCCTTTACTCCTTATCCCAGTCTCTGTTTCCCCAGAAGTTATTCTGGTGATTTCCTCCAATCTTTTTGAACATTTCATTCAATTTTTCTAACCAGTGGGGAAGGGCACTTGTGGAGGGAAAGAAAAATGACAGACAATTCTCATGCCCACTGCCATGTAGGCTTCAACTGGTCTTATTCCATGTTCATGTTTGTCTACGTTTCTATGCTATTTTGAAACTGATTCTAAAGCATATAGCTGTTTACAATTCTGTTAGTCCAAGTAAATAGATACTTATTATTTGAAGTCAAGAATATTAGGTTGGTTATAAAGAGGCTTGGATACAAGACCTGGCTCCACCATAAAATTTCATGTGAATTTTGGTTAGTCCTTTTTAATCTCTAGGTCCAACTTTTGTTGTTGTCTTGTAGAGTTGTTTCAGTTTTGTCTGACTCTGAGAATCCTTTTTGGGTTTTTCTTAGCAAAGATACTGGAGTGATTTGCCATTTCTATAGTTAAATTTTTCAGATGAGGAAACTGAAACAAACCGGACTAAGTGATTTGCCCAGGGTCACACAGCTAGCAAGTCTAAGGTCAGATTTGAACTTAGGAAGAGGAATCTTCTTGACTCCAGGCCCAGTGCTCTCTCTACTGTGCAGTGGGGCTGCCCTTCCAAGTTTGTTCATTTGTAAAATAAGAGGGTTAGACTACATTGTCTGCAAGGTCCCTTCTAGCTCTGGCAATAGACATTTTAACTTAAAATGCATTTGATTATACACATGAAATCATGGATTCTAAAGATGGCTAAAAATTAGAATATGCTCTGGGTATATGCCTTTCTTAGAGAAGTTATTGTTTTTTTCAACATGCTTAATATGGCAACTGAACATATCTCCATCTATAGGCAATATGTTCAAGGTGAAAGAAATATCTTTGTATGTACATAATGTAAAGAGGTTGGGAGAGTCATTCACTAATGGAATTCCTTTTTTGTTGATGAAGTTGTAAAAAAACCTCATGCCATAATGCATTTGAATCATTTAGACTATGACCTATTTAAAAGATGAACTTTGGGGAATGTGAGCTAACTTGGTGGAAAGGGGGAGGGGGTTGACACTGAATCAGCACCATGGCTAGAGCTCTGGTCAATTCAGTTATACACTGTTATCTGTTCTGGCCAATAAATAAATAAATAAATAAAAAAGCAAGCAAACAAACAAACAAATAAATAAATAAGTGCATGGGTGAATGATAGTAATAATAAATTTCCAAATTAGTGCATATATATTTCTCTCAGTGGATCCTCACAGTGATCTTAAGAAGTAGTTGCTGTTACTTTTTACAGATTTTACAGAGGAAGAAACTAAGGTTCAGTGACTTGCCCAGGGACACATAGTTAATAAAAATCTGAGATAATATTTGAATTCAGGTCTTCCTGAGTCTAGGACTGTTGTCCTCTGAGCCACCTTTCTTAGCTGCCAAGATTAAAGCTAGAAAGAACCTGAGAAATCATTGAGTTCAATCTTCTCATTTTACAGGTGAGACAATTAAGACCCTGAATGAGAAAACAATTTCCTTAAAATATCTTGGCCCTTTCTACCTTCAATTAAATTTAAGTCAATGTGTGACTTCTCTTTGGGGTATTTATATTTTAACCTCTCTCTGATTGTAGAATTTCAATTAGCTGAAAGGGAGCTCTTAGTCTTAAGCCCTTGAGAGCACTCTTTGCCACTTTCTGTCAATTCAGCCTTAATATAAGACTGGTCTTGACTCATACCAGATCAAGCCCCTTATGGTTATGGAGAAATTTAAATATAGTTAACCCTGCAGAGAGAAGAGGGCAGTTCTAGTTTGGCTGGTGTTAATAAACTAAACCCTATTCCCCTTAAAACTGGTGTCAACAAATTGTCTGCTGTGCTTCTTATAAGTAACCATGAAGTACACAGTGAAAGCATTACTTCCCTAATTTTACAAAGGATATTAGTGGTGTTTTTGGTGTTTCTAACTCTATAAAATCTCATATGTATCCACTTCTCTTCAATCCCATAGCCAACACTGGAAATCAGTCCTTAATCCTTTCAGATATGGATTCCTGCAAATCCTAATTTGTTTCTCTGCGTCAGATCTCTCCCCTATTCTAATTTATCTTCCACATGCCTATCAAAATGATTTTCCTAAATCACAGGCCTAAACATGTCATCCCCCACCCTTAATAAATGACAGTGGCTCCCTATGATATCTAGTTTGAAATATATACCCTTCTATTTGGCACTGAAAAATCATCACAGCATTCCTAATGTATCTTTGCATCTTTTGTTTTTGTGCTTTTTCATTTGCTTTCTCCTATATTCCCATTCCTTTCTCCCATCATCATCCCTCCTTCCTTCTTTCACCAACAATACATTGGGATGCACAATTTCTTCATCTCAGCCTCTTGGAATCCCTCATTTCCTTTAAGATTCAATTGAGGCATCACTTGCTACCCCTTTCCTGATTCCTCCTAGTCCTGGGGGACAATCATGTATACATCTATCTAAATATGCACCATTTCTCCTTGCTAAAATATAAGCTTCTTGAGGGCAAGGACGTTTTTTACCTTTATCTTTGAATTTCTAGATTCTAGCATAGTGTGCACATAAGACACAGTAGTACTTTAAAATTCTTGTAGATTGATCAGAGAGGTTCCTGTGGCTTGATCCAAATCACAAAGCTCATAAATGGATGAGAAAGAGTTTTAACTAAAATCTGATCTGAAACCCCATGTTTTCCCCATTACAATAAACCTAATAGGAAAAACACTGAATTTGGCATCAGAAAGGCTTGGTGATTTAGTTTCAGGACCATTGCTTCTTTGTGGAATTTCCATGGAACTTCAGGCATGTTTTATAGGATCATGGGATAACAGATTTGGAGCTTGAAGGGACCTTTCAGATCATCTAGGTCAGCCACATCAGAGGAAATCAAAGCCCAGAGGGGTGAAGTTGCTTGCCTTAGACCACAAAAGCAATTAAAGCACAGCTAAGACTCGATCCTAGGTTCTCTGATTCTTGCAGTGGAATTTTTTTCCCCACTGAACTATAATAACTCTCTCTATTGCTGTGTCTCCGTCTGTCTGTCTTTCTGTCTGCCTGTTTCCCCCCTTTTTTCTCTCTTTTGACTCAGTTTCCTTATATGTAAGATGAAGGTAATAATGTTTTACTATGTACCCCATGGGATGGTGGGAGGAGAATCACATGAATGTAAAGCATACTGTAAGCAATAATGATGAATATAAATGGGAATTATTATTAGAATACCAGGCAAGAAAAAGGCTATCCATTTCTGCATATCCATTGTGTACATGGGCAAGATATTTTAATCAAGAGATTAATCCTCTTTCAAGGGTACAATAAAAGTATTCACAAGGAAAATTGAAAGAGCTCTCCAGAACAATTAAGATGTTCATTTTACAACAATCTGACCTGTTCATCTTATTCTCTTTTGTCTATGAGATATCCTGTAGGAGTTAATAATTCTTTATCAATCCTCTGAATCACTGACTGAGTGAAGGGCTCCAAGAAGAAATGGAGGAAGTAGAAAAATTAAAGTACTTTCTCAAAGAAGTTGGTCAGAGGCAAATCTCTAGTCATCACTCTTTTATAATACCTGTCACAAACTCTGAGGTACATTTTCATATTAGATTTTGTCCTCCACTTAATGTGCGTGCATAATATCAATATATTATAACTATAAGTATATATGTAATTATACTTAGTTAATTTATACATATTATATTATCATCTCTTCATATATTATGCTATATCAAAATGAAAATGAACAAGAATAACTAATGATGAGGTTTATATTTAGAAAACAGCAGAGAAACCATTGTCTTACAGAGACTTCTAAGAGCAGACATCCTTTACTTAAAGCCAATGTAGCCCAGGGATTCTCAGTGCCAGGGTCCTGCAACCACTGATTACCAGAAGCCCGCAACCTCTAACATAAGCGTGACCCAGAAAATAAGGGAAGGCAGCAGGCAGAGTTGTTAAAAGTACATCTGTTGCTGACTTTGCAAAGCAGAGTCATAACTTCCATTTATCTTTATTTGTATTGTGTGCCTTAGGAAACTTGAAACAAAAGACTTTTCCTAAGGACACATGACTTGGGAGAACTCACCCACAGATAGTTGGGGGAATAGCTTAGGCAATGGTGGTTCCTTGAGAAACTCCATTTTCCATGGGTACAGGGAGTGAAAAACAACGTATCCCATTGACTTTCGTTGCTCATCCTTCCAACATAATCAACTTCATAGCTCTTGTATGAGGGCCAGTTAAGAGAAAACTATCAATTATCAACAAGTTCAACCATTTCAATATGTTGAGAACAATACATAACTAATTAGGAATTATACAGGACATTTGGTATAAGGGACATAGTCAAAGAAACATTTAACTTGAACGAAATGAGCCAATTGCATAACAAGAGGAAGGAATAACTTATGAACAGTATGTGTGCTCTCTTGGTATAAACACAATGTGGAATTTGTGTGTGTGTGTGTGTGTGTGTGTGTGTGTGTGTGCCTAATTTGGAGTCAGACTTTAATTTTTTGCTTTATTTTTTTAAATTAGGAATATATTCATCAGCAAATACAAACATATCAATATATGCAGGAAACAATATTGAATATCAGGTATGAAACTGACTTCTGACTTGACAAGTTTGCGTATATCCAGGACGAGGTGGACAAAAGTCACATTCTCTGGTCTGGTGCAGATGGGACTTTTGTCCACTTCATCCTGGGTAAGCACAAACTTGTCAGATCAGAAGCTCATGGTTTCATATACGATCCTGACATTGTTTTCTGCTTTTTGAAATGTTTGCTTTTGTTGATGAATGAGTTCTTAATTTAAAAAATGAAATGAAAGGTTTAAATCTGGCTCCAAATGAGATACACAAACACACACACAATCCCTTCCCCTTGCTGTCTGGATATTGTGTTTATACCAAGCGAATACACATACTGTCCATAAGTTATTTCTTCTTCTTGTTAGTGGACTGGTTCATTTTGTTCTATTTAAATATTTCTCTGATTATATTCCTTCTACCACATATCCTGCACAAATGCTTACTCATATCCACCACATGGCTCTTTCTGTTTCTCTGGATGATTTCTAACTTCTCTTTGTTGTTCTCTCTATTGCTGTCTTTCTGTCCGTACATATATACACATACTATGTAGATATATACAAAGATAGAAATATATACACCGAGATATAAACTAAGTGTGTATATAGACACACAATCCTAGTCACTATCTACTTTTCTACTCTATCCACAAGCAAACTCTGAGTTGGAGAAAAGAAGATACCCTAATTAAGACTACCATCAGCAGCTCGACTCCTGCTCCATCTCTTCATTTTCTGTGTCTCCTAGATTGTGGTACTTTCCAGAGTCCTGTTCTTGTTTGTGTTCACTGAGTCTTTCTATGCTATCTCAAACACTAGTTTTCATACTAAGAGATTTCTGAAATATATAAGCAGTGGTGAAAGTGGTGAAAGAGGGAAGTAGATTAACCAGGCACAGCTCTAAGTGGTGAAGGGAGTAAGGTGATAAGATGAATGGCTTCAACTTCTGCCTTATGTCTTGACTTCTCTTAAAACTGGGCCCCACCTCTAACACTTACTATATATATGTATATATATATATATATATATATATATATATAGAGAGAGAGAGAGAGAGAGAGAGAGAGAGAGATAGAGAGAGAGAGAGAGAGATAGATATATTTAAAACAACAAGCAGCAGCAACACCATGATATCATCTGCATCAGTATTATTGTATCTGAGATTCTGGAAGGTAATTTGGGAAGCTCAAGAATTTCTTAAGAAATCACCAGGCAAGAAGTTTATTGATGTTTCAAATAGATTTTCTAAAACCACTTATTTGACAAATATGTTATATAAACTTAATCTGTCCTTTCCAGTTGTGATGCTTGAGGATTAAAAGGTTACCATTTGTTAGGAGTTTACAAATGAAAATCATAGATCAATTATGCTCTTCATCTTAGCAAGGAGTAGGAAAACAGAGACGGATTGTGTTTATTGTTTTCTTATGTTGGTGTGTAATTTTACTTATAGTCATTATCCTATTTCATCCTGACTGATTTCATAACTCATGCCCTATGAGAAAGGTAATTAATGAAAGTATTCTTATCTCCATTTTATAGAGAAAAAAAAGAAGGCTCATGGAGTGAATAGACTTATCCAAGCTCACACAGCTAAGTAGCAAAGTTAGTATTGACACTTATATCTTCTAATTGTAATCGATTGTGTTTTCTTTTCTCCTACACTGTGGGACTTGAGTATTCTGAACCAAAGGGGGGAAAAGAAAGAAGCTAGGAATTTGAATCTCTTCTATGTCTACTAATATTACAAAATTCTTTTATTGGAATAGAAATAGACGGTTTTGGAAATCCAGTTACAAGAAATAGAACATTTGATTCTGCTGGTTGTCTTTGCAAGGAACAGTACTTAAAGAAGAAGAGAAAGACTGATATATATCCCTAGCGAGTAAGTATAATAGCACTAGGGGCTACCAAAGGGACTTTGAGCTAATTTTGTCTCTGAGTTTAAAATATCACCAACATTTATGTAAGATGACTTTCTAGATTTAGATTTGTACTTGACCACTCAGCAAGAAAAGGACTGGTTTTTTTTGAACCCATAAGCCCTAGAAAACGTTAGATTTCTTCTCCTTCTGTGAAGACTTATTTAGGGCAATTGATATATTTTTGTGTCCACTATTCATTCTACAAAGTATGTTCTAGCTGAAATGAGTATTCAGATTCTGACTATTCTTAACATTAGGTCTGGAAAAAATTAAATTGGAGGGATCATGAATAGTGGGAAAAGCACAGAACATGGAGTCAGAAGATCTGGGTTCAAAGTCTGGCTTCAACACTTTGTACTGACAGGCAAGTGACTATACCTCTTTAAATATCAGTTTCCTTATTTGCAATATGGGGATAATAATATTTTACATAGCTACTTCACAGAGCAGTTGTGAGGAAATCATATCAGAGTATAAGTGAGTTATTGTTGATCTCTGAAAAGAAAATAACATGAAATTATCATTCAATTAATACTGTAAAAGAACAGTAATTATTAACTTTGAAGGAATTGACTGTAGGGGTTGGTGGTAGAAAAGTACTTCTAGCCCCATTACTGAGCAAATGTTCTCTTTACTATGTAAAGTCTAAGATTAGTTAGTCCCTTCTAGCTTAATGTTATATTTAGTCAGCTAGCACTGAAATTATGAATTCTAGACTTCAGAAATAACAGGAAAGATAAAAGATTTATGGGTTAAATGCCTGGGGGAATTCCATAAAATAAAAAGAAGAAACTATAAATAAGTACCATACAATCAGAATGTAACAAAATTTTTTTCCTTTGCTCATATAATGAAATGTTAGGAGAAATAATTTAGAAAACTGAATTGGAGATGCTGCAGAATTCATCTTTCCAGGACACTTTTTCCTTATCCATGGTTTTCAGAGGACATGGTGCTACCTGCAGATGATTGACAAAATGCAATCACTCATCTCCAAGCTGAGGAAAGTGGGCATCCTAGGGGGTGAGCTGAAGACGTGAGGGTCATATATAATTGTGATCACTTAGAATATCTCCTTTCTGATGCTGCAGAGATTACAAGCTCCTTTCTTCAGGTTCCCCCTATGTGCTGCCCAATTTGTTTCAAATTACATTCATGAGGCTGTTCCAGAGAGAAAATGATTTTCTTCTGCTATTAAAAAATAAATTAAGGGGAAAAATTAAGCCTACTGAAAATAGAATCATATTCTCCTTTCTTCAGCATTCTGGAATGGAATGAACCTGCCAATTCTTTGGAAATTCTCAAAGTTGACTTCCTGGGGACCCTCAACCATATTTTTCTCATTAGAGTTTTCAACAGAATGCACAAATTGGCAGAGGAATGGGTCCAGAGCACTGTTTCAGGGAATACATTCTTTCATCAAGGGCAAAGAGGAGGAACCAGACTCATTCCAGGAGTCAGGGCAGTCATTATTAGTCTTCTCTCTTTCCAGAGCATTCCTGAAGTCCCAATTCAATTCTCACCTCATCCCTGAGACTTATGAGGACCCTAACTCAGAATATTTTTCTCTTTTCTAATGTCTTGGGCCTACGTGGTTTAGTAAGCTGCATAATCAAGAACCAGCCATATACTATAAGAGAGTAGTGCATTGGTGTGGAAGAAATAACATAGGAATCAGGAATCTTGGATTTCAGTATCATCTCTATTGGTACCTAGCTACGTAACCATCAATAATTCACTCCATTTATGGCTCTAGAAGCCATCTATCCAACCCCTGCATTTTACAGTTGAGGAAAATGAAGCCCAGGGAAGGTATGTGGTTTGTTCAAGGTCACACAACTAGTAAGGAATAGAATGGGATTTGAACTCAATTATTTTAGTTCCAGAACCAGTGCTCTTTTATTTTTTCCCTCATCTGTAAAAGAAATGTGATAAATGGAATTGCCTGTCATTATATAACATATTCAGAACTGCTATGGAACATAATGGGAGCTATAGTCAGTGTAGTAGCTGTCCTGCTGAAGGAAGGGAAGGAATAAGCATTTCTAAAGCTTTATAAAGCATTTCTAAAGCCAGGTACTATGCTAAATACTTTATAAATACTATCTCTTTTGATCCTCACAACAACCTTGCAAGGTAAGTACTGTTATTGTCCTAATTTTGTAGTGGAGGAAATTAAAGGAAACAGGTTAAATGATTTGCCCAGAGTCACAAAGCTAGCAGGTATTTGAGGTTAGATTTGAACTGAGGTTTTCCTGAATCCAAGTCTAGCATTCTATCCACTGTGCTGCTCAGAATAATGGAAACAGAAAGGTGGACTCCAAGTACGCATCCCTCAAAATGACAGCAGATTGAAATTCTCCTTGGTTGGTCTAGTGATTGCTCACCTGGATATGCGTTATGGCTTAGCAAGCTCTTTCTGTACAACTCCTACTATGTTCAAAGCCTTGTGATAACAACTGGGTAAATGCATTAAAAAAATGACAACCACTTCTCCCAGTGAGGTAATGGTCTGCTAGCAGAATATATCATGCATATATAATGCAAGGTAGAATGTGACAATATAGCTAAATTTACAAAGGCTCATCTTTGTATGAACATTGGCTAATTGATTTTTTTTCCAATTTGATAGTGATTTTGATTGTTAATAAGGCCTTCAAAGGTTGAGCTTTAAGTTGAAAGAAATTTGAAGAAGTATTTAAAGAAGAAAAGATGAATTCCATTTCAGGTAAGGCTGGCTGCAATTCTTCAGTCTTTCAGAAATATTGGTTTAGCAATGAAAAGAGAGAATGAGCCAAGAAAGTCTTTGGCATGTGGGAAAGGGCACAGCTGCTATTATGTGGATGCCCTTTCCTTCTGCAGGTGATCTTGGTGATCTGTCAGACCTGCTAGGTCTTCCCTGGGCTCTACCCTTGATGGTGATATTAGGAAGTGTGGTGAGAGAAATTACTAGACCCTGGTAGTGTGGAATTGGAGGAATGAATCTCTGAACAGGAGAGTAAGAGAAAGATAATGATTTAGCAGAACTACTATATCTGAGAAATTTCCTGAACCTTTGAAGTTAAATGCTATATGTGTGGATATATGAAGCAGGAGGAGAGAAACTGTGTTTTAAAACTTAAAGAATCAGAAGATCTTCAGCCTTAGAGGAGAAATGGGACTTTTTCCCAGTACATACTGTGGGGGGTATAAAATGCCCAGGTCTTTGCGCCTCTTCCCCATTATTGCGTGGTACTATCACTATAAGGCAGCCTTGGGGGCAGCTGGGTTGCTCAGTGGATTGAGTCTCCCCTAGAGATGGAAGGTCCTGGGTTCAAATTTGACCTCAGATACTTCCTAGCTGTGTGACCCAAGTCAAGTTACTTAATCCCCATTGCCTAGGCCTTACCACTCTTCTGCCTTGGAACCAATGCATAGTATTGATTCTAAAGTGGAAGGGAAGAGTTTAAAACAAACAAACAAACAAACAAACAAACAAACAAACAAACAAAGGAAAACTATTAGGTAGCCCCAATGAAAACCCTTATCAGATTCTCTCTCATATAGAAAATCTGAATGGGAAATTTCTGAGCTCCCTGTATTTTCAAAAAAATCAGCTCAGTGAAAATATATTACATGCCCACTAGGTTCAAGAGACAGGGACATAGAGGCAAAAAACTTTTTTTTGCCTTCAAGGAGCTCATATTTATATTAGGGAGTTAGAACACAAACCGTTAAGCAATCTGTCAGCATGGATTTATGAAATACCTGCTATGTGTCAGATATTGGGCTAGATACTGGAAATATAAAGAAAAAATCAAATAATTTGATTTGAAAGACCTCCCAGTGGCTCAGCAGAGACAGTGTATACATACATAAGTATACACAAAGTAAACATAAGAAGAATAAGTACAAGGTGGGGGGTGAAGGAAGGTAGTAGCAATTACAGGTTTCAAAAGAAGCATCATCAGAAAGGTTATGCTTAAAGAAAGGAAGGGATTCCATGAGGAAGAGATGAGAAGGGAGTTTATTTGTGGTCTAAGGAATGGTCATTGCAAAGGTTCAGAGAAAGAAGGAAGTTAGAGTGGCATGTGTGTGAAACAGACAAAAGCCAGTTCTACTGGAGCATTGAGTGTGTTTGGGAAAGAGAGTAATGTATTTTAAAGCTGGAAAGATAGGGTGGTTAAGTTATTGAGAGCTTTAAAAGTCAAACAAAGAAGTTTTTACTTTATCAAAGAGGTAATAAGGAGTCATTGTTTATTGAGGAGAGGTCAGATCTGCATTTAAAAAAAAAGAGAAATTCTCTTTGGCAGCAGACTGTATTGGTGTAGGGTGAGACTTGAGACAGAGGAACCAATTAGAGGTGAGTGTAATTGTACAAGTGAAAGGTATTGAGGGTTAAAGTAATATATACAATAAACATTTGTAAAAGATTATAGTAACCTTGTGTTGGACAAAAATAAAAGATTCAGGTTTCTTGGGATAAGAATTCACTGTTTGATGATAAAATTGTTGGGAAAACTTGAAAGAAATATGGCAGAGACTAGCTATAGACCAAAAACTTATACCATTTATCAAGAAACTGAGGCAAACAGGGTTAAGTGACTTGCCCAGAGTCACACAGCAAGTAAGTGTCTGAGGCCAGATTTCAACTGACAGATCAGTCTTCCTGACTCCAGGTCCAGCACTCAATCCACTGTGCTACCTATTTTCCCAACATGGTAGCATCTAAGTGTTGTGTATCCAAAATCTTTGGTGATAAGATTAGATCTCTTACAAAAGCCAGTAAATCAAAACACCAGCATATGATATAAATTAGCCAAATCATCCCAATAGTTAATTTATAAACAAAAGTGGAAACAGGTTTGCTAAATGTAATAGAAAGCAGTAAGTTGGGGAAAATGTATATGAAGTTTCTCAGATAGAGGTCTCATATTGAAATATAGTGAGAATTTTGGCAAGTTTATAAGAATATGAGCCATTTCCCAAATGATAAATTGTCAAAAGATACAAATAGTTTTTGGAAGAGGAAATCAAAGCTATATATAACTATATGAAAAAAAATGTTCTAAATCAGTGATGGGCAAACTTTTTAAAGAGGGGGCCAAAGGAAAGGAAATGCTCATCCGTCAGTCTGTTTCTAAGGCAACTCTTTCAAAGTTTCATTGTATCGTATCCTACTTATTGTATTCGTCAGATTAGGAATAATGTCAGTCAGCAGGAGAGAATATTTCAGAGGAAGGCATCTGGCCCCTGGGCTGCAGTTTGCCCATCACTGTTCTAAATCATTACTTATTAGAGGAATACAAATCAAAATAGTATGTCCTCTCACAATTATTATACTAAAATGATAAAAAGGCAAAAAGACAAATGTTAGAGGGGATATGGCAAAATGGAGGTACTAATACATTATTGGTAGTATTGTAAACTGTTACAACCATTTTGAAAAACAATCTTGAATTACATTCAAAGAATCTTTAAACTCTGTCTATCTTTTGATCCAGCAATACTACTTTTTGGTTAATTTCTGAAGGTGATCAGGGAAAATGAAAAGAACATTGTGAGCCAAAATATTTATAGCATCTCTCTTTGTAGTGACAAAGAAGTGGAAATTGAATGAATACCCATCAATTAGGGAATGGCAAAGCAAGTTGTATCATATGATTGTGATGTAATACTACTGCCCTGTAAGAACTGATAGGTTAATTCTGGGAAAAGAAATGGAAAGACCTACATGAAATTAAGAAGAGTAAAATGAGCAGAACAAAGAGAACATTACAACAACAAAATATTGTTCAAAGAATGACTTGTGTTTGTCTACCTCCAGAGAAAGAAATGATAAATAGAAATGTGATATTTAGTGTTACATATACTTATTTTTGTGTGTCAAGTGATGCCTTCCCTAGCGAGGGGAGGAGAAGAGAGGGGTTTAACTGGATGTTTTAATGTAACAAACAAATGGATGATTAAAAAAAAGTTATTATATACAAGATAATACAACACAGGAGAAAGAAAACAAGAGGCTATATCACTTGCCAGAGATATTGAGAAGGAATTTCTGTCATGGTATAAAAGATTAGATTAGGTGACTTTTAAAGTGTCTTTCAATCCTAAAATTATATTTATATGTGCATGAGGTCAGACCAGCAGAGTCAGCCAAGGCCAAAATGAAAAGGTATAGGGCACTAGGTGCTGAGGCACCAGTCTGAAGTTGTAATCCGATTTGTGAGATTCAGCCATATCTTGAGAGATTCAAGAAAACAGAAAGGAAAATCAAAACACCTGCTACACCTGCTCATCTGCTTACAGAAACATGCCTATTTTATTATGTTGATAATAAATACTTTTCTCCATGAGGTTCCCTATATATTTCTGCACTTAGAGGTTTCCCTAAAAGTAGGACCAAAATGGAGAATTAGAGTTTCTGTGATGCTTTTCTCTCCTAGCATTCCTAAAGATTTGTCTGAATAGGTATTTGCTGTTTTTATTCAGCCGAGGGGCATCTGGGTGGCACAATGGATAGAGCACTGGGCCAGGAGTTAGGAAGATTTGAGTTCAAATCTGACCTCAGGAAAAAAAACCTTACTAGCTGTGGAACTCTAGGCAAGACACCTAATCTCTGTTTGCTTTATATTCCTCATCTGTAAAATGGGAGTAATAGATAGCACTTACCTCCCAGGATGGTTATGAATACTTGTCAAGTGTCTGGCACATAGTGTTCAATAGATGCTTTCCCTCACTTTTATTCAGATTGTATGAGTAATTAATAACATTTGCTAGCATTTATATTTCATTTTAAGGTTTTTCAAAGAGCTATACATGTATAACGTATCCTCATAAACACCCAGGGAGCTAAATGGTATTATCTCATTTTATAAATGAGGAGCCTGAAAACAGCAGATACTTGGATGGTATCTGTAACAATGATACTGCCTATGTGCCTACAAGGAAGTCCTGAGAGACCATGATTTTCCCTACCATTTGTCCCCTTATGTATAAAACCCTGCAATTTGATTTTATTTCTAGTCCTCAAACCACATGGGCCCTTCAATCAAATCCTTGGGATACTTTGCTGACTTTCCCAGAAGCCCAATGACATCTATATCCAAAATATGCCACTCTTCTAATTCCTTTGGTCTACCACTTGGGAATGGTAGGGAAAGAGTTATTTTCATAGAGGCTAACAAGCATATCCAGAGATAAGTTCCTGCAGGCTAGAGGAACTCAGACACATAGTTTTCTGCTTTACAATTATGTGTCAGACTACACATAATTGTCCAGACCTAGGCAAAAGATGCTGCATTTGTAGAATCTAAGATGGTGATTCAGATATGACTGCTGAAGGACAAAGCTAGTAGTCCCCACAAGGAAGGAGAATATTCCTAGAGAAAGGACATGAAGAGGGCCTAAGAAGTGTAATATAAATGAGAGCATCATGCTTTTGAAGGAAAAATTTCCATAGTGACACTACACTATTCTCTACATCTAAGTTTACTAGGTTTGACTTTAGGAGCAGATGCTCCTAGCTCAGACATTTGTGCTATGTGAAAAAGAAATCTACCTCCAAATGGAGATAGATTTATTGGGAAAGACCTAGATGGATTTGTAATGTAAAAAACCCAACTAGAAACCTCCCAGGGCCAGTAAAGCACAACCCTTGAAATTATAGAAAAACCAAGTTTATTAAGGTTAGGGAAATGATAGATAAGGTCCTAAATCTATACAGCTCTAATTCCTCCCACCTTTCTATGCTCCCTTCATGGGGATGACGTTCCTGTTTTCTCAAGTCCTCCTTACCAGCTCCCTGATCTTATCTAGACCCCCAAACTATCTGACTACCTAAATATCACAGATTGTCTCTAAAAGGCTGAAGATAGAGGACTCACAGATGTACTGAGTCCTTACCTAAAGCATGGGTTTGGCTTCCTAGGTAAACTCAAAGTCTCAGGTGAAAAACCCTTGAGTTTGGCTTAATCAAGTTGTCTCATACAGGTTGATCTCAGCACTTCAGGGAAAGATAAATCTTCTCCAAAGCAGTTCTCCACACACAGGAATTTCCTAATCTTTCCATAAGATTAGTCTGTTCCCAGGAAATGACAGAGCAAAAATCCTCCTTTCCAGTTCAGAGAGAAGCTAGTTCAGGAGTGTCATTGATCTCAGTTAATTTCCAAGATCCTCCTCTCCCAAACTTCTCCTTCCAGAATCTTCTCCCAGGGTTTGTGTCTAAATGCTCCTCCTTTCTTCTTGAGGACAATCTATGCATTTTTTCCTATTTCTTATCCCCTTATCCTTACATATGGATTATTGAGGCTGGTAGGTATCTTAAGGAAGTTATAACAGGAATTCGAAACACTTAATGCTAAAGTCTTAGAACTGCAAAACTGTCCAGTTATACTCATACTGCCTGATCACCATGACTTCAAAGAGATCAGTCATCATTGCCCAATATATATTCCCAGGGATTAGTCTGCCATTTAAGGAGGTCTTACTTATCTTTTATCATGCAGACCTGTATTTTTGTAACTGAATGAGATCCCTTAACTATGTCATAAGTAACCTTGGGTATATGCCAGTGGGTTGGGTGATACCTTTAATGGGGAAGAAGAGACCTAGGTTGGAAAATTATCATTACTTTGAGGTGGAATTTGGGAAAATGTTTGGAAATACTCATTAGATTTAGGGAATGGCAATATCCCTACTGCACATCATGAAGTACTTAAGGAAGCTTACTGGAGTATTAGAAGAAGTTTAATAATTTTAAGAACAATTATCTCCTTGGAAATTTTGTGCTAAATGAATTTCAAGTCTATATTGAAGTGTACCTTTCTTCCTTTGCCCTTCCTGGTCTGATGAAGGTCTTTTTCCAGCTCTATGATGGGCCAAAACCCCAAAGGATGGGACAAATACATAGCCAAGGGAGTGGTTTGGGAAGGGACAAAGGACAGGCAACTAAATTCAGAGCCTGTGATGCTGTCAGTCAAATCTCTGTGCTAGAAATATAGGACAAGACACAGCTTGTACTTTGAGGATAAAGCTCCTCATTACTGGTATTTCAGAAATTGTTCTCCAAATGTGAAAAGGAAGATGCTCAAAAGCATTTGATGGAATTAGACACTCAAAGTCAAATGGAGGCTTTGGGGGGGATGTTCTGGGCCTGAGTTTTCATTATGGGACCCTAGGTTCCTTATGCCGTTGTGAAAGAAGGAACTATCTCTACCTCAGTGGGAAATCTTGGCAATGTGACTCTTTAAAAGTTAGATCCAAGTGGAATCTTCTATAACAACATGAGTTCAAGTCCAAAATTTTCACAAGAGGTTATTAGTGACCAATACAAGGTTCTGAAATAAGAAAGATTAAATTATCATTCTTCTACTTCCTTGATGAAGAGCACAGGTGATGGACAAATTCCTAATTCAGTGGAGAGGATCTTTGTATTCAAGCCACTACTTTAAAATGACTAACCAGGGGGTAGCTGGGTAGCTCAGTGGATTGAGAGCCAGGCCTAGAGACGGGAAGTTCTAGGTTCAAATCTGGCCTCCGACAATTCCCAGCTGTGTAACCCTGGGCAAGTCACTTGACCTCCATTGCCTATCCTTACCACTCTTCTGCCTTGGAGCCAATACACAGTATTGACTCCAAGATGGAAGGTAAAGGTTCTAAATAAATAAATAAACAAACAAACAAACAAATAAATAAATAGAAAATAAAATGACTGACCAAATGAAGAAAGGATAATTGTGGGAAGCCAATAAGAAAATAGATAAAAATCAGACTCCTCTTTTGACCCCTTTTGTGATCCTTGTGATTTCTTATTGAAAAGTATTGTGCCCTTATTGAAAAGCTTTAAGTTACTAGCAAACCTGAATTTAAAGGGTTAACACTTTAAATTTGACCAGGAATGCTACTGCCTGGTATAGCCAAGGCCAAAACCTTAGTAGGGGCAATTCCACCCTGAGAAAAATACTCCCCAATTTGGCTTTCTGATAAGAACCCAGTCAAAATTCAGCCTTGGCCTTGGTCTGTTATAAAGCCAATGAGACTTTTTGTGTTTTGATATGACATAATTTGTAACTTCTGCACATCTGCAAAGTTTCGGGGGAGTTCTTTTGTGTGAAATGAGTCTTGAAACATATATAATAAACTCCATGCTCCTGGAGCCAGAGCTGGAAGTATGAGCTAAAAGACAACTCTAGTGTCCCCTCCTTATTTCCTTATCAACTAAACTGTCCTTATCAGATTGTCAGAGATGATAGAGATCTTGACAGATAAAAATAAAAATAACAACTACCACCACAACAATAATAGCTAACATTTATATATTGTTTTCAAAGTGCCAGATATTATTTGAAGTGCTTTACAAATATTATCTCATTTGGTCCTCACAACAACCCTGAGAGGTAGATGTTATTTATTACCCAGTTTTACAGGTGAGCAAATTGAAGCAAATAGAAGTTAAGTGACTTGCCCAGGTTCAAATAGTTATTGAGTTCCTGAAGTCATATTTGAACTCATGGCTTCCTAACTTTAGGCTTAGTGCTCTAGCTACTTCACCACCTAGGATAATAGCAATTCCCCAACAGTAAACTTGAGGAAAGAGTAATGTAATATGATACTTTTGTCTTATAATAAATGATAAATACATCATTTTCAGAAAAATCTGGGAAGACTTACAAGGTAGTTAGGTGGCACAGTAGACAGAGCTCCAGGTTTGGAGTAAGAAAAACCTGAGTTCAAATCTCACCTCAGACAGTTACTAGTGAAGTGACCCTGGGCAAGTCACATGACCTCTTTTTGCTTCATTTTTCTCATCAGTTAAATGGGGATAATACTAGCATGTACCTCACAGGGTGGTTGTGAAGATCAAATAAAATATTAGTTATAAATCACTTAGCATAGTTTCTGATATATAGTATTAATTGAATAAATTTTAGCTATTATTACAAGAAAACTGATGTAGAGTAGAAATGAGCAGTACCAGGAGAATGATTTATATAATAACTATAACATCGTATGGTTAAACAGTTAAGATAAATACTATTCTTGATTCCAGAAAACAAACGATTATGCATGTTACCACCTCCTGACAAAGAGGTGATAGATTCAAGTTACAAAATATGACATGCATTTTTGGACATGGACACTAAGGAGAATTTGTTTGCTTGGTTATGCATAATTAATACAGAAGGTTTACTTTTCTCATTTTTTATTTACAAAGGAGAGAAGTAGAGGGGAGAGAAGTTCCTGTTAATTAAAAAAGTAAAAGGAAAATAAAAATGAGAGAAAGATTTGAAGGAGGGAAAGAAGATAAAGGAAAAGAGGGAAAGAAAGAGGAAAGGAAGAAAGAAAAAGTATAAAAGAGAGAGAAAGAAAGAAGAGAGAGGGAAGGAAGAAGGAAAGGAGAAGGGAGGGAAGGAAGGAAGGAACAATGGAAGAAAGAAAGGAAGAAAGGAAGGAAGGAAGAGAGGGAGGGATGGAAGGAAGGGGGAGGAAAGAAAGAAAGAAAATGACAACTCATAAAAACAAGAAGAAGCTAGGGGAAAGTACAATCTGAATGTCTACGGAGACTGTCAAAATTTGTATATAGCATTTTGGCAATAATAACAATAGATTTAAGGATGTGTCTCCTGTGGTAAAAATGAAGTAGACAATGAATTTGAAATGGGGAAACTGGGTTTGGTAGGTTTTAGGAAAAGACCTGGAAGGGAATATATGTGAATGAAGAAGAAAATAAAAGAGGAATCTATGGTAGAAAATATAGATGGAAATATGTGAGAACACAAGGGAAGAGTAGACATCTATAGCTTTGGGAGAAAGAGAAGTCCTGTGAATATACTAAATGTGGGAAAACTTTTAGCTGAGATAAAATGCTATTGGGACATCATAAAACTCTGTGAATGGTTGGATGGTCAGTGGGTAAAGTTCTCTCTCTCCCAGGGCCTTGTGGAGGATTCACACATACTTATTTCCCACTTAGGGGAAGTGGAGAAAGAGGAAGTTTAGGGTAGAAAATTTTCTTACTGTAAAATCATAAGAAAGCTGGCAAAAAGCAATATATTTGTCTGCTTCAGGTCATTCAGACACATAGGTATTAACAGATGCCTGTAATGTCTTATAAGGCATAAAGGCACATCCTTGATGTTATAGAAAATACACATTTTTTTGCATGTTGTAGGGGGGAACTAAAATATATATATTGGGGGAAATTCTCATTGTGAATCAGTGTCTGAAAAAGTGTAGGGAGCTTGACGTCCTGGTGGGGAGAGAGGGAGAGAGAGAGAGAGAGAGAGAGAGAGAGAGAGAGAGAGAGAGAGAGAGAGAGAGAGNGAGAGAGAGAGAGAGAGAGAGAGAGAGAGAGAGAGAGAGAGAGAGAGTGAGTGTGTGTGTGTGTGTGTGTGTGTGTGTGTGTGTGTGTGTGTGTGTGTAATAAGAAAAAAAGAGTGTATTTGTTAATGCTAAAAGAACCAGTGTGTATGTTAAGGATGGAGGTTGCCACCCCAGTAAGTATGCATGACTGGAGATTTGGGGCAAGAGTTTTATTGTCTCCTAGTACAGGTGTCCGAGCCATGATAAGATACATGATCCATTTCACTTTCATACAGAATGTCTGAATGAAGAAGAATGTGAAGAACATTCTGGGGAAGGAGGGAGATTCAAAGGGGACCTTAAATATAGGACCCTATTGAGAGCAGTGTGGTTGCATGTGAGGTGCTCCCATCTTCCCTCTGCCGCAGCATACCCTTCATTCTTATTTTCAATAAAGATAGTACTATTGTCCCTTCAGTTACTAAGACTCAGAGCCATCTTTGACTCCTCCATCTCACTCACTCCTTGAATATAATCAATTACGATGGATTATCAATTCTATCTCTGCAATAGCTCCCAGAGCCACCCTCTTACTTCCATTCACCCTTTCAGTTTCACATCTTCTTTTACACTCTTAGTACCTCTACACTGGATTACTGGAACAGCCTTCCAACTAGTTTCCCTTTCTCTAACTTGTTCTTCACATGCCAGAGCAATCTTCTCAGTGCCTAGGTCACATCACACAAACACCTTCATTTCTTCCCTGTTGCCTACTGAAGGAAGTTCACATTTCTCTACATGGGATTTAAGACTCTCAACAAGCTGGCTCTAACCTCATGATGTTCACATGATGTTCTCTTTCACATATACTACAATCTAGCTTGATGAGCTCTCTGAATATATTCCATGCTTTCTCCTTAAAGGCCTTTGGCTCTAGCCATTCCCTTTATATGGAATTTCCTTTCTGCTTTGTCTGCCCTCAAAAACATTACCAGTTCAAGTGGCAGTTCAAATCTCACTTGCTCCATGATGATGCCTTCCATGATTAGCTCACCCTTCAACCAAAAGGGATCTTCTCTTTCCACTGCCCACAAGGTTTGGTTTGACCTCCTATGCCCACACATTCTAACCTGTGTCACTGTTCTCTGATTACATGCCAGAAGCTTCTTACTGAGTTATAAGCCTCTTAGTCAGGCACCAAGCATTTATTTAAGCATTTATAGGCCAGGCATCGTGCTCAGGGCTAGGAACACAAATAGGAGCAAGAACTATACCTATTTAATTTTTATGTCTTAGCTCCTAGCATGGTGCCTAGAAACTTGAAAAAGCTCAACTAATGTTTGCTGAATTATTGAAATGAATGAAGCTTACAATTTTTAGATAAAGGATTTATGAAAGTCATGCAGGAATTCAATGGATAAAAACAGGTCAAAGCATGCAAGAGAACCCTTCCTAATCTCTTCATCCCAGAGTTTTGTGTTCTGTATTTGCAAAAGGGGACAATGTATTAATTCTGAGTCCTCCCCCTCTTTCTCATATACCCTCATTTTGTAAGTGGGAATCTATTCAAAATGGAAGATTCTGAGAGGCCCTTTGACTCTTGGTTTCTGTAACAAGGCAGTTTGGCAATAACATCCTGAAATGGCTTCTTCAAGGTTCATATCTCTTGAAAAGGGATTTTTTTTGTTTGCAATTAGGATTGTGCAGGTATTAGAAAACAAAAGGAGAGAGCTGAGAAATACATAGTGGAGCCCAGAAATCTCCCCTGAGGATGTATGTAGTATTTATAGCAATAATTCTGAGCTAATGGGCATATGCTCTGGAGCATTTCATTTTCTCCCTATTTCAGAGCTGGGTTGAAATGATAGATTCGAGGCCAATGAAACTTTTGATTCTGGGCATCAGAATAACTGAGACCCAGGAGATGAGATCCTGCTGACCTGTTCAACCGTGTAGCTTGAATCAGAAGAGACATTGTGGTTTTTAAACTAGTTTTCAAGCTAATCATAAGTTAACTATGGGTATAACAGTTTCAATTTTACTGGGAACAAGGATGTTTATGATCAAATGATGATTTCTACTGTCTTCTGATTCTAAACCTTTGGGGAGACTGAAGCTAGGGTTGGGGATTATGAACACAAATTTGAGAGCTTTGGAGATCAGAGAGAAGAGTGAAACAATGTCTCAATCCCTTCTATGTATGGCTAATGTTTTTAAATTAATTTGCTTATGTTTCTTTGATCATTTTTGTTAAATTCCTCCATAAATTAACTAATAGCTAGTAAGTTAAGGCTGGAGGTAGAGATTTGATTGATGGGTATATACCTATGTATGCACATAATCACATACCCATACGCATACGCATACCCCTCTTATCATAGATTTCAAACTCATTACAATAACATCAGGAATGGAGCAAAGGAATTACTGGCACCCAGTTACTCTAAGACACTGAGGACAGAAATATACAATTTGACATGTCTAATATATACCATTCTTTTTAGCATTAGGTGGTAGTCATTCTAAGAACTTCCACTCTGGGGAGTGAAAGTTGTATTTAACTAGAAAATGGTTGGTCTATTTTCAAAATATCTAGCAGCAAATTTGTAAGAATGCCCGATTACTTTTTCTCATGCCATGTAGTTAGCCATTTACTTTAGGGAAAGGGAATGGGTAGATCAAAGACTGCTGGGCTACTCTGAATAGTATATATCATGTTAGAATGAGTCTCAGGGACCTAGCTTTGCCTTTGACTAGCTTCATGATCTTGAGCAAGTCAGTGCCTTTCCTTGGACTTTGGTCTTATCCTTTGTAAAACAAAAATATAAATTTTGGATATCCTTATCCTTTTCTCTAGGTTTCTGTGACACTGTTCAGTTTTATCTAACTACTTCTTCACAGACTCCTTGTTGGATTTTTATTTAGGCCATGTCCATTAAAGATGGTATCCTCCAGAGTTCTTTATTGGGCCCTATTCTTTTCTCTATTATTTCACTTGGTGATATTATTAATCACTGTAGTTTCAGTTATTTCTGTGCTAATGATTCTCATATTTGCTTACTCAGTCTTAACCGCTTGCCTAATATCCAGACTCACACCTCTAACTAAAAGTCAAAACATGGAATACGATCTAAAGAGAGAAGTTCCATAAACATCTTAAACGTCATATGGACAAACGGATCTCATTCTCTGTTCTCTAGCCCTCCCCCTTCCTGAACTTTGCTGTTACTGTTGAGGGTACCATCATCTTCCCAGGCAGCTGGGCTTACACCTAGGTGTCTCCTTTGAATCCTAACTCTTTCTTACCCCACGTGTAATCTGATGGCAAGTACTGTCAATTCTGCCTTTAAAATATCTCTCATATAACCGCCTTCCATCTTTTGACACACAACCTCTCTGTTACAAGCCCCCATCATCACCTCACACTTAGTTACACTGTTGGTTAATCTGCCTCAAGTCTCTCCCAACTCCAATCTGACTCCCACTCAGATGTCAAATTAATCTTCAGATTCAGAGCAGATGTGGCCAGGTGATCACCCCCTCTGTCCATCCCACATTCAGTGAGCTGCAATGGCTCTCTGCCACCTCCAGGATCAAATCTAAAATGCTGTTTGGAATGCAAAGCCTTCACAATCTGGCTCCCTCCTTTCTTTCCATTCTTCTTTCACCTTATCTTCTCCCACATACTTTGGCATCCAGTGATAATCATCACCTTGATGTTCTTAGCACTAGAAACGCTGTACATTTTTTGCTATTTTTCACAGATGGAATACTCTCAGTCCCCATCCTCACCCTCCCCAGCTTCCTTCAAGTCCACTAAAACTCATCTTCTATGAGAAATCTTTCCATATTCACCTTAATGCTAGTGCCTTCCCTCTATTGATTAGCTCCAATTTATCCTGTTTATACCTTGTTTGTACATAATTGTCTCCCACATTCGACTGTGAACTCTTTGAGAACAGGGCCTGCTATTTGTCTTTTCTCATATCATCAGCATTTAACATAATGTCTGGCATGTAGTAGGCACTCAATAAATGTTTACTAACCTACTGACTTAATTGTCTGGCACAGAGCAGGCTTTAATAAATGCTTATAGGCAAACTGATGAGGTAGATCATTTCCACAGTTATCAATAAAACCATCAAGTCATATAATTTTAAATCTGAAAGAGACTTTAAAGATCATCTCTGCTGACTCCCTCATATAGAGAAGAGGAAAAAGAGACCAGGAGGAGAGAAGGGACAGAATCTAGACAACGTAGTGAGAAAGCAGCAAGACCAAAAGTAGAAGCAGTGTCTTTTCAACCCAATCTCAGAGGGTGCCATACTCAAAAAAGAAAGCAAGAGCTTCTCAAGAGTATTCAAACTTAAATATTACTTATCAGACTTAGAATTACTTTGAAGACAGAGCAAAATTCTCCCGGAAATTTCAAATAAGTATATGTAATGATTATGGACTCAAACCTCCCCCTTACAAAGAAAGAAACAAAGAATAAAAGAGAGATTACAAAAAGAAAAAGACAAAAAGGCACTAAAGAACACGATGTCATCCTTAACTCTAGAACTAATAAAGAAAGAAAGGAAACACTCTCAATTTAGATCATCTCAAAAGCTCAGAGGATCTAATATGTTTATATGCAGTAATTACAATGTATCTTTAAGTGCCCCATGTAGAATAGAAATGCAGTAGTGAGATGCATGAAAAAGTCTACAAATTCATATGTTCTCCCCAAACCACCACCCCCACCTTTGTGAAATAAAACAAAACAAAATATAAAATTTCAGAATAGTATGGACACTCAAATGGCATCCATACCTGACCAGGAATCTTCCTTATAATAACATGTCCAACAAATGATTTATCCAGACATAGCTAGCAGGACACCTGTGGATGGTAAGGCACTACCTCCCTGCATGGGCCCTTGAATCTTTGGAAAATCCTAATTCCTGGAAAGCATGTCCTATATTAAGCCAGAAAAGGTCCCATTTGCAACTTATACCTGCTGCTGCTCCTGGTTCTGCCTTCCAAAACCAATCAAAACAAGACTAATCCCTTTTCTACATGATTTCTTCATCTTATATTTGGTTAAGTGATTATTTGAAACCAAGTGTAAAACTTTTCTTTTGTTTTTTTTCCAATTTTATTTCGTCTTCAGTCCTTCTCATCAGTTGAGATTTTTTTTTGACCCCAATTCTATAATCCCACGTGTTGGTTCTTTGATTCTGCAATTTCCTCTCAACAAATAAAATCATGCAAATTATGTTTTATATTATTAAAATGGGATTATATTAATTTACATGCGTACCCAAATATAATTTTTAAGTATGTCATCCAATATGCTTTTATCAAGTGCTTATCATGTTCCAGGCATTGTGCTAAGTGCTAAGGATAAAAAGAAAAGTAGAAGATACTACTTCCCTCAAGGAGTTTACAATCTAATGAATTTGATCTTTGGGCAAGTCCTGAATCTTCTACTTGTTGTAGGCTGTGTGACCTTATGTAACTCATTTTTACCTCTGAGAAACTCTATTCCTTAACGTATTAAAATATTATGTTATAATAATTATACTAGATGATGCTGTGAAGGTTGTTGGGAGGAGCAAATGAAAACACTCACTACATCAATATATTATCAGTATTCTTTTTATTTTTAATGTTTTTAATGTTTTCATTCTTTCAATGGAGTTCAGAGAGAAAGACTAAATGAACAAATTGATAGCCCATTGCTCATCTTTTATATTTAATGTGCTGTGGACTATTGTAAAGGTGAATGAAATAACTGCTTTTTGTAGTTGAATAAAAGTATAAGAATGTAAGTTCTTTTTTGTAGGCTCATTAAAATTGTTCTTAGTACAACTACAGTGGCAGGTAGGATGACAGGATATATAACTCTTTCTATTCCCACATGGTTTGGATCCTTTCTGCTGGGCATTTTGAAAGCATTTTTATTCCAAGAAGCCTGGAGATTATGAGTGTTTGGAATGGTGAATTCTATTGAAAACTTTGTTTTTAAGTTTGAATAGACCAACGTTATAACTGGTAATTGTGTGACCAGCCTTTCAGTCTATGATCATAGTACAGTTTATTTCTTGAATTCTCAAAGATATTTTGAGGGCTGTATATAAAGTATAAAAACTTGTCTATCTGTCCATAAAAGGTTATGAATTTATGATGTATAATTCTAGTCCCAGATAAAAGTCATGATAGGTATTCATTAGGCACTATATTTTTATAGGTTTGGCCCATTCTGTTGCATTAAACAAATCTAAACGTATATACCTGTTATGAGCCTTTATTATTGTTTTATGAAGTGATATCTCCTTGTTCTAAAAGTATTTTTATAGATTTTTTTACCTGCTAATCTTGTGCTCTGAGAATGTTTATCAAATGTTCTTCATTTCTAGCAGAGAAATTTGAATCTATTTCTTTTAGTATAATAGGTCCCGTGTCCTATTACACTGAAGTAAAGTAGAAAGAATACTGTCTAAATTGGTTAACATTCCATTTTGAAATTCCAGAGTTTTGTATTAAGATGGGTAGTATATGGATGTCAATTATATCAAATGTGTCCTCATTCAGTTTTGATTTTAGGTTGCCAGTTACTCTCAATTTGTAACTTTATCACAGTCAAATCTTTAATACCTTTGCTCTTGATGTGACTTGCCTAGAGATTGTCAAAGTATTCATAGTATTATTGCCTTCATCTACTGGTTTAATGTAACCTCCACATTTAAGGTCAGTCTTCTGCCTTAAGTCTGCCTTGACTTATTTTTTAAAATTTACTCTTATTGAGTATGTATTTTATCTTGATATCATTGAAGAAAGATTCCATGAAATGAATGAACTGTTTCATTTGGGTTTTGGTGGAGTCATAGAGCTTGATGACATTTACAAACTCAAATTTACATATATGATGTCTTCCAAATCCACTCCCTGCTTCATTTCCTTCTCTCCTGCTATGTTGAGATTCATTTCAAGGTTGTTTTGTATCTCTAAGGAGCCTGAAACCAATCAAGTGGTTAATGAACTGCTTCAGTTGACTCTTTAATTTATAATTGATACTTAATACTGTTCAAGACAGAGGATAATGGATTTTAAGACTAAGAAAATCCGTAATGGGCTTAAATTGTCTTACTGAAAAAAATTGTTTTATATGAAACATTTTTGTAAGTATTGGTGGCACGTTTTACCCAGTTTTCTTTTAAAATATTATTTATCTCTTTTATCATTAATTTTTAACAATTAAATTAGAAATCCTTTCCCTTCCACTCATTAAAAGGCAAAGAATGTGATATCAATTATACATTGATATAAAACATTTCCATATTGGTCATATTGAAAATAACAAGAAAAAGAAACATAAAATGAAAAAATAAGTATGTTTCAATCTCTATTCAGACTTCTCTTCTTTGAGGTGAACAACATTTTTTCATCATGGGTCTTTTGGAATTCTCTGGGATTGTTTTCCCCTTGATCATTGTTACAATATTGCTGTTACTGAGTATATAATGTTTTACTGTTTCTGCTCACTTCACTTTGCATCAGTTCATATATGTCTTCCCAGGTTTTTCTAAAACTATCTTACTCCACTTTTTATGGCAAAATAGTATTTCTATCATCAACATGTACTACAATTTGTTCAGCCATTCTCCAATTAATGTCTAATTCCTGGCCACCACAAAAGAGCTGCTATAAGATATCTTTCCCCTTTAGTTTGATCTCTTTTGGATACAGACATAGTAGTGGTATTGTGTAGTCAAAGGTATGCACAGTCTTATAGCCCTTTGGGCATAGTGCTGAATTGTTCTCCAGAATAGTTGGGCCAGTTCAAAACACAACCAGCAATGCAGTATTATACATCTTTTTCCACATCCCCTCCAGCATTCATCATTTTTTTTCTATCATGTTAGCCAATTTGATAGGTGTCTTAATTTGTATTTTTCTAATTTACAGTGATTTAGAACTTTAAAAAATTAACTATCAATAGCTTCTTCTGAAAACTACCTGGAGAACAGTTTTCCATGTGAAAATGAAATATATTCGATCTATTTTATATGCATTATCTGAATAAATCATTAATACAAAACTGAGTTATTTGTGATAATCAACACAGGATGGCATTTAAAAATATCTTGTTCAATAATTATTCAACTGACAATAAATCACTTTTTATATTCTGGGGACTTTTTGGCATACCATTTTTGCTTTTCAGCTATTACATTTTTTCAAAGTGTTTATAGTTTTTGTTTTAACACAGGCTCTGAATGTTTTGAATAAAATATACAAACATATAATTGATGTATACTAGGAGCTATCTCTAGTCTTCTATTTTTTCTTTTAATTGTTTAAGAGTTGGGAGAAGGAAAGGGTTAGGTTTATATCTGAGAGGAAGCTGGTAAAATGCCTTAATAACAATTCAAGGGCCACTGTAAATTGTTTGAGCAAATAATTATAATATCACTTAGCCATGTAACCTTGGATAAGTCATCTATTTGCTGTTTGTTTCAATTTCCTTAATTGTAATATGAGCATCATAAGAGCACCTGCATCCCAGGGTTGTTGTGATGATCCAATTAGATATTTGTAAATCTCTTAGCACAATGCCAAACACACAAAAGATACCGTTAGTGAATACTAGTTTCTTCTTTACTCGCTCCACACTTAGAGGCATTCCTTGAATTTTCCACTTTCATTGAGAGACTAGAAGTTTATCATTTGACATAACTGTTCAGTAAGGCAGCCAGGGATATAGTGGTTAGAACATGTGACCTGGAGTCAAAGCTGATCACATACTCTTACTAGTTGTGGCACTAGGCAAATCAAATAACCTCTGTCTGCCTCAGGTTCCTCATCTGTAAAATGGATTCGAAAATAGTTCCTATTTCCAATAAGAATATTTGCAAAGTACTTTGCAAGTCTTAAAAGTGCTGCATACATGCTAGCTATTATTACGATGCTATTAGTTGTATCAATAGTGCATAGGGTTTCTATTTCTTATTTCACCCAATTTGTGGTTATATTAAGTTGGATTTCTTGAAGCCATGAAAATAACCAGAAACTTTTGACATCTTTCTTTTAGCAAGGATTCTTTCTCTCCTGTGATTTCCTTACTTGTCTTTATAGCAAAAAATATTAATGTTGCCACTTAATTTTATTATTTATATAGCTTTTGATACATTATATGCCCATATTCTTTTTTTTAAACCCTTGTACTTTGGTGTATTGTCTCATAGGTGGAAGATTGGTAAGGGTGGACAATGGGGGTCAAGTGACTTGCCCAGGGTCACACAGCTGAGAAGTGGCTGAGGCCGGGTTTGAACCTAGGACCTCCTGCATCTAGGCCTGACTCTCACTCCACTGAGCTACCCAGCTGCCCCTTGCCCATATTCTTTTGATTTTTTTTGGTACCTTTATTTGGTAAATGTTATGTTTCTTGGTTTTCTCAGCTATAGAATGGTGAAATCTTCAATTGATTTTACTGCAGAACATCAATAGTTTTCTTTAAAAAAAAAAAAAAAACCTTTATGTTCTGTCTCAGAATCAACACTATATGTATTGGTTCCAAGGCAGAAGAGCAGTAAGGGTTAGGCAATGGGGGGGGGGGGGGTCAAGTGATTTATCCAGGGTCACATAGCTAGGATATGTCTGAAGTCAGATTTGAACCCAGGACCTCCCATCTCTAGGCCTGGCTCTCAATTCACCAAGCCACCCAGCTGTCCCACATCAATAGCTTTCTAAAGTTGTTTTATTTCTCCTGCTATGATGACATTTTTCCTTTCATTGGAAATTAACTGGTACAAATGATAAAGTACTTGACTTGGAGTCAGGAATATCTGAGTTCAAATCCTGTCTCAAACACCTGTTAACTGTGTAAATCTGGATAAGTATTTATTTTCTGCTTTAGTTTCCTCAAACCTAACATAGGAAAAACCATAGCACCTAACCTCCTAGGATTGTTGTGAGGTTCAAATGAGATATTTATAAAGCTTTTAGGTTACAATGACAGATACATAAAAGGTGATATTAATAAATGTTTGTTCCTTCCCTCCCTCCCTCCTACTCCCTAGAAATATTTCTTGATAATTCTACCTTTCTTCCTATAATTCTTACCATAGCAATGGCCACCATAGTTTCTGCTATGTACAGGTCCTAAGTTATTTTTTATACTTTATTGGCAAATACTGTGAGAATTACATTCATTTGTTATGGTTATAGCAGATATTAATTTTTCTTAGTTATTCTATTTTTGCATAATTGTCTGGCTATTTGGATTCATGCCAGGAAATTCAAAAAGAGCTTTTCAGTATTCCATTCTAAGTGTGCCCATCTCTCTTTCAATATTATGAGACTTTGGTACAGTTTTTGTCATCTGTCTCATTGGCTATAATTTATGGAGTTTGGATTAACTGAAAATGTTCATGGATCTGAGGTTCTTCTTTTCATTCTTCAGATTTTAATGACTTCTTGATTTCACATGTTATTTTGTCTAGTCAAGGCTAACACATAGTCATAATTAATCACTATCTTGCACTAGCAATAAATATATTTTATGATTTTATTTTATATTAAGCTAAGGGTACAATCGACAAAGAACACTTTGAAATCCTTGTTTATACCTAGAAAGAACTGTTTCCAGGAACTGCAAAAAGTATTATTGTTCCTTGCCTTGTTTAAAATAAAACTAATCTCTGAACCAGTCTTTCACTTTACATTTTTTCATTGTTTTATTCAGGATCTCCATCAAAGGAGTTAATCCCTCAATGTGGTACCTATGAATCCTTCTTCAGATACTAGCATATATTCGTAGCCTCTTTCCAAGAATTTAACAACAGCCTGATCCTGTAAGCAAAATGGCAGATAAATCCCTCTGCACTATATTGATACAGCTGGAACTCAGCAAAGAACAGATGGGACCAAACAAAATTTGAACTTGAATTCTGTGTTGTCATATTGCCCCCATTAGGAAGTAAGCTCTTGGGGGCTGCTAGTAGACTCAGTGGATTGAGAGTCTAGAGATAGGAGGTCCTGGATTCAAATCTAGCCTCAGATACTTCCTAGTTATGTGACCTTGAGTAAGTCACTTAACCCCCATTGCCTAGCCTTTGCCCTTCTCCTACCTTGGAATCAATGCACAGTACTGATTCTAAGATAGAAGTTGAAGGTTTTTTATAAAAAGAAAGAATGCAAGTTCTTTGAGGGAAAAAGCTATTTTTGCCTTTCTTTGTACTCTCCTAGACAGTACAGAACAAATCATATACTAAGTACATAAATATCTGTAAATTGAGTACCAGCCATTTCTGATATCTTCTCTTTCCTGGCCAAAGCACATCCTTTAATATCTTGAAAAAATGTTGTCAGAGATTTAGGATGCCCTTAGCAGGCTCTTATTAGGAACACCCTATTGTAGATGTACTGGCCTTCAGTCCAATGGGCTAAAAAGGTAGAACACGACTCCAAAAACTCAGGGACACATCATGACCCTTTTGGCACTTTTCCAAAAGGAAAGAAACACAGGCAATCAAATGATAAACATTTTAAAGTGTCTACCAAGTGCCAGGCACTGTGCTAAGTACTAGAGTTACAAAAATAGGGGAAAGACATTTCTTGTTCTCAAGAAGCTCTCACTCTAATGAAGAAGACAACCTGTAAACAAATATATATAACTTGTTTGTACATATTTGTACTATACACACACACACACACACACACACACACACATCTTTGTTTATATATGGAATTGCCTCACACTAACACCACCAGCCTTCATTCTTATTGCTTACTCCTTGAGTGCCCTGGGTAACTACAGCTACAAAGTGCAGATGTATTCAGTCCATTCCTTTGGTAGATACCACAGCAAAAAAATATCTGAATGTCCACACATGTTAGCCTCCACTTTCCCTCATTATTGTATTTCCTTCTCTCCCACTATGCTGACATATATTAGAAATTAGTATTTGGCATCTCTAAAGAACTAACAATCTAACAGAATCACAGAATCACACACATAGAACTGAAAGAGGCCTTGGAGATTTTGTACTAGATTAACTCACTGATTCCATAGAGAAACTGAGCCCTAAAACACAAAAATGTTCATTATTAGCTCCCTAAGCCTGGAGTACTCTTCTTCCTCATCTCTCCTTCTTATCCTTGCTGACCAATCTTCAAGACCCAACCAAAATTCTACTTTCTACAAGAAGTTTTTCCTAGGCCTCTTTACTATCAATGTCTTCTTTCTCTTGAGTACTTTCAACTTAACTTGTATGTATCTTGCTTGTACATAGTTAGCTACATGCTATCTCTCCCATTAGACTATGAATTCCTTGGGAATAAGGACTGCCATTTGCCTTCCTTTATATCCCCTTAGCATAGTGACTAGAACACAGTAGGCACTTATATCCACATTAGGCACTGCTATCCCTTTTTGAGTGGTAAGCTTTATACTTCCAAATGATCACCTTAGAATGATCCACTAATAATGGATTCTTTCCGGATTCAAAAAAGAACATGTAGAGAAAAGGACACACATATCAGAGGAAAAAAAAACAAAAGCCACAAACCTCTCTGGTTGTTAATATTCTTTTGGAACCAAAAAGTATCATGGGGTAGTGGAAAAAAGATTCAGCTTAGAATTAGAGGACCTAACTGTGTGACCCTGAACTTTCTCTTGCTAGAATGGGACTCTGGGGAAGAATTGGAATTGATGGCCTTGAAAACCTCTTCTAGACCCATCAGTCTACAATTGAGGCATTTAGCTCATCTGGATCTCAGATTACTCATCTGTAAAATGGAAAAAAATATACCTGATCTGCCTACCTCACAATGGTTATAAGGATTAAATGAGATAAAAGATGTGGAACATGCATTGTAAACTACAAAGCATTATATAAATGCAAAGAGTTATTATTAAGTTGAAAGTTCAGAAGGAGAGATTTATCTCGTTCAGCCTTCAGAGTAGAATTTATCTCCTTTTGAGATAGTATAATTCCTTGTGCCTCCTAAGTTGCCTTTGCCAGCCAAGAATCAGGAAGGCTCTTTTTCTCTCTGACTTATTGGCATGCCTTGTGAAAGTGCCTTATTTAAGATTTTTCATCCCTTAGATAATTCACAGCTATCTCCAAAGCCTGCATTGTGTTCCAAAGAATCGGGCACACATTGAGATGAGGCCTAAAACTCATTCTATCTGTGCAGCCATTCAAGTACATAAGAAATAAATGAACACATTTAATGTGAGAATGAATAATATGAGACCTTTTCTGGAGGCTCGGGGAACCGACAAAAGAAAAAAAAATTAAAAAAAAAAAAGATGGATTCATTTAAGTTTTCAACTCAGGGGCAGAAGCAAATTTGGAAATGACTACTGGTTGGGTTGTCAGCTTGATTTATCCTCCTGGACACTCGTGAGTCATTTTCAACCACCTGAAGTATCAAAGTAACTAATGACAGCTTTTATACCCTTTCTTTCTAGGTAATATAAAATACTTAGGCCTAGAAGGGTTCCCAAAGCTCAAATTTAAGTATATTAGGGGAGAATCATCCATTAATATATGGTATGGATTCATGTCCCTTTAAATTTCATTTTAATCATTTGTACTAATTGACAGAGTAGATGGCCTGGAAGCCCCAGAAAATCTGCTAATAGGTAATTGCTTTCCATAGCAGTGTGAACATCCAGCAGTGTGAACATTTGCATTTGTAAACCTTTAATGTCATTAGAACTTTAATGTTTCTTCAGTGGGTTAATGCTAGAGAGAAGCTCGGGTGCCATTATGCTGTTGACGACATCTGCTAACGGACTTGGAGGCAGCCAAAGTCTGTTGAATTCCTGGCATGGCACTGGAGAAAACAAACAAACAACAACAACAACAACAACAACAAAAAAAAAAAACAAAACAAAAAAAAAAAAAAACATACTTGCCAGAGGCAGAAGGCTTGAAGCCTAATCTGAATTCTGCCACTGGGCAGATATGTGGGCATGTGTATGACCTTGGGTGAGTCTTGTACCTGGACCTCTTTTGTAGGGGTCATGCGCTTCAGAGGTAAAAGAACCTTTGAAGGCCATCTGTTCTAGTCCCCTCATTTTGAGGACACTAAGGTCCAGGGTGGTAATGTCCAAGGACCCTTTGTTCTGTTCCTGGCACACACAGAGAAAGTCTTCTCCACAGGTGGAGTAGGATCTAGTTTTGATATTCTGATGTGAAGAATAGGTATCCAAATACTGCTTGCCCCTTCCTCACTAATTCACTGGCTTTCCCAAATTTACAATATTTCATAGATATTGGGAGGGGGATCACTGCATCTCGAATTTCACTTTCAGTTCTAAGAAATCATTTTCAGGAAGGACCTTGCTAAACCAGAGAGCATCCAGAGAAGGGTGATCAGGAGAGGCATGTGTATACCATAAGAGAACAAATGGAAAGCAAAAGGGACTTTCAGGTTACAGCAGAAAAGACCTTGATGGAAAGGGAGGGAATAGGGACACACCTGTCTTCAAGCACTTGTAGGACTGTCACCCAGAAGAGATGTTATATTCAGCCCTGGCTGTTGGAACTAGGGCAATGGGCAAAAGTAGCAAAGGGGGAGAAAAAGAGAAGGAAAAAGAGAAGAAATATGTATGAAGTACACAGTGTTCCAGGCAATTGTGCTAAGAGCTTTACAAACATTTTATCAGTTGATCAGGACAAGAAAAGGCTTAACCTTAGAGGCAGCTTGGTGGCATGGAAACTAAAAGGCTGGGTCCAGAGACAAGAAGAACCTAATTCAAATATAGCTTCAGATACTTACAAACTGTGTGACCTCCAAGCAAGTCACTTAAAATTTCATATGCCTTAGTTTTCCCATCTGTAAAATGGGAATGATAATAGCACCTGGCTGGCAGGGTTGTTTGATGACCAAATGAGATCAAATTTGTAAAACGTTTTATATAATCCCTGAGACATAGTAAGGACCATAAAAATGCTAGCTATCATCATCATCATCATCAAGTTTGATTTAATTATTAAACTTATCAAACATAAAAAATGGGCTGCTTTAAAAGGTATTATTTTTTCTTCACTGGAACACTTCAAGCAAAAGCTGGATGAACCCTTGCCAAATATAATATCAGATGTATTTTAAAAGTACGGATTTTCACTGAGTTCCATGACTGTGATTCATAGAATCACATAGTTTTAGAGTTAGGAAAAGATTCCAATAACATCTAATACAGGAACAAAAGCAAGACAGTTTCTGACCATGAGGGACTTATATTCTAGAAAAGAGAGGATATTTTTACAAATAAGAAAATGCGCTCTGGTTAGGGAATGAATACAAAGTGTTTGAGGGGAGAAGGTAGAATTTTAAAATGAGGCAATATATTAAGAAGATGAGGCTTGAATGTTCTTAAAGAAGGAAGAGATTTGGGGAAGTTCTGTGACTCAGTGGATAGAAGCAGTCCTCAGCCTTGGGAAGCTCATATTTTAATGGAAAAGGAGAAAATTCAAGACATAGTGGACAGACTATACAAAGTTACAGAGTCAGAAAACAAAATGTTGGGAAGTATCAAGGAGGACTATTTGGCTAAAGTGCAGGATATTAGAGAATATTGTAAACTCAGCTTGTCCAGATAGACTGGAGCCAGATAGTAATAGGCTGGAAATTCCAAAAAGAAAAGTCATGTCTGCATTTAGTCATATTTCTTTCACAGTTGTAAGTAACAGTACAGAGAGGCAACAGATTAAGAGGTCACTGGACCACTGGGGCAAAGAAGTCAAAGACCGGAACTAGAATGGCTGTGGGATAGCTCTACGAGATGTTTAGATAAAAGCAACAATATTTGACAACTGATTGAATATGGAGGCTGAGTGAAAAGGTGATTGGTTCTTAGGTTGGAAACCTGGGTGAAAAGATGAATGGTTATGACCTTGAGAGAAATAGTCTCTAGGAAGAAGGATAGTTTTAGGTGTAAGATAATGAATTTTCTTTCAGACGCATTGACTTTGAGGTTCCAATGGCACACCAAACTGGAGATATCCAACAGAAAGATGGAGATGTGGGACTGGAGAAAGAGAGAGAGAGAAGGACTGGCTGAATAGATTTGAGAAAATCATCTACTCAGACTACAGTTAAATCTATGAGAGTTGACAAGATTATTGAGAGTACAGAGAGAATAGAGTTGGGAACAGAACCCAGGGGTAAATTCACACATAATATAGGGGTAAGAGATAAGGGAAAAAATAATTGCATCAGGATATAGAAGTGATCTCAGAACTCACATAATAATCTCATACCTGAATTTAACAACCCCAGAAATTGTTCTTATAATTTATCAATGAAGAGACCTTTAGAGTGAAAGAGCTCACCACTTCCCAAGATATGCAGTTAGACTTTTGTAACAAAATTGTAAGAAGTTTTTTCTTAAACCAATCTAGAATCTAGTTATTTGCTGCTTCCATCTATTGCTCTTGATAATTTCTGGAACTAAGCAGCAATTGTGATCCCTCTTCCACAAGACAGCCTGTTCAATTCTTATAACTGATAACTATCTCACCTCCAATTCTTCTTTTCTTTGGGCAAAATAGTCTCAGATATTTCAATAGGTCCTCAGAGGGCATGTTCTATGGGCCCCTCCTTAGCCTTCCTTCCCTTGGACATGCTATATCTTTTCAATGTCCTTCCTATCATCTGTATTCTCAGAATTCAATCCAACCTTGTCTTTATCACTTCACCTAGACAGAGGATAGCAAGACCATCACTTTCCCCTTTCCAGATATTAAGCTTCTTTTACTACAACTTAAACTCATATTAACTTTTCTTAGCTGCAATGGTGTTACTACTTATACATATTGAACTAACAGACCAATAAGACCCCAGGATCTTTTTCAAAGGAAAACGTGTCTAGCCATGCTCCTCTGTTCTCCAGTTCTAAAAAAATAACATACTTTCTTAGGTTGTTTTCTCTTCTGTGTCCTTATGAGTGCCACAGTGTTATGCTTAAGACCCATCATGTTTTCCCTGAGATCTCATCACCCTTTTTATTCAAGGAACCTTAGCCTTTCAATTCAGAACTGTCGGGACATTAATTTATTGTTTAGCTTAGGGCTCTCTGCATTCTTCACTGGGTTTTTCTTCCCTACTACTGAGTCACCTCCCTCATCTTCCCCCTAAACCTTCTCCTTCCCCTTTTTTTATCAGCACCATCAATGTCCAAGTCATCCAGGTAAAAACCTCAGTGATATCGTTAACTCATCCTTTTGCCATTCTCCCATATCCAATTGACTTCCAAGTCCTGTTCTTCTTCTTCTGAAATAGATTTCACAACAACATCCTTTCTCCAACTCACAATTATGCCACACATTCAAGATTCTGGTACCTCATCTGGGCTATTGCAATAGATTTTTAACTTATCTTCTCCATTCAGGCCCCTTTTGGACAGGCTGCCAAAGTAGTGGTTCCTGTGCACAAGTTAACCATCACATCAATTAATCAAAAACGATTTATTAAGCACCAACCATAGATGAGACACAATGCTATGAGGTGGGATTCAAAGGTGAAGGTTTCAGTCCAAAACCTTCAAATGACTTTTCAATGACTAAGATATTGTACTCAAGACTTTTAGCCAGTCATTCAAAGGATGCCAGAATCTGCCTTCTAACTTTTCAACCTATTTCACAATAAACACTTCCATGTATTCTGTCCTCTAATCATAGTGGACTAATCACTGTTCACTGAAGTTGTCAGTAGTTTCCTATATTTGCTCATCCTATCCCTACATGTCTCCTTGTTAAAATCACATTTGATTTTAAAGATCCAGTCTTATTTTTCCCCTTCTGGTGGGAATGAGTCCTCCCATAGATTCTCAAAGCAACATCAAACTTTTACTTGAACTTATTATTCACTATTTTGTTGTTTATATTCTAATCCTCCTCTTCCAGATTTTTGGACATCTTGCATTCCCATATTCATCTGAGCATCCATCTTCCCACCAAATACAAATCAGAATGTCTCCCACGCTTGCACTGAGGTGCTTACTTAATTAGTATTTGTTGAAGACTGGATTTCAGTATTGGTAAGTGTCCAACAAAACCACATAAAGGGATGCTGTGTTAAGTTGCACTCTTATGGGAGGTTTGATCCACTCAATCATTTTCGCAGATGTATATCACTCAATAGTTAAAGGATCCCTGAATTCATTAATGTAAATGCTCTCTTCAACAACACAGACCTTGACTCCTCCACACTTCGAGAAGACAATTTCATTAGGGGTGGGTAAAGAAAAGCTCACCTACGATCCAGCCTTACTGTGAAGGACTTTCCTCTCAAATAGGCTAGTGCTTAGATGAGACACATAGACACTGGGCTTGATCTCCAGGCCTACCCAAAATGATATATATAGTCCATTAAGAATGCCAGACCCTCTCCATATTATGATGAGGATCTGGATGCAGCATTCCAGGCCGGGTTTTATTTTGATGAATAATAAAGGCCTAAGAAAACATTATGCCTAAGTGTAATAAAGAAAGTCTCATCCCTTAGAGCTGGGGCATTTTTTTCTAATACATGGACATTGTAAAAGTGGCTTCAGTGGAAATTAATATTTAGTGGAAATTAATATTTTTATTTCAAAGTGTACACTTCCTCTGTTACAGGGATACTAGTCAAATGAGATAGCAAGTCTAGTTTATCTCTTTATAGGCTTCCAAATAAATGGCAAGTCACAAAGAAATGTAAGAGGGCAAAGTACATACTTGGTCTGGTGTTTCGAGCCTTTCAGGTGGGCATGATACTGTTCTATTGAGTTGAGGGTAACATGACAGATGCTACACGTATAACTGCGTCTCAGACCTGTGAAGACAAAACCAGACTGGTTAGGGTATCCTTGTCCCATCCACTTATCCCCCACCCATTTTTTGTTTACAGCTCAGAGAGGTGTTTAGTTAACAGGTCCCGAGTAAGTTTAGCAAGGTAGCAACTTCACACAAGATATATTCAAGGTATAATAGGAAGCCTCCCAATCTGCTATCCCTCTGCCTAAACCCTTCCCTTCCCAAATAGTATAAGGTTTGGAATGTCATGAATATTATCATATTAAAATCCATTATTCAATTATTATGCCAATATTACATAATGATAATTCACATTTGATAGCTGATAAAATGCTTTCTCCACAACTAACTTGTGAGATAGGCTGTCAAGGAGGAACTTCTGTAAGAGGTGTTTCCTGGTATTCCCAGCTACTAGTGATTTCCCTTGAATATCATCTTCTTTCTGACTCTGTATGTATCATATATGGATCAATTTATCTCTATGCTATCTCCATCATTAGAATGTAAGCTCCTTGAAGGCAGAGCCTTTTTTTTTGGTACGTTCCTAGGCTAGTAAAATTCAAGGCACACAGTAATGCTCAATAAATGCTTGCTAATTGACTGGTTGATTGAAATATTATTATTACCATTTGATAGTGGAATGAATTTAAGGAGATCGAGAGAGGAGAATGACTTACCCGAGGTCATATCAATAGTAGATCAGAAACACAAACCCATGTTTCCTAATTCCAAATCCAGGCTGTTCCCATTACATCACAGTGCCTCAGTCTAGGGCTATTCTTAAATGTCAGTTTGAACTGAAACCCTTCATGTGGCTTAACATAGGCCACAGAACAAGATGTAATATCTTCTCCCTGATGCTCTCAGGGTGGGGTACTTTCACAGTCCTGAATGCCAGAAACATATCTTTGTAGTGAGCTACAATGTTTTAAGAATTAAAAATAATGTTTAATTTTTTTTTCTGAAGGAGAGCAGGCCACATTGCAGGAGACACACAAAAGAGACTAAAATATGGGACAAATAAATGGCTTTCTCTTCATTTCAGTGGACCTTAACAACTTGTGTCCAAATGTCAAAGTAGATTGTCTACTCTGCTGCCTGAAACGTTCATGTCTTTGTTTTCCTTCCCTTCAGATTATTAAAAAGTCTCCTAACTGATCTCTTGGGCTCAAGTTCACAATAACTGTAACACCTAGCACCTTTATGCCCACATTATAACGGAAATATTGACTCTGCCTGGGACTCAAGTCTCAGCAGCACCTCCAGTCCCTCTGATTGGACTCTCTTTTTGGATGGCAAGGCCATAGTCTCCAGGGCCTCTGCTTAAAGTGGGAGCTCAGTACTGTTTTTCTCTACTTTTCCCAACAGCCATACTGCTTTGGGGGCAGCTAGTTAGTACAGTGGATTGTGTTCCAGACTTGGAGTTAAGAAAACTCATCTTTCTGAGTTCAAATCTAACCTCAGATACATGCTAACTGTATAATCCCGGGCAAGTCGCTTAACCCTGTTTGCCTCTTTTTTCTTATCTACAAATGAGCTGGAGAAATGAAATGGCAAACTACCCCAGTGTCTTTGCCAAGAAAACAACAAATGGGGTCATGAAGAGTCAGATAGGAATGACCAATACTGTTTTTGGACTTTTTTGGAACTCTCCATCACACTTTACATCAGGTACCTTCTTTCCCTCTCCCTTCCCACCAGCTTTTCAGCTTCCTTTTGTGTATTGTTTCCCCCTTTTGATTGTATGATCTTTGAGGGTAGGTATTGTCTTCATTTTTATTTTTAACCCCAGAACTTAGCATAGTCCCTGGAAGTAGAAGGAACTTAAAAAATGTTAGTTGACTGACTGCCATCTATGCACTGTTGCTGAAACATTCTCCCTAAAGCACAACACTTATCATTCATCTTATTCTTTCCTTCAATAGACACTGATTTAATACCTTCTATGTGTAAGACATTGGGAAAGATTAAAGCTACAAAAGACAAACTTTTATTAAAAAATCTTCAGGAACTCCCTCCCCATTACCTACTAGATAAAACACAAACTCTTCCGCTTGTCATTCAAGACCTGCCATTACTTGACCTCAACTTTATCTTCCACTTTCTCACTTTAGCCACCCCTAAGCTCTAGAGACACTCAACAACTTGTTGAACATTCCCTAAAATTTCTGGGCTCGTGGATTTTACTCTTGCTGTTATCAATATGAAACTGTTTGTTCCCAGACTGCAACATCCACAAAGTCTACCTCATTATTCTTCACCATTTATTCAAGTTCAGATCAAATGTCTCCTCCTCTATAAGCCTTTCTTGATGCTTCCAATCAGAAGTAAATTCCTCTTCCTTGCATCATATACCTTGTACCTTGTTTATTACTTCATTCTTTGATTTGTTTTATATTTATTTGTACAATATTTCAGCTTCCCTGTTTAGACTACAACCCCCATGAGGACACGAATCCTGTCTTATTAATCTTTGTTTCTCTCTTAATCCAATTTATTGTACAAAATACAGACTAAAAAATATTTATTGAATTGAATAAGTAAGCATCAGTGTGTTGACTAGAACAATGAAGAGTTAATTAGTCTGTTAGTGAAACTCCTGATAGCAACAGCACTGCAAGTGTAGAGGTATCATGCAAGATTCCCATTCTTGGGGCAGCTGGGTGACTCAGTAGATAGAACGCTAGGCTTAGAGTTTGGATATTCTGGGATCAAATCTGACCTCAGGCGCTGCATGACCCTGGGCACGTCACTTAACCCCCATTGCTTAGCCCTTACCACTCTGCTGCCTTTGAACCAATACTTAGTATTGATCCTAAGATGGAAGGTAAGGTTTTTTTGTTTGTTTGTTAATATTTATTTTTTATTTATTTTTAAAACATTTATTAATATTCGTTTTTAACATGGTTACATGATTCATGCTCCTACTTTCCCCTTCGCCCCCCACACTCCCCCCACCCATGGCCGATGCACATTTCCCCTGGTTTTAACATGTTTCATTGATCAAGACCTATTTCCAAATTATTGATAGTTGCATTGGTGTGGTAGTTTCGAGTCTACACCCTCAGTCATGTCCACCTTGACCCATGCATTCAAGCAGTTGTTTTTCTTATATGTTTCCTCTCCTGCAGTTCTTCCTCTGAATGTGGGTAACGTTCTTTACCATAAATCCCTCAGAATTGTCCTGTGCTATTGCATTGCTGCTGGTACAGAAGTCCATTACATTCGATTTTACCACAGTATATCAGTCTCTGTGTACAATGTTCTTCTGGCTCTGCTCCTTTCACTCTGCATCTGTTCCTGGAGGTCTCTCCAGTTCACCTGGGTGGCTCTCAAACAACTGGATCACACTTACTGTTATGATTTGAGGCATCATAATTTGTTGTTGTTGTTGAATTGTTTCATTCATGCTTGATTCTTTGTGACCCTATTTGGTTTTTTTTTTTGTTAAGATAGTAGAGATGTTTGCCATCTCCTTCTCCAACTTATTACATATGAGTAAACAGAGACAAACATCTGAAGCCTGATTTGAACTCAGGACTTTCTGATTACAGACCCTGTAACTATATTCACTGTGCTACCTCTTTAATGAAATCAACTTTTCACTGATTTCACTGTTCAACCAAGATACAGTTTAATCATTGCTCCAACTATCCCAGTCAGTCAGAGGCCATGTGTTCTCTACCATCTTTATTAGTAATTATTACTATTGATTAGTATTAATAAGCATTGCTAAAATAAATCCTCCAGATGGTCCTGTTTGACGACAACACTGTGTTAGTTGCGTCAAATCCTGAAATGTCATGGTACTTTTTCTATTGAATTTCTATTCATTCAAAAGATATTTGGCCTATTCATCCTTCTGAGGGAAAAAGGAGAATGAATTTTCATAGCCTAGACTGTGTTAGGGAGTTGGATGATCAGCTAAACATCCAACTCCCTAACCATAACTAAATATCTATCTATCTATCTATCTATCTATCTATCTATCTTGGTCAGGTATTTCATATGGCTAAAAATCTAGGTCAGAGTACAATAGGAAGCATAGACTGGACCAGATATAATGTGGGTATGACGTGGCATTTTCAATCATATCAAACAACCCCTTGCTCTGAAACCACATCTTTTTAACATCAAAATTTTCCCTATGATATTATATTGTTCCAAATCATAAAACACCACAGTCTCAGAAGGAATAAAAGTATAGGTGACCTAAAGACAATAAAGAGAAATTTAGTGGGGCTAAAGTGGTCGGTAGGATGTTTACAATGATAACTTTCATATGCGAAGTGTTGGAGAAAAGCAACATCAAAGATATGAATAACTAAAAAATTAAATAGATGTACAGCAAAGAAGAGCAAAGGGACTCACGACAAAAAAGGATATCCACCATCATAGGACAGATGAGAGTCCAAAAGCAGCTTGAAACATATCATGCTTCAATTTATTTCCTCCATGAAACTTGTCTAGTGTAAGCAATAATGTATCTTGTTTCGTAATATGACAAACAGGAAAATATGTATTATATAATAATACATGTATAATTTATAAAATATTGCCTATCTTCTTGGGAAGGTGGGAGGGATGGAAAAGATCAGGAAGTATGAGACTGATTTGGGGACATAGCTAATGTGAGAATTTGTTTCTATTGGATAAATATATTTATTATAATTTATTATATATGTATAACCAATCATAATGTGTTATATTATTGTTATATATTATGTTACATGTAAAAATAAAAATAAATCTCAATAAATCTAAAAAAAGTATAATCTAAAGAACAGTAAAAAGCATAACAAAGAATATAGCAAAGGGAGAACTAGTAGATAGAGCTTTGGGTCAAAAGTCAGGAAAACTTAACTTCAAACCTGGGTAATCACTTAACCTTGTTTGCCTCAGTTTCCTCGTCTCTAAAATGAGCTGGAGATGGAAATGGCAAAGCACTCCAGTATCTTTTCTAGGAAAATCCCAAATGGGACCACAAAGAATTGGACATGACTAAAAAACAGTTCAATAATAACAAATAGCAAAGAACAAGCCATGAGAGACGGGAAGCCAAAGTGTTATATGAGTCCATGAAACAATTAAAATGAAACACCTTTGGAGAGGTTTTCAGTATTTTGGCTAGATCCTCAGTGGAAAGGCACAGACAAGAGTTACATAGAATGAGAGGTTGAGAATGCATTGTGTTCTGCAAGATTAGAAATAATAACTAAATTAATAAAACTCTCAATTTAAAAAATGGAAGTAATTATAATAATAATGATGACAATCATTAATAATAAAAGCAATGCTACATCTGACATTTACACTCACTTTTACTTTTGCAAAGTACTTTACATACTTCATGTCATTTTGATGACAACAACAAGCAGATAGGAGAGATACTACAGATATAATTAACTTCATTTTGCAGATGAAGAAATGAGAGCTCATAAATGTGATACAGGTATCCCTAAAGTCTTAGTGAAGTTTTAAACTTTAAGAGTTTAAACAGCTTTGGGTTATAACTGCACTAAGACTTTTGGGGCAGCTTGTATAATTTGATCAGAGAACCCCAGTAATTGTCACTGTCAGGATTCATTCAAATCCAGGTATTTCTCAGTCTTCATCCATCTTCTGTCCTTTATACCATGCTGCTTCTCTTTAGTGACTTACAACTAAAAGCGCATTTCTTACATCTTGCAGATGAGGAAACAGTTGCAGAGGGGGTGAAATGAGTTGGTCAAGGCTGTGTAGGTAATAAGTTTTAGAGATACAGTTCAGTTCAAGGCAACAAGTATTTACTAATCACTTATAGGTGCAAGGCACTGTGGGGACTCAGACAAAAGTATCTACTCTCAAGAACTCACATTCTACTGAAATGGGATTTGATTCATCCAACCTTATAGAAGCTCAAATTGGAAAGCCTCTCAAAGGCCATCCAATCCATTCCATCTCCTTGCAGCATACCTGATAAAGATGTCCTTGTTCAGACTTACCTTGAACATTATATATATTTATATGTGTGTGTGTGTACATAACCTTTGCTTAAAACTATCTAGTGAGAAGGATCCCCCCAACTTCTAAATATCCCCATTTTTCCTTTGTACATCTTGTAGTATTAGGAAACATTTTTCTCATTTCAAGCCTAAGCTTATTCTCTTCACAATTTCTACCCAGTAGGGGCAGGTAGGTGGTTCAGTGGATTAAGGGTGAGGCTCAGAGGTTTTTGCAACCAGGAGATCCTGGGTTCAAATCTGAACTCTGCCACTTCTTAGTTTTGAGACCCTTGACAAATCATTTAACCCTTGGAACCAATATTACACAATATTAATCCTATTAATCCTAAGACAGAAGGGAAGAGTTAAAAAAGAAAAATTCTTATACAGTTTTCTTGATAATTTCTGTTGGGCTCAAGTAGAACAAGCCTAATAAAATTTCCACATGACAGCCTTTCAAATTTTTCAAGATAGTTTAGTCTTCTTTCCTTCAGGGGTAGACATTTCTAGGTCCTCCTCTGAAAATTCAAACAATATGAACTCAAGTCCATCACCATCCTTGTTGCCCCCTTTTGGAGGCTCCCCAAGCTGATCTGTGTCCTCCCTAAAATGTGGTACCTAGAAGTGAACATAACAATCTAGGTGTCAACTAGCTATGGTTTAGGATAAGAAAGTTATTACTTCCCTAGCCCTAGACACTTTACCTCTCTTATTTCATTTATAGCTTTAGTCCTTGAAAACTTTGAGTTCTTTTTAAAGTAAACTGATATCTAAGCCAGGCTTCCCTGTTTTGTACTTGTGAAGTTGAAATCAAGGGTAAGACTTTAAATTTATCCTTATTAAATTTTGTCTAATTAGATTTAGCCTCACCATCTAACTTACGGGTTCTAAATCTTTTGAATGTCATGGACTCATTTGTCCATCGGTCCAGTGAAACCTACAGACCCATTTTTAGAATAATACTCTTAAGCCACATAAAATAAAATATAAAGGATTATAAAGGAAATCAATAAAAGTGAAATAGTTAGAAACATATTTTCAAAAACTTCAAAAATACATGAAACTCACATTAAAAACACCTATCTAGCTTGAACTCAAATCTTTGGACTACACATTTCCTTTCTTTGTATTATTTCACAAGCTTCCCAAAATCATGGTGGATTTTAATTCTGGTTTATTCCAAAATAATAGTGTATGTCAACTCTAATTTATAATAATAGAAATGAACTCTTGTTTATCTCTCTAACAGTATCCAAATAAATGGAAATTCACAAAGAAACTGAGGAGGGGATGTATATACTTGGTCTGCTGTTTTGAGCCTTTTGGGTAGTTGTGATATTTATTGAGTTGAAGGTGACATCTTGTAGTCTCTTGACTGTAAATCTAATTTTCTATCACATCATGAGACTTCCAAAATAATAGTGGATAAGACTGCTGAGAAATGTCATTCCATAAGGAAGAACCATGCTTACATCTTCCTTCCTCTTTGAAATACGCACGGTTCAAAATGATTGGGGAGATCAAATGTAGGTGCCATAAGAAATCACAGCCACCATAGCTGGGGTTCTTATGGAATTTTCATGTACAGAATCAGCATATAACCAAAATAGCTGTGGGCTCTTCTCCCTGTGAATTCCCCGATGGTCTTACAATAATAAATGTCATCTGATAAGGACAGAGCCTCCCTGGTCTGACTGCAGAATAAGCAAGGGCCTCTGCATAACCAGTGACAGCTGGGCAGGGCAAAAGGCATAAATAGTTATACTTAAAATGGGCACTTTAAAGAATAGCAACAAATCTAATGGTTTGTCGGCATTGCTACTTTCCATTATATAGCTCTTGCTTTGGAAGCCAGAAAGAGGGCACAGCAATAAATATTAGACATTTTATTGTGGAGCTACAGACCATAAATGGGAAGTACTATACTGTGCACCTGAGAAGCTACTGAAGGGATTGGTAGATGACCAGACAAGTAGATAAATGCATTTTCCTCTTTGGGACCAACTTTTCTTGAGATCTGGCTTCAACGTTTATCTGTATGGCTGTGGGCAAGTCTCTTCACTTGTCAAAATTTCAACTTTCTCATGTATAAAATGTATAAAATTGCCTACCTTTACCACTCTTCTGCCTTATTGGCTCCAAGACAGAAGGTAAGGGTTTAAAAATAAATGGGGCAGCTGGGTAGCTCTGTGGATTGAGTCAGGCCTAGAGACGGGAGGTCCTAGGTTCAAATCTGGCCTCAGACACTTCCCAGCTGTGTGACCCTGAGAAAGTCACTTGATCCCCATTTCCCACCCTTACCACTCTTCCACCAAGGAGCTAATACACAGAAGTTAAGAGTTTAAAAAAAAAACAAAAAAAATGTGATATTAAATGTCACTGATCTATATTGCACGGTTATTGTGAAGATGGTACTTTGGAAGTCATAAAATATTAAGGGAATGACAGCTGTTATGATTAATGTCATTATTCTTACACTGAAGTGTAGGTCCTCTGGTGCATCTCCAGTGTCTTGATGGTAACACTGGCATCTCAAAACGGTCAGCTAAGTGGTGGACCTAGAGTTAGGGAGATCTGAATTCAAATTTAGCCTCAGAAACTTGCTCCTTGTGTGACCCTGGGCAGGTCACTTATGCTCTGTCTTCTAATTATCGTACCTACTTTACATATTTGTTGCAAAGATGATGAGATAATATCAATAAAGCATTTAGCACAGTGCCTGGCACATAGTAGTGTTTAATAAATGTTTATTCCTTTCCTCAAAGGCTATCCCAGCAGATCATGATTCCTGGCATGTCTTACCACACTGAAAAAGCCCTGAGTCCAGACCCAGAAACCATTTGGATCTACCATCTAGAGATCAATCTAGCTAAGTGAGAAGATAGTTGTCAACTTTTTAATGCCCATACCTGAACACCAAAGTATAGAATTATAATGATTTATGTTTGTATAGAGAGTATGCACATCAGTGGGACAATTAATGTATCATAAAATTATACTGGAGTTTTCAATACCAATGAAATAACATCCAGTTCCTACCCCTATCCTATTGTCAGAAATATAATTTTCACCAGAAAAACATTGCTATTAAAATTCTTCTGCAGACTCTATATGGCTGCAAATCTTGGAACACCACAGTCTCCAAAGAACTGAAGTTAAGAATCATACAAAGGTCAAGGGAGAGAGAGATGGTGGGTGGGAACACTGTGAAATCCATTACAAATAAGGATTTCTCTAAGAGAAATTGCACAAATGTTGTTACCAGGGAAATATGTAACTGAGGAAAAATAAGCCTCTCACTTATGAAGAGATAGATGGTCCATGCACTCCATGGTATCCACACAATGTCAAGAGAATGAGAAGAAGACCCTCAGCACTTTAACAAATGCCATTCTCTATCAGTGGACATATGGGAAATGGAAATGAGGAACAGAATGGCAGGCATGGATCAGCTGCGATTTGCATTGATGAAGGGAAACCCAGGTCCAAAAGTACCAACCAATGTTACAGATATATTGAAGTATGGGAGAAGTATAATTATGATTTTGGGTGATCAGTACAACTAATTACCTTGGATTTGAACAGTTCACTTCTTCCTAGAAGCTCAAGTGCATTTTTTACGGACAGAACTCTAAAGGATAAATTACTTACTCGGTTTCATGCAAGTCTCATTCTCTAATAGAGATCTTAAAGTCAAGTCAAGTTAATGAGTTATTTCTTTTTTTTAATTTTTATTTTGAATATTTTCCCCTAGTTACATATTTCATGTTCATTTCCTCTCCCCCAAACTCCCCTAACCCCATTTAGCCGATGCACAATTCCACTGGGTTTTACATGTATCTCAATGAGTTATTTCTGACAAAAGAATAGTCCATGATACCTCAGCGAACCTTTTAAAGAAAAGTTTCAACCTGTCCCACAAATCCTGAGCAAAATTTTGAACCAGATTTCTCAGTTTGTTGATATGCTTATTGCCAAAACTTCACTTACCTCTCATAGGTGTTCCCTTTCTTTGAGATACAGGTTCACTTTCTGAAGTAAGGGAACAATTTATTTCAAGAAATATTTTTTACAACATTAGTGAAAAAGAAAGATTTTCTGTCTGCTTTAACCTCCTGTAGAGCTGAAAATTATACACCTTTCATTATTCATTCCCTGAGCAATGTAGTTAACCCAGGTTGCATTGTAAACAGATTTGGGTGCAAAGTCTGCTGTCCTGGTGTTGATAAAGAATTAGTCTATATTGTCCAGGCCTTATAGAGAAAAAAATGAGTCCCCTCCCCTATCTCGGTCTAATGTGTGAAAATTCCATTAGTCTCCTTCCCTACTGTGCCTTAATGAATGGCTCAGCAACTAAAACAAAGGCATTCATTATTTTGTGGGCCACATCTCCCCAGCGTAACCAATGAGCTGTAGAGGAAGTTTGGGTTGCTCTGAGTTCCCATTCCACAACTCTGCCTCCAAGCACTGACCAGTGGGTACTCAATAGTCAATTAAACACAAGCACATGTGTTTTCTAAAATTGCTCTTTTAACAACTTTTTAAAATTAAAAAAAATAAAAAGGAAGAAAATAGAAAGCAAACAAAATCACTGCATCATCAGAAGTTGCTGCCAACCCAACCAGCAAACCCTGAAGCAGAAGAAGAAATTTGCTCTGTTGTTAAACTGCTTTTTAGATGCATTGGATGTCTGACCTGACAAATGAGAAAGAGATGGTCTATATGAGAAAGTTATAGTTTTCTTCTTTTTTAATTAAAAAATTGGGATGGGACCTTAGAGATGATCAAATGCAACATCCCTTTTTAGAAAGGGGAAAACTGAAGCTTGGAGAATAATAACAGCAGAAAGAACATGAATAATGATGACAAAAGTGGCAATGTCCTGCAAATGGCAAAAGGGTCAGCCTTCAAGTTCAACCACTGGGTAGACATGATGCTTCTCATACATACTGGCTGTGTAAATACGTACAAGTCACTTAACCTCTCTATGCCTTGTACAATTAAGAGTGTAAATCACAAAAGAGTTGACGGTCAGAATTGGGGGGGGGAGGTTTTCCCATAGAAGGAATTCCACATATAGATGGAATCACCCATCTTAACCAGGAAATAAAGAATGGACATTTGGAGGACAATTTCATCTTTGCAACGTGCTCCCCTCACAGAAACCCTGTGAGTTTTATTACTGGCATTTTTCATATGGGGAAATTGAGGATCAGAGCAGTGATGTGTATTACCAAAAGTGTCAGATGTGATATTAGAACCCAGGTTTCTCCTGACAAGTCAAGTGTACAACACGCTATGCCTTTATGTCAAAAATTAATTTTAAGTGCTTAGTATATTTAAAGCTGAGTGCTAGATGCAAAAGAAAAAATTAAATACAATCTCTTTTTTTCTTTGTTGCCGAGACAACTTTGTTGCTGGACTTTGATTTGAATTATGGCTCTCATGTCTGCTGTTGTTTATCCTTTGTTTTCAAAGGCAACCAATGACATCATAGCTGATAATGTCTTGACTTGCAGGTGAGTTGGATTTTAGTGAGGCAAAGTTGTGCAAATTCATTGGCTCTACTCTCTCCCCTTCCAGAGTCACCAAAGCCCAGTGGCTAGACAAAAGTGAGGACAGGATGCAGAGATGACCTTGGTGTCTTCAATGTCGGTCTAATTTGTAGTGACTTTACAGTGCTTGCTCAGACTGCCTTCGTAGCCATTGGGTCTCATTGTTCTTATCTGTCCATTTCATTGGGGGCTTGGGCTAAGTCAGCTGTATAACTTTGAACAAAAATCTTGCCTCTCTGGGCCTTAAATAGATAAGTGGAGCTGAGGGGTAGGGGCGTAGGGTACTTTATTTCTGAGATCCTTTCTAGCTCCATATCCTATTATGCTAAATGTAAAAACTGCCTGCAAATCACTGAACATTTTCTTTTTCTTTGTATCACATACAAACATGTCAGTTCAGCAGGACCTAGGGAAAATAATAGATCACATTTACATATTACTTTCAGTTTTATAAAGCACTTTCCTAACAAGAAGGAATTTTTCCCTTCCTCCAACACATCCCTCTTCTGAGCTTTCCTATTTCTATCAGGGATACTGTCCTTCTAAGTTTGCAAGACTGGAGCCATCTTCATACTGCTTCAACCCACATATCAAATTGATTGCCAAGTCTTGTGCATTCTGCCTCCTCATCCCTTTCTCCTCTTTTCCACCTAACCACTGTAGTACAAGCCCTCATCAACTTTCACTATCACAATGGCTTTCTAACTGACTCCGCTGGATTTATCTCTTCTCACTCTAATCTATCCTCCATGTACTGCAATGTAATTTTTCTAAAGCACAATCTTAATTTTATTCCTCTAGTCAGTAAACTTTAGGGGTTCACGATTACCTGTAGGATCATATACAAACTCCCTTGTTTAGTATTTAAAGTCTTTCAAAGTCTGACTCTAAGTTACTTTTAAGCCTTATTAAAAATTCCTATGCAATGGAGCAAAATTAGTGGTAATGCTTTTCCTCATATGTGTCACTTATCTCATCTCTGTGCATTTGCACTGGCTGTCCCCCATGCCTGGAATGCTCTCCCACATATTTACTTTTGAAAATCTCTAATTTCCTTCAATAACTCAGATCAAGCACCACTTTCTCCATGAAATTTTTCCTTATCTTCTAGCTGCTGATTTCTACTATAAAAACAGGTCTTACATTTATAGTGTGGATATCATGCATCTACTTAAACATGAATATCTTATTTCCTCCACTAGAAGGCTGCTTATCAAGAGTGGGGACTATTTCTTGTTTGTCTTTAGATCTACAATACTAAGCACAGTGCCTAACACATGGAAATTCCTAAAGTAACCCCAGTCTCAGAGCTCATGGAGCTCTCTTCTCAAAGGTTCAGACCAGTGCCATCATGCTGCATGAAGCATGGTATTAGTTGGTGAGAACAAGAGAGATTCTGTCTTTCCAGCCTTCTTTGGATTTTCTTTAGAGCTGAGAGTTCCTTTGGGCTCCATAGTCACTGTAAGTGCTCTGTCTTACAGATACAAGAGTATTTTAATGAATGAAGCCAACCTTACTTCTGGATCCTGAATAAAAAGGCTCTTGGGAAACATGAGAGGGGCTAGATGATCTCACCATGCCCCTGTCTCCAGCTTATTACTCCAGAGACTCTGGGGAATTTTCCCTTGTGTGAAGTCTAAGACCTTCCCTCTTGGCTAACCTGTACCATTCTCCTTTTTGGAGAGCTCATTTACTCTATATTCATGGTGGCAAACCTATGAAACACAAGCCAGAGGGGGCACTCAGAGTCCTTTCTGTGGACATTCATGCCAATGACCCAGCAAAGAGTTTGTTTGCTAGGGTTCATTACCAGAAAGCACAACTGAGGACATTTCTCACATCACCCACCCCATCTAAAAGGTTCGCCAACACTGTTCTACATTGTCTAGTTTTCTTCTCCTATGTATACTCTCTCTGATTTCTATTTTGCTCTTATGACTGATTTTGCTATTTTCTTTGGTATTCATCATGTATAGTCATTGTAGAAATTGTATTTTGTCGGAAGGCAGTTAAACCTTGGATAAAAGCATGGATGGCTTCTCCCTAATTGTGAAGTGTTCACAAGTTAGTTTGGATTTGAAAATCACATCCCCTAGACATATAATATTTAATAATATTTATTATTCTTGTCCAATACTTCCTACTCTCTGTGGAGTATATAGTACAGACAAGAGTCTGGCCCCAACCACATACTTTCCCTTTCGGAGGGAATTAAAATGGAGAAGGGTAAGGAGATAAATAACTAGAAATGTCTATTCTGTTTTCCTTCAAGCGACATGATGATATCAAACTCTTACATGTAGGGAACAGCTCTTGGAACAAGTAGCCCTTGCTATATTAATAAATGCTTATTAATTAAATGCTTGACTGATTAAAAAGCCATTTGAGATAGGCAAAAAAAAGGATTATTATACTCCTTTAATAGATGGAAAAACTGAGGTCCTGAGATTTACCCAGGTTTAATGATTTACTCAGCATCATATAGCAAACAGATGGCAATAACCAAAATTCAAATGTAATTCTCCTGCCTCTAAGTTTGCTGCCTTATGTTATTTTTCTCAGAATGACAGGAACTGAGTAAAAACTGCCTTGGTTGGTGCCTTCCACTTCCCTGTAAGTATTCCACCCCTTCCTTCTGTATCTAAAATATTCCTCTGCCTTTGTCTTTACCTTACTATCAGATCCCCATCAACTATTTTTTGTGTTATCTGATAAAGACTTAAGTTGTTACATTTTCTTAGTATGTTTGCATTTTAATACAGAATTCCAGAAGATTGAAAAGCCTTCTAGGACCAAAAGAATAAAAACTCTTATGTACTCAGATGCTTTGGCAGGCCAACAGGAGAGATATTTCAGTCAAGGGAGTCTTCATAGTGCCCCTGAAATCACACTGTCTGGGTGGCTGCCTATTCTAACCCCTCATGAGCACTGGTATACATGCATTACCACTGTCACATAATGAGTCTCCATTGCCATCCCTCTATTAACACATTTCCACTCCAAGGGGCACTTTCCTGCATTGCAGTCCTCACATTAAGGAATGTATTGCTGTATGGTACAGTAATAATAATGGCATTAGCTTTTTACAGGAACCAGCCCAGTCTTGTTTGATCAATAATGGGACCGAGGTTAATAGAATTCAATATTTTACAGATGGAAGAGAAAGAGAAAAAGTCTAACTTTCAACGTCATGAAAGCAAATACATCATGTGAAGTCTAGAAAATTATAGTCATTCAGTAATTTCTAGATAAATTAAGTATGAGGGAAAACAAAGACAGACATTGAGAAACTATCCACCATTTTGAAAGGATAAAAGAAGATTGTTTGAAACTTGAATAGGAGCTCAGGAATCATCAAGTTATATTTGAATCAACTCAAAGAGATTCTTGAAAAATTGCTGCTAGTTTTGTTTTCTGGTGCCAAGTTCAATCTCTCCTCTAAGTGACACTCTTTCAAATAGCAAGAAGGTACTGACTACATGTTGCCCGTGATTTCTTCTCCATCCTAAATGTGCCCTGTTTCTTCAAGAAATCCTTCCATAACCTCATTTTAAGTATCTTTCCCATTCTTATTGTTCTCTGGATGAAATCAAGGTTGTCAATTCCTTTTCTGTAGTGTGGCACCCAGAACTAAATTATAAGACTCCAACTAAGGCCTGACCAAGGCAGAGGAAAATAAGACTATCATTTTCCTCATTCTGCATGTTTTTTTCCTACTTAAAAAAAAGTTAGTGTCGCAGAGTGCTTAGAGAGATTTGATGACATCATCTCTCTCTCTTCATATGTGTGTGTATATATGCATATATATATATATAATGGGTATATATAAGAAATACTACAGTGAAAGTTTTTTTAACTCATTTGGAAAGATACTTGGATAATAATTCCCCAGTGGAATATTTTAAAGAAACAAATAACTATGTTCCCTGCCCACAAGGATGAGAAAATTTAAAGTAATGATTTCATGAAATTTTATACTATCCCAATTTTATATATTAAGATGCAAAATATTCTTTAAAAAATACTTGAGATGTTCAAGAGGAACACAATGCTTTCATTTCAGGTGCTCTCTGAGGAAATATATAGCAAACTCCTATGGGAAGCAGTGTGCATTAAAGGAGTGAAAACTTCCTAGCTAGAAGAAACCTTTTTCAGATGTATAGGCAAAATGATTATGAGCTTGTCACTCAAGAAGCTGTCAACTAACCAATTGGACTGTCATTCAGTTACTTCTGTCATCTTGATGAGCAGGTTAGGTCCACTCTATGCTGATCTCCACATGATATATTTCAGTCAGTAAATGGGATTCAAAGTTCAATATATTTTTAGTGTTGAATAAACTGACATCCAAAGAAACTAAGTGACCTTCCAAATGTCCCTAAGTGACGAAGGCAAGTTTCAAACCCAGGTCCTCAGACTCCAAATCAAACACTCTTTCATTGTAGCACTATGCCTATTTTATAATATGAGGAGAGAGGGAAGAGAGACTGAGAAATTAATGATTAGATCAGAAATAGCTAATGAGATTACTTGATGTTTCTCAGCCTTGGTACTACAATTATGCATATCACAGCTACTCCAACACCTTAGCAAACTCTCTTCCTGAGGTGGTACAGACAAAATTTAAAAATCTATCACCCAATGGTCAACTATATTGATGATTCTGTCAGCCCTCCATTAAGCAGTTTTTGGTTGGTAGAAACACAGCCATTTTGGAGGAAGGAAATAAGTGGGAAAAATAACCTTCAATTTACGATTAGATGACCTATGTTTGACCTTCAGGTAAGCTATCTACTACCTGATTTCTTTCCCAGCTGCTCTCTGGAGTTCCTCTATCACACCCCAGTTCTTTGTCCTAAAGCCTAACATCAAGTCTAAATTTGAGGTATCTTTGCAGTAGAGTTAATTGAACACTGGAGTGGACGTGGAATCAGAAAGACCCCTGTCCAAATCCTGCTTTAAACATCCACTAACTGCATGATTCAGTGTCAGTTAATTAACTTCTCTTAAACTGTTTCTTCATTTGTAAAATTTATATAATAACAGTAGATAACTTACAAGGTTTTCCTAAGAATCAAATAAGATAATATATGTAAAATGGGTTAACTCTAATGCTTTATATGTGTGGGCTATTATTAATATAATCATTTTGTTATTGTTTATGTTATTAACCTCATCACTAATATTATTATTAATAATATTAATATTTGTTTAATGGAGTTTTCTATTGTTCCTATTTCTGCTTTCTGAGGTCAAACAGAACATTTATGATCCTCCTATTGGAACAATTCCTCAAATACCTGAAGATAGTTGTCTTTTCCTGCCTTTGTAATTCATTCTGAGTCTTCTTCACTCTAGATTAAGCATTTATAGATCCTTCAATTGATTCTCCTATGGCAGGAACTTGAAGCCTTTTACCACCTATGTTCCCTTCCTCTTGATGAACTCTCATTGATTTATGTTATTCCTAAAAGATGGTGCCTGGGGTTGAACACAGGAAGTCCCCAAATGTAGGCTGCGATAGGACTCTTTCCTCTTCTTGCAGTCAGTCTTGTTTGTCAACAAAGATTAAGAACTTGTATCCAGGCCCTGTGTTAAGCACTGCGGATACAAAAACAAAGGACAAAGATGTAGATAGGCTCTCCCTGGAGTTCACATACTAATTCAGAGAGAGAAGTAACTAACTGGATATATTGGGAAAGACCTTCTGCAGAAGAATTCATTCTGAATCTTAAAGGAGGTCGAGATGGAATTGAAAGGGAGGGCATTCTAAGCATGGGGAATGGAGATATGTCCTGTGGAAGGGACAGTAGTAAATTGTCCGATATTGCTACATCATTGATTTCAGAGATAGAATTAAAGTATGAGAAGACTGGATAAGTAGAAAAGAATTGTGAATTCAGGGCTGAAAATGAGAAATGCAGAAGCTTATATCTGATTCTGGAAGAAAGGTGGAGGCACTGAAGCTCACAGTGGGGTTTGCTTCAGGAAAATTTCTTTGGCAACTGAGTAGAGGATGAATTGGATTGAGGAGAAACATGATGCAGGGACACAAATTAGAAGGTTAATGTGATAGTCCAAGTGTGAGGTAAATTGAATGATGACTGGGTGAGTTAAAAGAAGAGGATACATCTAACAATGGGTTATCAGCTATATGGGAAGAGGGAGGGTGAGAGTATGAAAATACTACTGAGATTCCCAGTTTGGATGACTGGGAACCCAGCAATATCACCTAGTAATAAGGATTACTGTGATCCTCATTTTGCAATAGAACTTTTTTTTTTTGCTTCTAAATCACACTATTTAATATTCAGTTTGCAGTCCCTCAAACTAACCAGAATTTTTTCAGAAAAAAAAAATACATTTATCTTACCATAATTCTCCTAAGGTTGTATATATGAAGTCTTTTTAAAAATTCAATTATAATATCTTATATTTATTCTTTTTAAATTTTACTTAATTCACCTTTCAACAATGTTCTAGCTTGGAAAAAAATCTAGTAAGTTAACTCTCCCTCCCAACTTTGGGTTATCTGCAAATTTTATAAACATGTCATTTATGCCTCTATCACAGTCACTGATAAGCAAGTCAAACAGATCCCTGGAAAACTTTACTAGCAATATCCTGCAAAGGTGACATTGAATCATTAATGATTGCTGGCTTGGTCTAGCCTTCAAAACTATTCTGATTTTATCTACAATTAAATTAAGAAGAGTGCAAATAATAAACCCCCAAACTTCTACCCTCCTACCCCCATCTCCACTAAATAGATGCATTATTTGAATTCAAACTGCATATTTCCATTGTGCTGGAACAAATTACCATAATTTATATAATTACAACTTCAAATAGTACAAATTCAATACATGTAACCACTTTAGTAGAATTCATTATTTGCACTAGTCAGGACCTAGCTGAAACGTGGATTTTGTCTTCCCCATAGATCAACTTTTCCACAAAAATGAGACCTTATTAAATGTTTTACTAAGGTTTAGGTAAACTACATATCCAACATTTCCCCAGGATATACTAGGCACTTAATAAATGTTTTTGGTTAATTATCCTGTCATAAGAGAAAATAAAATTGGTCTACCATGAACTATTTTTGATGATACCTGGTTGGCTTTTTTTATTTATCACTTCCTTTTTCCAGATTCTTACAAATTATTCTTTTAAAATCTAGATTCCCTCCATATATAAATTAAAGTCAAGATCACTAGTCTATAATCTAAAATTTTAAAATCAAGAATGTTTTGTCTTATTCTAGTCATGCTATACTTTCCTGTTTGCCAAAACCTCCAAATATCATAAACAGTGGTTCAATAGTTATTTCAGTACCTGAGGTGAGAAGATTGAGTTTATCAGGTGATTTTTACTCATCAAGATCAATTGTTTTTATTTCAACTCACTCATCTTGGGTATCAATTACTTATTAGCTATTTGTTCTGTTCTTCCAAATTATTTTCTTTTAATTTAAATTTATTTATATATTTGTTTATTACATTAAAATATCCAAGTAACTCCTTCCCTACCTCCCCTTTCCCATCAGAGAAAGCATTATTTGACAAAAAGATATATCTATAGATAAAACTATATCTTGGTTATTTGTAGAGGGAATTTCATCCCCTCCCCCTCCTGGATTGCTGACCCATTTCATCCTATTTTTTACATGCCAGAACTGGGTTCATCAACATAAATAAAAGAGTGTGGGTAGAGCCTACCTGGGTCTTTTTCACTCTCTACTTCTTGGAGCAGGCAGGGGAGAGATGGAAGATCTTGCAGGATGAGCTACATGTGGCCAGACTTAGAGAAGGAAAGAGACTTTAAATCTATGCTTATCTGCTTTTTCTATTTCAAGTGATTATTTGTAAACTTTATAGAAAATAAGAATTTAGAGATATTAATTTTAAATCTAACAGAATGGCAACCACGAAAGTGACCACACAACTGTGGAAAAAGGGGATAATACAGAAAGGAATTTTGGGTAATGTAGTTTTAGTTTCAAGATATTTCCAACTATCCAGTTATTTCTATTTATCAGTTCTTTCTCTGGAAATGGACATAAACATGTCATTCTTCAAAATATTTCTATTGCTATATGTAATGTTCTCTTAGTTTTGCTTTTTTCATTCTTTATAATTTCATGTAGATCTTTCTATGCTATTTAAAAAAAAAGAAAACAATTAACCTGCTCAGGGGGTCTCTAGATGGTTCAGTGGATTGACATTCAGACCTAGAGACAAGAGATATTGGGTTCAATTTGGCCTCAGATACTTCTTAGCTGTGTAATTCTGGCCAATTCACCTAGCCCCAATTGCCTAGCCCTTATCACTCTTCTGCTTTGGAACCAATACACAGATTGATTTTAAAGTGGAAGATAAGGGGTTAAAAATTAACCTCGTCATCATTTTTAGGGGGCAGTTGTATTCCATCATAATCACATATCATAACCTCTTTAGCAATTTCTGAACTAATGGACATGCTTCAATTTCCAGTGCTTTGCTACCTCAAAGAGAGATGCTATGAATATTTTAGAGCATATAGGTTCTTTTTCTTTTTCCCTGATCACTGTAGGAAATAAACATAATAGTGCTATCAGTGAGTCAAAAGGTATACACTGTTTATGACTTTTGGTATAAGATTCCTGATTGCTCTCCAAAATGGTTGGATCAATTCACAGTAGACAGTATTTTTTTCTATTTTTTTCACTATTTTTTTCACATACCCTCCAACATTTGTCATTTTGCCCTTTTTATTATTTTATCCAATATGATATGTGTGAGATATCTTAAGAGTCGTTTTGATTTGCATTTTAATCAATAATAATTTAGAGCATTTTCCTGTAATTATATATAGCTTTGATTTCTTCAAAAAAAAACTGTCTCTTCATATCTTTTGACCACTGAAATAAACTGGAGAATGGCTTGTATTCTTATAAATTTGATAAAGTTCTCTATGTTTTAGATATGAGACTTATATTTGAGAAGCTGTCCCCACCTGACTACTTTTCTTCTAATCTTGACTGCATTCGATTTATTTGTACAAATCCTTTTAAATTTAATATGTTTAAAAATCATTTATTTTGCATCTCACAATGTTTTTTCCTCTCATTTACAAATTCTTCTTCCATCCATAAATCTTATAGGTAATATATTCCTTGTTCTTCTAATTAACCTCTGTTATCTTCATTTATGTCTATGTCATGTATCCATTTTGCTCTTATCTTGGTAAATGGTATAAAATATTGGTCTATATCTAATTTCTACCATACTTCTTTAGATTTTTCACACAAATTTTTACCAAGTAGTGAATTCTTATCCCCAAACCTTGGATCTTTTTTTTAACTCTTACCTTCTTCCCAAACATGACTTTACTATAATTTTTTACAAATGTTCAAAACAAATTCAAAGTTCATATTCTGGAAGAGGAAATCTCAACAACAAAAATAGCTGAACAGATCTGTTAACAATCACCATTGTTTTTAACCCCCAGATAGCAAGCCTATCCTTTATTTGATGCTCCTTTCCCTCCTCTCTCCAATATAGCTAAAACATATATTTTGTTGTCTCTAACATTCTTTTTTGATCTTGGCCCTTCCTGAACATTAGGGAGTTAGCCACTATTGTTCTTAGAGTACCATAATATACTATGGTATTAATTTCTATTACTTACCTTTCTTTTTATCTTGTATATACATTTCTCTCTTTCTCCTAAAAAAAAGTCTGATTTGATGGCCGTGCTTTCACATTGCTTTATTCAGATAAATCTCCTTTTTCATCCTCTTTAGAATTCTTTGCCTTTGGAATTTCAAAATTAGCAATTTCCCATACCTTAGTCAGAATGATCTTATTAAATTTCTGTAACTGAGAATATCTTCTAACCCATAACCTGTTCCATGACATTGAGGTTTATTTAGATTGGGTTCAAACTTGGGATTATCTCAAATCAAACTCTGGTTTGTATTGTCCCCATCCAGAATTGCCCCCAGGCATAATCTCAGAATATGGTTAGAATATAGTTGAATTAAGGTCTACACACATGTAAATGGTTCTCTAGACCCCATACAAGGATTCAAGGTAATAATGCATATTGGGTACAGGACAGCCTTGAGTCCATTCCAAATAATCCTTTCCACTAATCTAGCATGACAAGGATGTTTTCCAGTAGTGAAGGATAAACTGAGCCTTAAAGGAAGAAGGAAGAGAAAGGATTCTGAGAAATGAAGAAGAAAAAGAACATTTTAGATACCTGATATGGCTTTGTACAAATACACGGAGATGGAAGATAGTATGGCGATTTGGAAGGAATACTAAGGACCAAGTTTGGCCAGAATACTAAGTATATAAAAGTGAGTGATGTTAAATAAGGATAAAAAGTCAAGTTGGGTCCAGTTTATGGGACCCTTGAATTCTAAACTAAGGAATTTGTATTTTCTTGGATTCTTTTTCAAATGAGTTTTTGTGACATTGTTCTATCCTAAATCTTCTTCCTCATGTTTGATTTCTCTTTCTCAGTTTCCTCTAAAGGTTCAAAATTCATATTATACCCACCAACTGTTGCTATACCTACAAGGTCTATGCTGGGTCATCTTCTCTTTTCTCTCTAGACTGGACATCCTTCATTTTTTCTGAATCATGAACTCAGAAAACTGATGAAATCTATGGCTCTATTTTCAGAATAATATTAAGAAATTGAAGGAAATGTTCATTTTCCATTTGATGTTAGTGAAAATAAGATGTAATTACTTTGCCATCCTAGTTCAAGGACTAAAAAAAACTAACCATGGACCTTCTGGATATCAATGGATCTTGGGCTAAGAACTCCTATTCTGGACTCTCTAACTTCATCAGCCCCCATGGGTTCAATGGTCATATCTATGCAGATGACTCCCACACTGAAAATTTCAACTACAGATCCTCTCTTAAACTCCAAATCCATATTATCAACTGACTATTGGGTATTTTAATCAGGCTATCCCTCTGGCATATTAAATTCAACATGCCTAAAACAGAACTCATGATCTCTTCAAACTAGAACTTCTCTATTCCTTTTAAAGATACTATTATCCTTGAGAACTCAGGATCCCAATCTTGGTTTCTTGACTCTGAGATTCTTGACTTCTCATTCTAACTCACCTTATGTAGCCAATCATTTATCAAATCTTGTTATTCTTATCTCTGCTTCTCTCACATATGCTTCCTTCTCTACTCTCATAGCCACTATCTTGGTTCAAAAGTCCTTTTGCCTGCAAGGCTTTAAACCACCTTGATCCAGGTCCTATTGCTATAGCAACTCTTAATCTCTCTGACTTGTGTTTCCTCACTCTAATTTATTTTCTATACTGCCAACAAAATGATTTTTCTTAACTGCAGCTATGTCTATGTTATCCCTTCTCCCACGCAATAAACTCTAATTCTGAAACACTTGCTCTCCTTGGCATCTCTTCCCCTTTCCATATTGGTGACTATCTCACGTGGCCTATACTATTCAAATCAGCTTCAGTTATCCTTATATTTATCCCTGGTCATCTTTTGACAGTTATCTTACTGCAAGACATATTTTATACCCTTCAGCCACTCCCACAATCTCTTTTCCACTTCCCACTGCTGTAATCACAATCTAGTAAATACTCCCATTGCTCAGGATGTGTCAGTCTACTTCCTTCTGACTTTGCTGATCATCCATACAACTTTCCATTTCAAAATACCCTGTCTTAGGCCATTACACCTAGGTGTTATTCCTCCATTAAAGTGACCCACCAGCTTCAATACTTGATACAGCCCTCTCTTAATTAAAATTGAATTTCCTCATGGCACAAAATTTCTCTCCATACCTCTGTGAGTTTGTCCCCCATGTCCCTAATAAGCTCTCCTTCCTCACTTCTGACTCTTAGAATCCCAGGTTACCCTCAAGACTTGGCTCAAGAGCCACTTTCTTTATAGTCCGTACTGCATTTCCTCACTGCTAGTGTTCTATCTCCTAAGAGGACTTTATTCATTCTGTATAGAGTCTGGATATTATTGTTCAGTCATTCAGTCATATCTAACCCATCGTGACCTCATGGACCATACTGTGCACTGAGTTTTCTCGGTGAAGACATTGTATGGTTTACCACTTTCTTTTCCAGTGGATTAAGGCAAACAAAAATTAAATGACATGCCCAGAGTCACACAGCTAATAACTTCGAAGGTTGCATTTGAACTCAGGTCTTCCTGAATCCAGTCCTGGAGACATGGCCACTGTACCACCTGCTTCCATTCTACATGTTTATGTGTATGTGTATGTGCATGTGTGTGCGTGTGTGTGCACATTGTGGGAGAGCTTGACATAAAACCCCGGCCTGGGAAAGATGCCCCCTCAAGAATGACAGGCTCCAATAATTAACTTGAATGCAAGTTGAATGACCAGAGGCACCTGCAGGTAACAATGGGGAATACGTGAGCAGGAATGAGGTGATGGGGTGATGTGTTATACTTCACAGTCAAAGCAGATGAACTGTGCAGTTCAGGAGACACAAAGATATCTGAGAATAAAAGGATGCTTGTCAGAAGCAAACTGGAAGGTGCATATCTGTGCTTTTCAAAAAGCTAAAGGGAGAGGCCAAAGGAAGTGTCTTAGAAACTCTTTCTTATCATAGGTTTTATGTTCAAAGTCACCTTCCTTCAGTTCACACTGCAGGAATGCAAGAAAAGGAATTCCTTGCCTGCCTTGAAATGGGATACCTCTGGGGTTTTGGGGTATCCAGAGGAAACCCTGACTCCCAGGCCCCCCCACACACACACATTGCCTCCTCCATTAAAAGGTTTGAGAGCAGAGAAAACTTTCCTTATCTCTTTGTATCCCAGTACTTAAAATTGTAGCTGTTCAGTCAACAAGCATTTATTAAGCTCTGCTTTTTCTTGGAACCAAAATTTAGTATCAGTTCTAAGACAGAAGATAAGAGGCCAATTGTTATTATTGTTATAAATAAGTAATAGATTATAATAAATATTCTTATCCAAGAGAAAGAAAATTTCACATTGGCTACATACAAAAATCTATCTCCTTCTTCCCTCTCCTTCCCTCTTACTCCCCTCCCCAAGAAGGCAGGCAATATTATATAGGTCATAAATATATTATCACATAATATATATTTCCTTATTTGTCATATTGTAAAACATGATACATATGTCTTAAACTAGAGAAAAAGTAATGGAGGAAATAAACTGAAGAATTGTATGTTTTAATCTGCATTTGGACACTGTCAGTTCCTTCTATGGTGGTGGATATCTTTTTTCATCACAAATCCCTTGAAGTTGTCCTGCATCTTTGCCTTGTGGAAAATAGTTGTCATTCCTAGTAGATCATCATTCGTTATTGTTGTTACTGTGTACAGTGGTCTCTTGGTTCTGCTCACTTTACGTTGTATCACTTCATATAATTCCTTCCAGGTTTTTTTTAGATCATCTTATTTTTCATTTCTCGTGGCACAATCAAATTCCATCACAATCATATGCCACAACTTGTTCAGGGTTTAAAAAAAGGATGAATGAAGAGCTAACGCTGAGAGACTAGGAAAATGTCAGTGCTATTTTCATATAAATAAGAAAGCTTAGAATAGGAAGAGTTTTAGGGAGGAAGAGAGTTCAGTTTGGGACTGGAATAATGAAGCTACTAAGAGGAAACTGGGTATATTGGACTGAAGTTCAGGGTAGAAATTAAAGCTTTATAGATTTGAGTATCATCAGCATAGAAATGGTAATTATGTAGTTAAAAGTGTATATTTTGTATCCCTCTCTACAACATAGTATCATAGAATGACAATTAGAGTTGGAAAGGGCCTGAGAAGTCAGCTAAATGCACACACACGCGTGCACACACACACACACACACACACACACACACACACACCCCTTTGCACATAAAAGGAACCTAAAGCATAAGCTTAGTTTAAGGTAAACAAACCAATAAATAAATGAAACATCTCACTTATCAATATAAATTCCCCCAAACCAAAGGAAAAAATTCAATTAAAAAACTTCAATGTTCACTAGCTATTTAATTTTTAATTTTACCATTTCTTTGCTAACTCCAAGAAAATTAGGTATTCTTACCAAAGGCAAAAATGAATTAGGGAAAGATTTATTTTTTTTAAAGACTAACATGGGATAGTGAAAAATGTATTGGACAGAGTTAGAAGGATAAGGATTTTTGTTCCATTTTATTACTTACTCTGTGTTCCTGGGCAATCCACTTTCATTTTCTTAATTTCCTTCTCCCTAAAATAAAGTAGTCGAACTAAATTATTTCTGCAGTCCCTTCCAATTCTCATAGTGTCTGAGTTTATTGCTAAATTTCACCATCTTCACAGAAAAAAACACACCCTATGAATATCTGACTTTTTCCTTAATTCTAAGTTTTTTAAGCCCATCATGCTTCAAAGAGATAAAAAAAAGTTATAAAATACAAATGATTGCATTACCTAGTCAGGTTGTAGGTTTCCATACTTAAATCTCCTGAGTAAGACATTCAGAAATCCCCTAATCAACTGGAGGATCAACAGAAAAAATTATAAATTGCTATTTACATAGTGTTTTAAATTTTGGAAAGCACATTTTACATGCATTATCTCATTAGCAACTCAAAACATCCCTATAAGGCAGGTACTGCAGGAGTTATTATCACACCCATTTAATAGATAAATAAATGAAGGCACAGAAAAGTCACATGATTACTCAGGCAGTAAATTTCTGAGGTGAGATTGGTATTCAGGTCTCTTGTCTCCTAATCCTACCCTCTACTCACTGCATCTCTCACACACATGCACACAGATATACACACAGAGAGACCCATATACACATGGATACACACTCACTCAGTAATATCTGTCTGGGATGTTTGATTGCAATTGATCCACTTAAGAGAAAATGTGTTGTCTGCCTCTTTTGGATGAAAGGAGAAACAGCTTCTCTCATAAATGGCATGAATACACTTTAATTTGGTTATCCTTTCTGACTGGGAAATGTGCCTAGATTTATATAGAAATCAAAGTGGTTGCTTTTACATTTCCCATGTTTTCCTTGAGACTGTAAATAAGGACTAGACTGTGCGTTGAGTACTCATCTACCTTCAGGTGCCCTTGGAAGAAATTTCTCTTCTAAAAGCATCATTCAGATTTGTAGGCATTAAGAACTACAGTAGGGAAGGATTGTTTCTTTCTTAGTAACTCTTACTACAAGTTGAAGGAATAGCTGGGTGGCTCAGTGAATAGAGAGCCAGGCTTAGAGATGGGAGGTCCTAGCTTTAAATCTGGCCTTAGACACTTTCTAGCTGTGAGATCCTGGGCAAGTCACTTAACCCCCACTACCTGTCTGTTACTGCTCTTCTGCCTTATACACAGTATTGATTCTAAGACAGAAGATAAGTGCTTTAAAAAAAAGGAAAAAATGAAGGAAACAATTAGAGTGTGGGGCCTTTAGAGAAGCTTAGCATACTTGTGGGACTGAGTCTATGATACAAAGTGGAATGGATCTAAGACCTCAAAGGAAGAATTGCAAGCTGGAGGTACTGATGATCAACTGCTACCAGGGTCTCTTATAGGAAATTTGTCATATTTTCTTGTTAAAATAATTGGACACAAAAGGTAAGAATCTTGGGTTCAGCTAAGATTGAGGGCAAGGAAAATTTTGTAATGACCACCTAAGACTGCTTTATATTCATCTTTCTGACATGGCCAAGTAACTGCTATGGATACTCAAAATGCAGGCCAGTATTCCTTTATTAAAGAGGTATAAAGGAGGCTTATGGTATGAGTTGTTCTTTAAAGAAAATGGAAACATGTCTAGCTAAAAAACAGAAGCAAATGCATCTGTAGAGATAGAGGGAAATTTTAACCTACATTAGAAGATTGGAGGGTAGAAGAAAATGATGCAGTCCACTGAGCACTAAAAATTAGCAAAAAGAGAAATGCCTTCCCCTGGGGATCTCCTAAAGAGGAAATGATTGTTTACTGCCTGTTCTCAAAGGAATAAGGATGAAAGATTATTCAGTAAGGGTCAAAGAAGAAGACATGAATAGAAGCGCTTTATAGCTTCTGCTACCCCCTTGTGTTTGGGCAGAATATTAAAGATTGACTTATTTGTCAATCTGACATCAACAACAATTTTTTTTGTCCAGGGCATGGATTCTGGACATGATGGAGATCCTCTTTAGACACATCAAATGGAATAAACTTTGCTCATCTGATGAGTCATGTAAGCACAGATTATATTGGCATAAAGAATCCAGACATCATTCTTAATGATTTTGAAGTCTAGGAAAGAATGTTTTTCATACCTGCTGTCCATTGAAGACAAGGTGAGAGAAGGGCTTCAGTAGGGAAAAGTCAATTTTGGAAATGAACAAGTGGTTCAGAAGATAGTATATGATAAAGGGAATTAACTTTCTGTAAAATGTTAAAATATGTAGCAATGGCAAGATTCTCACCAAAGTTAGAGAACACATAATAAGGTGAATAAGAATATACTTAATTGAAGTCGTACAAGTCAAAAGAGCTATACACCGAAAAAGGAGGTTTATGGAGCTAATTATTATTATGCCAAACTATCAGCTTAGATAACAGAGAAATTAGTTAACATGTTGGAAGAATAGAAGTAAAGATAGTAATTCAAAAGAGACAATAATCAAGAAAAGAAAGCAAAAATAAAGCTATGACCTCAGATATCTAAGTATGAATATACAAAATGTGGTTTGTGAGCATAGCAAATTAGACTTCATAATACTGGAGACAAATTGGACCTCACAGCTATGGAACCTATGATCTATATATTCAAATATATCTCTGAAAGTATATACCTTAATGAAAAGGAAGGAGAGAGAGAAAGAGAGAGGGAGGGAGAGGGAGAGAGAGAGAAAAGAGAGAAAAAAGAGAGAGAGACAGAGAGAGGCAGAGAGCAAGAGAGAGACAGAGAGAGAGAGAGAGAGAGAGAGAGAGAGAGAGAGAGAGAGAGAGAGAGAGAGAGTGAGTTATGCAGGTCACTTGACAGAAGCAGAAAATAGATGAAGTATTTGGGAAATATTACTAGCCTGGCATAGTGATATGATATATTAATGACAGATTACAATCACTTTGACAGCTGCTGGATTCTCTCCTGCCAAAATCGAATTATCTCGTAATTTCTTGACTTGCACAAATATCAATTCCATGATTCAAAAAGTAGAAGAAATGGTTGAAACTTTTAATCTAGATGTGGTTCTGACCAATTAGGATAAACTGGTTCCTCAGATAGAAATGAAGAGAATCATGAGAATGGGTTTTGGTTTGTATGAATGGAGAATTTTAATGGAATGCCACAGAGATCTGCCTTTGGCCCTGGGTAATTTTGCATTTTTATCCATTATTTGGATAAAGGCAGAGATGGTATTATTAAATTTGTAGATGTCACAAAATTGGAGGATGGAGGATGGGGAAGAGACTATTATGTTAAACAAGAGAGTCAAAATCCAGAAAGAACTAAGCAGGTTAGAATAGCTGATAAGATCTAATAAGGTAAAGTGGGTTATACATTAAGTGTTATACTCAAGTTCCCCAAATCAACTTGACAAATATAATGAAGAAAGAAGTTAGGACTAGATGGGTATTCACAGAAGGAAGAAGTAGGGCTTAGTGGCCTACAGGCTCAATATGAATTCATAGTATAATTTGGTAGTTAATGGCACAATCTTGGAACCTCTCTAGAGAAGCATATTGTACAGAATGATGGCAGTGGTATTCCAATTGTATTATTTGCTATCAGAAACCCTTAGGCCATAGGAGAGATGGACCTTAGGTATATGAGTTATGGATCTTTGTGTTGCTAAATGATCATAGATGATTGGTAGAGTCACACAAACACATTGGTTGATGAGAGAAGAGCTTGAAACTGGTATAAGTTGGCTATGCTACTAGTAGAGAGGGGGGCATGGCCAAGGATAAACACTGCTATTAAAAAACCACAGCTAGACTAGCTTTTGAAAGAGTAGTAATGAGAATAATAACAGAAGCTCAGTGATGATCCTCAAAAGTCATCTAGTTTAAATTGTATCTGAACATGGATCCCATCTATACCATCCTCAACAAATGGTCATCTAGCCTTTGCTAAAATATATCCATTGTAGAGGAACTTACTCCTGAGGGCAGTTCCTTTCGCTTTTGTATAGCTCTAATGTAGAAGGGATTTTTTTTTTCTGATTGGATTTGAAATCTTCCTTTTTCCAAAATTTTCTCCTTATCATTAGTTCTGCCCTCAAATGCAACAGAGAAAAAGTAAAATTATTTTTCCATATAGCCCTTCAACTCTATGAAGACAACTCTTCTGTTTCCTCTAAGTCTTCTTTTCTCCAGGTCAAGCATCTTCAGTTTCTTCAACTGATAGTATGATCTCAAAGCCCTTCAACATGCTGGTCATCTTCTTCTGGACATTTTCTAGCTCATCAAGATCCTCAAAAGTTATGTTCTTCTAGCAGTCCAAAGATCTGTATCTCCTTTGGTCTAAGATGCCAACACAGAGGGAAGCACAAACACACTCACACATAGAGATAAAGTAAGATATTCTCAGAATACCATCCAATCAGTGTGCTATTATAGAAAGGTTGTTGGACTTAGGTTCAGGAAAGCCTTCAAGTGAAGTTTCAACTTTGACCGTCACTTCCTTGGGTTTTCTTTTGTTTTCCTTCTGTATAATGTGTAGTTTGGTAGAAAAACCTCTTAGGTCCTGCCCATATTTAAAAATATGATACTGCTCAAGCTCCTTACTCTATACACAAAGCCACTGCTTTCTAATAACTCCTTCAGGAATTTGAAAGTAAGAGCTGTTCAGAATGATTAGCTCAAATAAATCCCCAATATGGGTTAGATAGCATAAGCCATCCTGCTTGGGATGAGAGGTAACAGCTGATCAAAAAGCTGCTACTGGGATGGGAGAAGAGTTCAGTTCTCTTTTCAGCCTGCCATAGCTATGACTCAGAAGCTGAGGGTCTCTGTGGTCCGGAGGTGAGGGAAACAGCTATATCTAAAATGCACTGAATGGAATTGTGTGTCAGCTAAGGGGGAATAAAAGGGGTTTGGGGGAGAGGGAAAGAATGTGAAATATGTAAGTAGGGGAAAATATTCAAAATAAAAATAAAAAAATAAAGTTACTTTTAGTAAAATGAAAAATAAAATAAAATAAAATGCACTGAAGTAATTTATTGACCACATATTCCTATATTTCTAAATTTTCATGAAAAACTCACCCCCTCCATTTCTCCAGAATTATAAATGACTTATGTTGGCATTGGTCCACCTGCCACCGTGATAATCCCTACTATTCTCCTTATGACACAAACACAATTATCATCTTCAAGAAGCCTCCACGGCAACATCTGCCTTTTTCTCAGAGGTCGGAAACAAGCAGCCTGTGCTTAATTGACAAGCTTCTTCTAGAAATGCTAAAGCTGTGAAATCCTTTGCTACAGAGAGTCACTTAAAAGTTGTTTTAATGGACCATGTAATAGCTTATTTGACTGTGCTGTTTCATTTTAGCATAAATGCAAAATATTCCATCCAAATGTTGAAAATCTATTTGAAACAAAATGATAGGCACAGCATGTCAGTCACAGTAGAACTTGGGTTGCCTGGCTCTCTGACCACAGAATTGTGGTACACATATTTTGACTGCATTAATATGTTTCCATTAATTATCTCTGTCTGGAGCATGGTACCTGCAAATGAATCACACCTCTGGATTTATACTGTAATAGGTTATCCTGATCAAATATCAATTCATGTAAAAACACCACTCTAACATATACCTAAACAGATAACTTTGTTCTAAGTAATTATGTTATAAAAGCTAATATTTAACCAAAACCTTAAAGCATTTTAATACATTATCTGATCCCTATAGTAAATCTGTGAGGGAGATTAGACAGGTATTACTGTCTTGATTTTACAAATGAGGAAACTAAGGGTCAAAGATTGATATATCCAAGGTCCTACAAAAAGCAAGTGGCAAAATTAAGCCTTGAAATAATTTCTTCTGGCTCCAACCCCAGAATATTTTTCATTACACCATAGTATGTATATTTATAGAATGCTTATTGTTCTGAGTAATATCAAATTAGTTGTGTGTGTTACAAATCAGAGTAGTACTGATGGAAAGTAAATTGTTTCTGATGTTAAATGGGGCCGAGCCTTTTTTTTTTTTTTTGATAGAATCTGAGTGTTAGAGCTGAAAGAGCAATGCCTGCTCAGGCTATGAATATTTGAAGACAGTGATCATGTCTTAGCCTAATTAGTTGTCTCTTTTCCAAACTCCAAAATCCCCAACAAGAGAACATCCAGTCTGTGCCTTTAGTTGATGGGGAATTCATTATATTATGAGGCAATCTTGAGTTTTTGGTAGTTCTTAGGGTTAGACACGGTTTCTTTCTATTTTTGTTGCTACTAAATGAATTAAATTGAGGTAAAGTTGACTTTCCTATAGCTTTATCCCATTTTCCCTCCCTCTGCCTTCTAGGATCAAGGATAAGACTAAGCTTTTTACCATGTGACATTAAACATTTGAAGGCAATGATGGTATTCCCATAGCATTCTGTTTGGGACAATAGGTTAAACATCCCTAGTTCCTTCAAATGATCCCTATATGGCAATTGTTACCAAACCTCTTATTTCCTTGGTCACTGCCCTCAGAAAACATTCCAGCTTGGCAATAGCTCTCTTAAAATGTAGTGCTCCTAAACAAACATAGCATTCCAAATGGAGGCCCATCACTCATCCAAACTATAGGAGTGGTTGCAAATAAGATTTTTCATTTCCTATTATAATTCATTCTAATGGTGCTGATTTATGTGGGAAGAAATAGAATCTCTACCTCTCCACGATATTGAGAGGTCACTTGCCAGAAGAAACCTCCAGAGATGGGCACTTCTACACTGTCTTGGTGAACCTTCCAATACTGTGGCTTTGTTAACTGCTCTTTTGGGAAAGAAGTATTAGTTTAGGTGCCAGTATAAGGGATTGATCCATGTATGCTACTGGTGACCTTTTTTTGTGGACTGTCTCTTGCTGTTCCTATAGAGCTGGAGTTGTTAAACTTTTTTAGATGATGGTTCCCTTTGGTACTCTGGTAAAGCCAATGGACCCCTTTATAGAATATTTTTAAATACATGAAATAAAATACATATTACTAAATGAAAATTAAAACTATTCTGAGGTACTACCTCATAACCATCAGATAAGCTAATATAACAGAAAAGGAAAATAATAAATGTTGAGGGGGTAAGGGAAAATTGGGACACTAATACATAGTTGCTAGAGCTATGAACCAATTCATCCATACTGGAGAGCAATTTGGAACTATACCCAGAGATCTTTCAAACTATGCATAATCTTTGATCCAGCAATAATACTACAAGATATATATCCCAAAATGATAAAAAAGGAAAATAATCTTTTTGTATGCAAATATTCATTACAGTTATTTTAGATGTTGCGAAGAATTGGAAATTGAGGGAATGTGTCCATCAATTGAGGAGTGGGTATAAAAATTGTGGTATAAGAATATGATTATGCTATAAGAAATGATGAAAAGGATGATTTCAGAAAAACCTGGAAAGCCCTATATGAACTGATGCAGAGTGAAGTGACCAGAAGCAGCAGAATATTGTATAGAGTAACAGCAATATTATATGATGAACTATTGTGAATGACTTGGCTGTTTTTAACAATATGGTAATACAAGGCAATCCCCAAAGACTCATGATTAAAAATGCCATCTTCCTCTAAAGAAAGAACTGATAGAGTCTGAATACAGGATGAAACATACTATATTCCATTCTCTTAATTTTTGTTTTTTTTAAATATTCTCTTCCACAAAATGACTATATGGAAAAATGTTTTACATTGTAAAATGTATATCAGATTGCTTCCTATTCCAAGGACAGGGGAAGGGATGGGAGGAAAGAAGGACTAGGAAGAACTTGCTCAATTTTTTAAAAAAAAAGGTTAAAATTGTTTTTACATGTAATTGAGTAAAAAAAAATTTCAAAAATACAAACTATTATAAATGTACTGCATTAAATTGAAATCAGCAATAAAAATATTAAAAAATCATGAATACAAGATTAAAGAAGCTACTCTGAAGTGATAGAAGAACAGTGCTAAGAATAAAGAAGGTGATAATCCCATTGAATGTTACCACATTGGAAAGAAAATATCCAATTCTATGTGCTTTGGTTTAGGAAGGCTAATGCTAAACTAAAATGTGTCCAGAGGAAATCAGCCAGAATGATGAGGGACCCTGCTATATAGAGAATGGCTGAAGAAATGTTTAGCCTGGAGAAGAAAGACTCAAGGGAAAAATGATGGCTGTTTTCAAATAATTGAAGGGTTGTCATGAGGAAGAAGGATTCAACTTTTTCTTGGTCCCAGAGGACAGGGTAGTTGTATTTATAGAAAGAAAAAATTTGGCTTGATGTGAGGTAAAAATAAAAAACCAAAACCCTCCTAAAGATGGGAACTCTCCAAAGTGGAATTGGTTTCCTTGGAATATAGCAGATTCACCCTCACTAGAGATCTTTAGATAGAAGCTGGATGCCAATTAATGCTTTAATGGAGATTCTTGTTCACATATATATTAGAACTAAAATATTGGCTTGAGATTTGATTTTTGAGAAACAAAAAAGACACGTCTTAAAATCAGGAAATGTTTTCAAAGGATGACTCCAATACCTACTAGTGGTATAAACATAGGTAAATCAAATATCCTTTCTGAAATTTTTTCCTCATCTGTAAAATGGGGATGCTTATGTCAGCACTATCTGTTATAGACTTGTGGAAACAATGCTTGAGAAACTTTGGAGTACTTTAGGAATGTAAGCTATTTGTCTGTTTTGCTGTCATTTTTAATCAAATAGGAGAGCAGATGTCCCTACTGGATGGCTCTATATAAAAGATAAATCAATTAATTTTGGAACTGCCTCAATAATTTTTGGAATCAGAGGAAGAAAAGCTAAAAAATATGAGAAAGTATTTTTCCAGGCTATAGTAGTTAGGGAGACACACTGGTGTTTTTTGAAAAAGATATGATGAACATGCAATGAGAAATCATTGGTACTGATACTGAAAGTATAAGCACATTTCCTAAATCATGAATCTGATTCCCTAAATTTTAGGGAAAAAAATCAAGTTCTTAGCACTTAATTTTATTTTTCTTATAAAGGATTCAGGAATTTGGCCCAAAATAGCTGAGCCCAACATTTTAAGCAATCCTGAAGACTCATCAGATTTTTGCAATTTGAGTTTTTACTTCAACCATCATGAGAATTTGGCATCTAGCCTGTTTGAAGACCTCTAGCGAGGGGAATGCTGCTGTCTCCCAAGGAAGTTTGTTCTATTTTGAATCATTATGAGAGTTTTCTCTCTCATATTAAGCAAAACTTTTCTACTCGCCAGCTTTAAATCAGATAACATACTGCAAAGTCAATATGATGTATGGGACCTCTGCACAAATGCAAGATAGCACCATGAAAGAGAAAGGTGTAACATTGAAATCAGAAGTCCTGAGTTTTAGTCCTAGTTCTGTCTAATACATACCAGTTGTGTAACCTTGGTCAAGTCATTTTTAATCTCTTTGATTCCTTTGTTTTATGGCTTGCACTACCAGCCTCACTATGTTATTTTGAGGAAAGAGTTCTAAAAACTTTAAGCTGTATAGAAATGTGAGCTATTACTAACATATACCAATTTTTGTGTGTTTAAGAAAATATGAGATGTAAGTGAAAGCACAACGCTATGGAAAAGTTTAGTTCAAGTTCAATAAACCTTTAATGAGAGATGGCTTTTTAAAAACTATTCTACCTTCTGTCTTAGTGTCAGTTTATCAATTCTAAGACAGAAGAGCAGCAAGGGACAAGCAATCAAGGTTAAGCAACTTGTCCTCCCAATTCCAGGCTTGGCACTCTATCCACTTGTGCTACCAACTGTCCCAGCAGAGACAAGGCTTCAGGGTGGCACAATGGATGAAGCATTGGGCCTGTAGGACCTGAGTCCAAATGTGGCCTTACACACTTACTAGGTGGGTGACCCTAAGTAAGTTCAGTTTGCCTCAATTTCCTACTTTATAAAATGAGCTGGAGAAGGAATTGGAAAACCATTTCAGTATCTTTGCTAAGGAACCAAATAGGGTCAGGAAGAGTTGGACATGAGTGAAATAATTAACTGAATAACAACTCTTTTTTTTAATCCTTTATTTTCTGTTTTAACATTGACACTAATTATTAGTTCTAAGTATCCGATATGTAAGTATGGGAATTTGTATTTTGTTTGGGAAATGTTGGAGATTTACAAAACTATTTGAGTAGTGGAATTAGAATTACTATATTAGGAAAAATTTATCTAGCAGTAGTAGATAGATTACTGAGCGTGGATTCTGGAAGACCTGAGTTTAAATCCACTCTCAGATACTTAATGGCTGTGTGACCTTGGGAAAGTCACTTCCCTTCTGTTTACTCATCTTCCTCAACTATAAAATGGTGAAAAGAATAGTACCTTTTTTCAAGTGTCCTTAGGATCAAATGAGATTATACTTGGAAAGTGCTAAGCACAGTGAAGGGGTCTTGGGGATTATTTCACAGTAGGTATGGAAGAAATTCTAGCTATTTTTATTTTAGCAGATAAAATTGATTTCAAGGGAAGAGACAGGGGGCTAAAAACTAGGAAACCAGTTAGAAGACTATTAATTCCTTTTTAAAAATTATTTTATTTAGGCGGTATCTTTGAAACCCATAAGATTCACTTGAGCAAACCCACTTCTGTTCTAAACATGACCACATGTCTCTGCTTTTGTGGAAACTTCCACTTCCGCCATACTTTGTCTGTTTGTTTCCAGGTCCCTCTAGACTTCCCTTGCCAATATTTAGTATCTCTTGACTTGTGCAGTAGAGATTGGAAACCAATGAATTGCCCCTGAATATCTACTTCCTTCCTTATATAACCCATGAACTTCACTGCGTGGGAAATAGCAAGAGCTCACACATTTATCAAGCAAAGATGTGAAAGCCTGGCAAAACCAGAAATGTGAAGCCAGAAGGTAGTCACTCTGAAGTATTGCTGATCACTGCTACCTCCCCAACATTCCTCCAAATTGGATCTGAGAAGTATTTCATTCAATGTGTGACTTGACCCTTCCAGTAGCTGAGGCTCAATGGTATACTATCTCCTATATTCCTCTTCTTTCCTTGCCAATGCCCAAAGGTGTTTTATTCTAGGGCTGGAATCCTTCCTTATGTGCGATTTGTTTTTGTTATTTTTAATGTGACATAATAAAGGTCTTATTACTTTACACAACTTTCTTTATGGCCCCAAACAGTTCTCAAGAATAGCTTTGAAACTTTTTTGTTTGTATACATCTTTTCTCCCCTACAAGACTGTAAGATTCTAAAGAAAAGAGAGCTATGTCTCATGCATCTTTGTAGCTACAAAGCAATTAGTTTTTGCTCAAGTCATTTCAATCAAATTAATTTATTAAATGCCTCCTGAATGTAAGGTATTATGCTAGGTATTGAGAATACAATAACAAAAACAAAACATACCCTGCCCTCAAGCAATTAATAATGTACTAAAGGCTGTGGTGGTCATCCTTCATTCTTTATTTTTAAAGCACACCAAAAGATGAGTGATGTCTTGATTTTCCCATGATTTAAATGAGACAGTTGTGCAAAATAGTCAGCCTTATTCTCTCTTTTAGAGTCATTAAAATTCAGTGGCAAGACAAAAATCAAGATGATCTGGGATGCAGTGGATGACCATAGAGTCTTTGATTCCTAACCAAGCTCTCACCACTCTACAAGACTTACTTCAGCTGCCTTTATGGTCATCACCAGGAGAAGTCTTTACATAATTGGGGTAGATATTCCCCTGGATTACAAGCAGGTTTAGAGCCTGTCAGCAACTCTCAACCTGTTTTATCCCACAGACCAGGATGATTTTGCCAAGACGTGGCCTTTGCAGACACTATAAATTCTTGAAGTCACTGTGGAGAGTTAACTGAGATGGATAAGCAGATCTGAAAAGGGCTCAGAAAGCCCCTCCACAGGTGCTAGTTTTCCTTGAACACACATACACAAGTGGGATACTTGCAAGCTGAACGTTCTACTCACTGCCAGTGTTTTAGGTTGCTATTTTTAACTTCAGGAAGACCTCGAATGTCTCCTTTCCTTAAAGTCTATGTTTTATAATTGATGATTAAGCTCAGCTTTGTGGCAATAGTGTAGTCTGAGTTAACCAAATTAGTGTTCTTTCAAAACAGCTTAAAACTTTTTTCCTAGTTGTTTACAAAATTTATTGCTCAGAAGTGAATTTGTGAAATTTAACAAGACTTGGAGTTCCAAGTACAGGATTTTTCTCTGGCAACGACGTGTGATCCAGTTGGGTTCTAGGGGTCACAAAAGAAATAGTGTGGGAAACTGCTAACTTTGTGGTGTTTACAACCTGGTCAGAGAAACAAACCTTACTTAACCTCAAACAACATGACAGTATAAGTAAGCCCAATGCAAGTAAGGTATGACAAACTCTACTTTGATATGGAATCATGTATTGAATGTATCACAAATAAGTGATTCAAAGAGAGGCCCATTTTTAAAAATCTTTGATAAGGGAAAATTATTTTATTGGTTACCTCAGAAAAAATTACAAATAGGTCAAATAATTTTATTTTTTTAAAATCCCATTCCTATTCTGACATCAAAAGTCTGTTTTTTCAGAGAATTGAATGCCAGAATTAAAGTCTGCCATTAACTTTCCTTCTCTTTTCTGGTAGACATCCACTCTGCATAATTTGTACCAATGTTTTCCAGACATATCTAAAGAGAATTTAATTACCAGATGAGATATTTTAGAAATATTTTAAAATATCAATTGAGTTGCAGTAGAAAAAAAGGAAAAAACTTAAGTAAAAATTATTTTAAGATGCAACTCTTTCCTTCCCTAATGGCTATCCTTACCCCCACCCCCATCCTCCATCCATCTTCATGTGCCATTTGTGTCTGGAACAAAAGAAAAAATGAGGCGTTGATCTGCATCTGTAGCAGAGCACTCCCCTAGGAGCTTTTAGTATCTATCTTCCACATTCATGCTAGAAGAAGCTAAAAATCCACAAGCAATTCTGTCCCAGGGACTGCCTGAGAAACAAACAAGATAAAATACTTTGCCTTGACACCTAATATATCTCCCAATGTCTTCCCAATATTCCAAGAGTAAAAGATGAAACTGGGTTTTAAATATCTCTCCAAAGTACTCTGGTTTGTTTTGACAGAACATCCACTCATACTTCATAAATGGTTTCAATGATCTTTTGTTATTTTAAAATCTGGGTGCCCACCTCATTTGGATTTTGTGAAATTTGAAACTGAATTGGAGAGTCCAAATCCACTGAAACTTTTGTTGTTGTTGCTGTTATTTTTGTTTGTTTTTAGGGAAATGCCTGTTTTAGTGGCCATGTAAGATTGTCAATTGTCTCAGTTCTCCAGGTCCTTCAGAACAATTATGATTTTGACTGAAAAGAACAAGCATTCATCCAGGTTTCCTCCCTCCTTTTCTTTCTTTTTCTTTCTTTCTTTCACTCTTTCATTCTTTCTTTCCTTCCTTCTTTCCTTTTTTCCTTCCTTGCTTCATTCCTTTCTTTCTTTCTTTCCTTCCTTCTTTCCTTTTTTCCTTCCTTGCTTCATTCCTTCCTTCCTCCTTCTTTCCTTCCTCCCTTCCTTCCTTCTTCCCTTCCTTCCTTCTTTCTCTGTTTCTTCCTTCCTTCCTTTTTTCTTTTTTTCTCTCTCTCCCTTCCTTCTTTCCTTCCTTCCCACCACATCCACTATGTGTATAGCCCTGTGCAAAATGTTGGAAAAGAAAAAAATATGCTGATCATATGCTTTCTGCTTTCATGGAACTTATTCCTTAGAATATATTGCTAGTATAGTCTTGAAACAATATATTCATACAAACTGTGTATTTTTCCCTTACTCAGTTTCACTCAGGAATATTAAGAAAATTAAAGTTAGGCAGTCAACATCAGTCAGAGTAGTCTTAGATTTGGAGGACTCAAAGGACTTGATTTCATATCCTGATCATGTCAATGATTTTTTATGGATCCCTGTTTATCTATAAATTGGGTAATTTAGAGCAGATGATCACTATCAATAACAAGGATTTATTAAGTAGCTACTGTGTGTCAAGTACTGAGCTATGCACTGGAAATATGAAGATAAAAATTAAACAATCTCAATTCTCAAGAAGCTTTTGTAGATAAATATGTATAAAGAGGTGTGTGTATTTGCATATGGAGTAGAGTGGACTCCTATGTAAAGAGGTCCACATGTGGCAAGGACCATCCTTGGTTGGCTCAAAGGGAGGCAGAATAGGAATCTTTAGCCTCTTCTCCCTCATCTTTCTCCAATGGAAACTTTCATTCCTGCCACAAGAAGAGGTAAGAGGTTGGATTCAGAGGCCACTACTTCATTCTTCTCAGAGAAAAGGGATACTGAACTCAAATTACATGTCTGTTCCTTACATTTTGTTCATTCAGGGAATATGATTGGGTTCTATTTACATTTTGATCACTTTGTCATTTTGCAGGGCAAAAAGATCCCAAGCTCTATATCCAAGGCTTGATTGCCTTCCCCACCCAATACCATTTGCATAGTGAACACACAGAGAACAGCAAATCTGTACAAATCATAGCACAACAGAATTCAGAGAAACTATAAACGGGGAAACACATATCAGACACTATAAAGTGAAGGAGATCTCCCATTAAGAACTAGAGAGCTCAGTTCAGCCAAAAGACAGTGTACTGGTTCTCACCCAAGGAGAAACTCTCCAGTCTCTGGAGTAGCAAGCTGGGAATATGAACATGGGGAAGACTGCCACTTCTCTCATATCTTCCTATAGCCTCTTCCTTCAACAACCTGAAGTAGAGTTGGTCTCTCAGTACTCAAAGAAGACTCTTGTTTGAAGAATCCTGACAAGGACTCAAAGCAATCTCCCAGAGCATCCCAAAAGAGGACTGATGGAGAATGAAAGTTCTCACTTTCTTGCCAACTCTTCCTTGGCCCTCATGTAGGGTAGGCCCTTCATCTCCCCTCGTAAGGAGAGAGTCCCACAACAATGATTTATTGTTTGTATCTGTGGGAATGATGACCTGCTGCTCCCAGCCACATGGTAGCACATGACTAAAGAGATTTGTGACTAGAACTTAAAGGGTCCTTTTGTTCTGCCTCTGACCTGTGACAAAAAAAAAAAAAAAGGACAGGGTGTTGCATTTGATAAAGATGATTTTGATTGATAACCTTCTTTGACTGCAGTTTCCAGGGTGATAAGATGTGGGTTCATCAAGGAGTGGAAGAGAACATTCTCTCTGTACCTCAATATAATAGCCACAGGGGTTCCTCACATGGTATAAGGACTTTACTAGATAGGTTTTTGAGGGGACTCTGGCTGCCCTTTGCCTCATTTCTGAGTTCCCTTCCTTGAGTATAAATATTATGAGTATCAAAGGGTCCTTAAATGCCTTCACACTAACAAAAATACAACAGTTTAGATGGGAGTGATTGTATTTGTAGGAACTAGATGGATAAGGTGGTCTTCTGTATGCATATTCAGCTCAGGGTTAATGCCTTTTGAGTTGCCTTTTGAGTCACTGGTTCTTCCATCTCTGTAGCCAATTAGAAAACTCCACTATAGCTAGAAATTTTCTCCAACAAGTTTCCATGTGGCTTGATTAAAGCACACTATTACACATGCTCTAAGGATTGGCCTTCATGGATCACTCACTCTCCTTTACCCCACCATTATATCTGCATATACTTAATCATAAAAGGTATTTTCTAAACTAGTAAAAGTTTCAGCACCATCATTTTAGAACTTAAAATAGTCTGGTAAAGTCAAAATTAAATAATGAAAGAAAAATCTTTCTGTTTTATTTTTTTAATAGTTGGTGGAACAGTACCAGAATAGGTATTTGTTAGGTTATTGTAAATTTATTTTTTGTCTACCTATTTAAGTAACTATGCATTCACTTATCTACCTATTCATTTATCTGTTCACTTAATTCATTTATTAATATATTTAGCTACTACTCCTTTCATTTTGGAAGGGGAAGTCTTTCTTGACCCCTCCAGCTGATGTTGCCATCTCTCTCCTCAAAGAATCATATATTGCCTACCTTTTTCCATGTTATATCCCCCAGGAAAATCTAGGTTCTATGAGAGCAGGGCCCATTTGTCATGTTGTGTTTATAACCCTGGGATCTAAAATAGTAGTATTTCTCACAGAATTGGGGTACATAGTTAGTGCCTAAAAGAATATTTGTAGATTTGAGGGGAATTGAATTAAATGTCCCAATATAAACATGACATGGTGACAGAGAATTGGATCTGGACTCAGAAGGAACTATTCCTAAGCTCATCTCTTACATTTGCCATTTGTGTAATCTTGGGCAAGTTTCTCTCTCAGGCTCAGTTTCCTGCTGACAAAGTTGTGAAGTGGGACTCAAGGGAATTCTATGATTCTTTTCAGTTCTAAATCTGGACTTCCATGGTCATCTCCTCTGATCAGAAGGGAGCAGAAGACCATTTTATCTACTGGCAACTGAAGAGACCTTAACAGGGGTGGGCAACGTATGGCTCTCAAGCCATATCTGGCTCCACCTCCCGACCAGCCAGTCCAGGCAGAGCCCCAGGATGAGCCCCAGGGGGCCCTTTAGTCCCCACCCCATATTCCAGCACCTTCCTCCTCCATCCTTCTCCTTCCGCAGGCGTTTATGGCTTTCAGGGTCAAAAAGGTTGCCGACCGTTGCCTTAAAAGAAGATACGGGCTGTTCATTTTAAAGGGGTCCAGGGACTTTATTTTCTTAAGAAAGAAAGATAAGAGAACATGAGGAAAAACATTTGAAAGGGAAGTGGAGAGTTATTGTTCATAGCCCCCTCATGCTACCTCACCTCAACATACAGTGTCCTCAGCTGTGGCTCACCTTGAATCCAGCATCACAAGGCAATCATTCTAAATCTTGGGAAAACTGATCTATGCAAAATAAGTCTCTTTTAGATATTTACACTGGATTACTTTTATTCTTTAAGTCTAACCTTTGAGCAAAGGAAAACTTTTGTTTGCAAAGGGCAGTTCTTGTTGAGATTCCAAGTTCTCAATATACAGTTCAACCTTGCCTACCAAAATGCATAAATGATTCAACTACTAGTAACTTCCCATTCTCTTTCATTTGTCTTAATGAGCTTTTTATTAAGTTTAGATCTGGCCATTTGATTTTTCCAATGTGGATCCTGGAGTGAGAGGGGACCTCAAAAATGATTAGATTGAATGTAGGCCAAAGCACTTTATAAGTGTTTATTGGATAACTAACTGATTAACAAACTGATGGTCTTACAGGATGAAACTGAGGGCCCAGTGAGATGAGATGCTTTGCCCAAATCTAAGCAGCTGATTAGTGACTAAATGGAAACTGAAGAAAGACAGTGTGGTATAATGCAAAGAACACTGGTTTTGGAGATAGACAATGTGGGTCTATTCCAAGCTCAGTTACTTAATAGCTTTATGATCATGGACAAGTAACAACTTTTCTGAGCCTCAGTTTCTTTCTCTGTAAAATGAGGAAAGTTGGACTATAAGGTCTTTTCATCCCTAAGATCCTATGAATCTGTTTCCCCCTTAGCCAGTCCTTAGTCATTGGCCCAGGTATATGAGAATTCTAGGAATATACAATTGAATATAACCCTAATGAATAAAAATATGCCACCTATTATACCAAGTACCTCCATTATAGCAGTCTCAGGATATAGGTGGTACAAGTATTATTATCCCTATCTAACAAATAAGGACACTGAGTACCAAGACTCGGAGAACTGGTAGCTTGTCTAAATTCACACAGTTAATAAGTGGCAGAACAGTAGCTCAGATGCCAGGGGTCTTACTCCACATTCAATGTTCTTTCCACTAGACTGTCTTCTCACTGGACCAAGCATTTTCTCAGCTTGGCCTTTTTGTTTGTTATTTGATGCTCAAGCTTCTTTGCTGCCCTGATTATCCACTTATTTCTCTGCTGAAAAATCTCAGGACATGACCCCTGCTTCTCAGTCATTTCCAATGTATCTCATACCACACTGAGAATTGGTGAGACTTGTCTGGATTTGTACCAAAATCTTCAACAGTATTCTATTCTCCAAGGCTTAGGTCTGTGTTATTTTAAGAAGGGAAGCTGTGATTTTTGTTAGTTTTCTCTTGGGTTATATGAGGACCCACCGAGATAAAGTTGCCTGGTATATTGAAAAGTGCCCAGGTTTTATTCCAGTATCCTGACTTAGTGCCCTTAGGCAGGTTACAGAGACAGAGTTTAAGGAGAGGTAAGATTAGCCAGATTGAAGAAAATAGGGTCAGGGAATTGAGGAAGACATATAGTATCAGGCAAAAGCTAATATTTTCTAGCTATGGGCTTTGGACAAGTCACTTATTACAATGAGACAATTTATTTATAAAATGAGAATACTAATGTTTATATTAGCCATCTCACAGGATTATTGGGAGGAACATCTTTGCAAATCTTAAAAAATATATTAATACGCAGGAGTGAACAATGACAATGATATAATGATAATAAGAAAGATAATAAAGGTTCTGTCATTTCTCTTTGTCTCCCTAATGCCTCCTGGATACATTTCAAACACTTGAGTCTAGCATTCAAGGCTTTGCACACATTGGCAACATGCTACCTTTTTGGTCTTGTCTCATATTGCTCCCCTACACATACCCTATTGCTTCAGCCAAACTAGATTGCACTGCTACCTAACACATACTGAGCACTTTCCCCAGCAATGTACCTTTGATCAAACTGTTCCTTATGGGTAGACTGTTTATTCCTACTCTTCACCTGAGAAATTCCCAACTACCCATGGAATTGCCTTCAGGAAGCTCTTCCTGAGTTTTCAAGTTAGTAATTATCTTGACCTCCTTGGCTCTCACTGCATTTTTGTACCTTTATAAAACACTTATCATGTTGCATCTATCAAATCAATCATCAGACAATGATTAAGCACTCACTACATGTCTGGCATGATTTGAAGTGCTGGGAAGACAAAGCTAAAAATCAAATAGTCCCTGCTATCATGGAGTTGATGTTCTAGTGGGTGGTATGCGCTCACACATGAGCCATTGACCATAGTAGCTATTCTAAACCTTTTTATCCTTCCTCAGCCTCCTCTCTACAACCATGACTTCTCCCTTCCCATCCACTCAGCAGAGGACCTTGGCTTCTATTTCACCCTCCCCACCAAAAATTAAAAATAAAAAAGAGGCTGTAGGTCTGGTTGCATTAGAATTAGAGATAAGTGAAAGAGAATATTAGAAGTGCTTCTTGTGGATAGCTTTATCAAGGAATATGACAGAGAGAAAAAGGATATTGGACACTAGCAAGTAGGAATGGTTGTATTAAGTGAGTTTTAAAAAATATTTTAAGGTTGGAAGTATTATAATATTTCTAGGCAGCAGGTAAGGAACAAGTAAAGAGGGATAAATTGAAGACTGAAGAAATAAAGTGGGGATGATAGTGGAGACAGTCTACTAGAGATAATAAGAGAGAATGAAATCAAGAATGTAAGAGGCACCTAGGTGGCGCAGTGGATAGAGGTCCAGTCCTGAAGGTCTAGGGTTCAAATTTCGCCTTGGACACTTGCTAGCTGTGTGACTGGGCAAGTCATTTGACCTCATTTGCCTAGTCCTTACCACTCTTTTGTCTTGGAATTGGCACCTAGTTTAAATCCTAAGACACACAGGTAGGGGTTTAAAAAAAGAATGAATGTAGAAGAGCTTGCTTTAGCAAGTAGAAAGTCTACTTCTTCATAAGAGACAGGACTGAAGGAGGAGCTAGTGGAAAAGATGGCTAATAGTATAAGAAGAAGAATGAAGAGAAAAGGGAGTTCTTGGCAGACAGTCTCTATTTTTTAGTAAAGTATGATGTGTGGTTCTTAGGTGACATTATAAGGATAAGGGATATTGTGGGACGCCTGAAGAAAGAAGAGATCATTTGAAACTGGCTTTGTGGAGAAAGGGATGAAGAATCAACTAGAAAGGAATAAAAAGATTGCCTTTATAGTGAGAGTCCAGTTGCAATTAGATAATATGAAATTGTAGTGAGCTTAGTCAGTGTAGTTATGGGACTTTCCTCATATCTTTTCAGTATTTTGTTGAAATGTAGAAGGCAGATGGTAGACAATGCATTGTGAGGGTCTGGCAAGGCATGGTATTGACACAATTAAGGAGCAAGGAATTTGAAATTAGAGAAGAATGAAAAAGTGAAAGGATTTATCAAGTAGTTGAAATCATAGCTAAATAGGGGTAATAGTCCTAAAAAATCCTAAGGGTTTGACAGATTGCAGGTTGAAGTGAAGATTAAGAATAGATTTGGGAGAAAGAAGGCATAAAGAGAGATCAAACTAGAGATTGTGACCAGAAAAAAATAACTTCCTAGTTTTTTTTGTTTGTTTTTAATCATGAAGTGCAATATTTGTGAGTCATGGAAAGATCATCTCTGTGTGTGGCTGAGATAACGTGAGAAGGCTATGATGAACTGGGAGGTGAAGCTATTTGTGGAAACATATACATTTTGTTGAAGTCCCCTAGATGAGGGCAAATGGTTGGGTTGGTGAAGGACACTGAGAACCAGGCAGAGAATTCAATGAAAAAGAGAGAATATCCTGGACAATAGCAGGCAACAGTCACCAGGATCTGACCTGGGTGATATATTTGGAAAGAGAAAATATCAAAGGAGGAAAAAATGCTGAGTAATGGTGAAAGAAGAGTCTAGAAGTGGCAATGGGGGCCAAAAAGTATTCAGATTTGTTTATCCTTAGTATCTATGTCTTCTCCCTCTACTATATTAGAAAGTCCATGAGAGCAGTGACTGTGCCGTTTTAACTAAAGTTTGCACTTTTCCAATTGTCTAGCACAGTAGATGCTTAATAAACATTTGTTGGCTAGTTAAATGAATCAATGAATGAATGCCCTCATTCACTGAGACTATAACAAATAAACTGCTTTATAGATTTTGGATAATGGCCACATTGACATAATAACTTGCATTGCTTTTTAGAAAGGATCTATCCCTTATGCTCACTCTCACTCCTCTTAAAAGAACCTGGAATAGGTATTAGCATAATAATAATAACTGACATGTAGTATGTTAAGGTTTAAAAAGAGTTTTAGCTGTTATTTGATCTGCATAAAAACCTATGAGGTAGATATTATATCTATTGTTTTCATTTTGCATATGAAGAAATTAAATCTTAGAGAGTTTTCAATAGCACATGCATGTCTTAAATGACATACCATGTGTATGTCAGAGATGTAATTTAAAGCCTCCTGATTTCAAGGTCAGGTTTCTTTCTATGACATTGTATTGAAAGATATTCCCATAATCATAGAGATAGAAGTGATCACAGAGATGATAAAAGGAAACTAGTTCATTTTAAAGAGGAGAAAACCGAGGGCCAGCAGTCAGAAGTAACTTGCCCCCAAATCACTGGGTGGACAGAACCTGGTTTTGAATCAAGGTCTCTTGACAAGGCCACCTTCTGGTTTGTTTTAAAGCCTTATACAGTGGAAGTAGTTCATTATTTTAAAATTACAGAAGAGAAGAAAGAAGATGCTGCTAGAAAGTTTGAGGGTATTTGGAACTGGTAAATGGTCTAGCAGTTCCTTTTCAATGACCAATTACAATGAATTGTAATTAAGCATAAAGAAAATTTTAAAAAAATGCTTAATCTAGAAGTACAGAGGTTAAGCACTTTCTGTGTATATGCTGAATGAACACAATTTCTGAGACTAAACTTACAGTGGTAGAATATTTGTATGGGATGATGGAAGGCAAGCACAGAAGGACTCCTGCTGACCCCTATCAGAGTCAAAAGCCCCTAGAAACCTGAGGTTCAGCACTGGGCAATCTCTTCAATCTTCTGAAACTGTAAATACTCCTGAGATAGCAAATGCATGAAATCACTAAAACAAAGTGTCCTACATCATGATGCAATGGAAAGACCATTGAACCTAGATCTATCAGGCTGCTATTCCAAAACTGACTCAGCTGTATGACATTGGGGAAGTTATTTTATGTCTTTGAAGCTCACTTTCCACATTTGAAGAATATGCAGAATGGATCAGATAATATCTAAGCTTCCTTTGCAGGTCTAAATTGATGATCCTTTGACTCTACCCTAATTCTGGTTCTCTTCTAAGTCTCATGGCCTAGTCAAACCATATTTCTTGATACATACTCTACTTTCCTCCCTTAGCACTTTCTTTTTTAAAAATGTATTCATTCCTTTGTTACATGAAAATATCCAGTTAATTCCCTCCTTTCCTCCATTAGAGAAGTTATCATTTGACAAAAAGATACATATATAAACACACACACATACATATATATATATATATATTCACAATTGTATCTCATTTCTTTTTTATCAGTTCTTTCTCTGGAGATGGACATATGCAAACCATTCTTCATGAAATATTTCTGCCACTGTGCATATAATGTTCTTTTGGTTCTGCTAATTTTACTCTTCATAAATTCATATAGGTCTTTCCATGTTTTCCCAAAATTAACTTGCTCATCATTTCTTATACCATGGTAGATTCAATCATAATCATACCCTATGACTTGTTTAGCCATTCCAAATTGATGAGCATCCCTTCAACTTTCAGTTCTTTACCACCACAATGAGAACTGCTATAAATATCTTTGGACTAAAGGAATCATTTCTTTTTTCCCTGATCACCTATGGAAATAAACGTAATAATGGTATTGCTGGGTCAAAAGATATAACTCATGGGGCAGCTGAGTGGCTCAGTGGATTGAGAGCCAGGCCTAGAGACAGGAGGTCCTAGGTTCGAATCTGGCCTCAGACACTTCCCAGCTCTGTGACCCTGGGCAAGTCACTTAACCCCCATTGCTTAGCCCTTACCACTCTTCTGCCATGGAGCCAATACACAGTATTGATTATAAATCAGAAGATAAGGGTTTAAAAAAAATAAGGTACACCGTAGCACTTTAAAAGACTAGTCTTTCTACCTACCATGTCCCTAGCACAGCAAAGCAAGACTCTGCCCATCTTCCACAGTTCATTTCAAATATCCTTCTTCCAGAAAAACTTTCTTGATTACCACAAATGGAATATTGATGAAGTGGATGGTGGTGGTGATAAATTCATATAATTCTTGAAAGGCAGCATGGCATAATACTGAATAATAATGGTAGTTAGCATTTATATAGTGCTTTAAGATTTCTCACAACTCTGAGAGGTAGAAATTTTATTATTATCCCCATTCTATAGATGAAGAAACTAAAAAACAATGTCCCATTCTGTTATGTATCATATTATATTAATCTGGGTATATATCTTACCTCCACACTCTACCACCTGCTGTAAGAATGTAAGCTCCTTGAAGGCAAGAGACCAATTCATACTTAAGTTCACATCCCCTCTAGTGCCTAGTATTATTATTTGTGTATAATCAGAGGTTTAGTACAATATACATATATGTATATATATGTATATACACATAAAGATGTATGTATATGTTTATTCATATGTATATATGAAGGTGGATTTATATATGTATGTTTTTATATGTGTATAGACACATTTTTTCTCCCTTATTAAAATATAAGCTCTTTGAGGTCCAGTGAAGATTTATCTAAGGATGGGAAAAAGTGAGCATGTTGGAAGGTAGTAAATAAGGGGCCTATAGAAATGGAGAAGCTCAAATTTCAAGGTGGGGGAAGGATGATAGTAGAGATAAACTTCTGGAGAAAATAGGAGGGTAATTAGAAAGGATCAAGGGTACATGCAGGAATACTCAGCCAGAGAAGGGCCACCATCTTATTCTCAGAAAATGGGGGAAAGGAAGAGTATGGTATTCAGTTCTGATACCCTATTTTAAGGAGGATATAAACTACCATGCATCTGGAAGAGGGCAAAGAAGATAGTGAAATGGGTTGATGTATCACATTACAATTCACAAAAGGTTTTCATATGGTAAACTTAGCTTTAATTCTCACAATAACTTCATGAGGTAGATAGCGCAGGGATTCTATATACCTATTTTACAGATGAGGAAACTGAAAGATGATGAAATGATTTGCCCAGCATCACATGGTTCATAGGTGGTAAAGGTCAGATATTCTGATATTCCACATCCAGGGCTCTTTGATCAAACTCCTTCTGGATGAGGAAGGGCTATTTAATTTCTTCTAACTACTATTGCCCAAGTTAAAAGAGAAAGAAAAATGACTATATAGTAATATTATCACTAACATTTAAGAGTGTTACAATTCAAATGATAACAAAATGCTTTTATGCCATCCTAGAACATTTCTATTGCATCTAAGTAGGATAAAAACTTTACACCTGTGAATTTTAAGTACTTTCCAAGTTGCTATTTTATGTCTGAATTGTTTTGACTTCCTTATTCACTTTAAGCACCTGGAAGGAAGATAGGGAATGGTGGGTGATATTTTTCCTTATATAGTATTAAGTTCACTGTTGAGGTTCAACAAATAATAAATTATGATAGTAAAACAGGCTAATTTTATATAGCTGCTCCAGCAGAATTTTTTCCTCCTAAATGAAGAATCTAATTGAATCTGATGAACAAAATAACAAGGGGAAGAAATAGGTTTATGGAGATTTGCAGAAAATATCTCATAGGAAGTTTAGAGAATGTGCCTTCTTACATTTTTTTTTGGGGTATGGGATGGCTGAACTAAATGAGTAAGAAATATTGTATTATTTCATCAAGCATGGTCAATATGTTTGGCTTTTCTGAACAGCTTGTACTCCACTTTTCTTTTAAAAAATATTTGTTATAAGCCAAGTCTAACTGAATAAGGAAGGGGAAATGGTTATATATATATATATATATATATATATTCTGGTTATATATAATGTAAAATATATATAATATAAAAATAATCTGATGTAAAAAATTAATAAAAGTTAGAATGGAAAAAAAGAAAGCAGAATTTAGAGCTTGAAGTGACCACAGGGATCAGCCATTTCATTCCCCTCACTTTACTGATGAAGATCTTGAGATCTAGATGCATGAAGTCACAAACACAAACTCACACAGCTGTTTTATAATAGAGACAGCCCTCAACTCCAGAGCTTCTAACTCCACAGTAGATGACTTCACTTAATGATTAGGTTCCAGGGTTCCATAGTTCTTTTTTCTGGCATTTTAGTGATCTGCTGAGCAGGCAGGGTCAGTCATTCTGATTTTCCTTCAGCTTCCCATAAATGTGACTTTCTAGCTTGCCTAGACCATCCATATACTACCCTTTTGTCATTTTCTCTCGCTGTTCCTCATATTATGCCCCAACTACTGACCTTCCTGGCTTCCTTTAAGTCTTAACTAATCTTTCTTAATCCTAGTGTCTTCTCCCTGTTAATTATTTCCTATTTAATTTGTATATAGCTTGCTTTGCATTTATTTGTTTGTTGTTTCCCCTGACTAGATTGTGAGATCCTTCAAGGCTGGGACTGCCTTATGTCTCTGTTTGGATACCTAGCACTTAGCATAGTGCCTGGTACATAGTAGGCACTTAAATGTTTTTTGATTGGTAGTCATTCCCTTTGCCTCTGCTGTAGAGAAGTAGATTTCCTTTATCTTTTTTTTAAGTAGGCCTTAATATCAGTTCTTCCAGTTCCTACTCATCACCATTGTTGATCCTTGCCTAGAAAAGTACTGCAATATGCATCCTTTCTCTAAGCCCTCCACCAGAAATTATGCTGTAGGGAAAAATATAGCCATTTAATATCTATTTCTCCCCCTCCCTGAAATTCTGATGCACAACTCTTGTCTGTATTCAACAGTAACACATATAGTTTCCATGCAGTTGGTTAAGAATGTTGTCACAATTTCTGCTTTAATCTACCTAAATATTAAGTGTAAATGGAAAAACAAACTTAAAAAAGAAAAAGAAAGCCTTCCCGTGTCTCTGAATTGCAGAATCAAAACATGGACTTCTTTCCCATGAGAGAGAAAGAGGAGGAAAATGGAAAATCATTGCTTTCTTTTGGATTTCTGTAACATAAGATTTACTTAATGGTCCAAAGGTACTGGCTCTCTTGGGCAATCCCATATGCTGTCCTTCAGGTATAGAGGGGTTTGTTTCTTGGCTCTTCCCATGTGACTCTTCCCAAGTGAGCCCAGGGCTCACTTGCTTCCAAAGACCAAAAGACAATCGAATTCCTTTAACCAAGTGACCACTTTCATTGATGCTTTGAAATTAGTGCTCTCCCTACTCTTCTGAACATAAAATATACATACTTATTTCAAGGATTACTGATATAAACTGGAGCAATGCAGATGGCAATCCCTAAATGCCTTTATAGATATTTTCATGAGCTATTGTAGGAAAAAATGACATTATGTGATGCCAAATCTTCTGGTAATGAGTTTGCACTCAGCTAGACTGGTGTTTAAAAATACTCTATTTGTCACTTAACAATCCATCCCCAGCAGGTATTTTCTACCTTTTCACAGACTAATGTCAATCAGGTGAAAATACAATATCCTTAACTTAATTCCATGAATGTATATTCTATAATCTAGCTATAAGCAGTCTATAAAGAGTCAGTCAAGAAGAATTTATTAAGCCCTTACTGGCCCTTGCTTTCATGGACCTTATATTCTAATTAGGGAGATAACATGTAAGCTAGAAAAAGAAATGTATATGTATGCATACATATATACACATAAACACACAAATATATTTGCATATGTACATACATGTATAAAGAAGGATGAAGTTAATTTCCAAGGCATGGAACATGCTGTAGGAGAGAAGCTAGAAAGAAGATCTCTGGCAGAAGGTAGGAATCTGGCTGTTTTGAAGGAATCCTGGGTAGCCAGAAAGCAGAAGTGGAAAAGAATTCCAAGTATAAGAGGAAGCCAAGACAAAGAGAAGGAGATGAGAGATGAAGTATCTCTTTCAAAGAACAACAAGTAAACCAGTGTAGCTGGATTGTAGAATATACATTCAAGAAATCAAATTAAGAAGATTGCATTTTCAGCTGATTGATATTATCTGTGAAAAGGTAGAAAAGATCTGCTTGTGATGGTTTTTAAGTGACAAATACAATAGTATTTTATTTTCGATTCTGGATGTAACAAATTCTTCTGTTTAATTTTTAATGCCCTTTACAACTTGTCCCTAATCTCTTTCCAAATTCATTGGAAAATTTTCTCACTGCCATACTCTATAGTCTAGCTAAGCTGTCAATAAACGGTAAATATTTATTAAGCACCTACTATGTGTCAGGCACTGTGCCCAGCCTGGGTTTTTATATTTATGCCTCATGCATGATAGCTATACCCCATCTCTCATTTCTGCATCTGGCAATCCCTCATGCCTGGAATGCATTGTAATCCCAACTCAATTCGACCTCTCTTCTCTAAGAATTGTACATGAAAAATGTCCTACTGCCCACAACTGCTGGTGCCTTCCCTCCCTAACTAACCAACTTACTAACTAACTATATATGTATGTGTATACATATTTGTGTATGTACCTATGTGTATTAACAGATATAAACATATGTGTATATATTATCTCTATACTGTATATAGTCACTGCATGTGTGTATATATGTCTTTGTATACTATACGTAGCCTCTCAATAGTCCATAATACACACATGTATGTAGATATATTTTGTAGCACGTATACACACATGTATGTGCATATACACATATACGTGTGTGTGTGTGTGTGTGTGTGTGTGCAGCTCAGTACCAGGCTCAGTATCCTGGAGTTGGGAAGATTCATCTTCTTGAGTTCAAATGTGCCCTCAGACACTTACTAGTTGTGTGTCCCTGGGCAAGTCATTTTATCCTGTTTGCCTCAGCTTCCTCATGTGTAAAATGAGCCAAAGTAGGAAATGAAAAACCATTTCAGTATCTTTGCAAGAAAACCCAGTCAGACAAGACTGAAAAATGACTAAACTGAATATCTGTCTAGTCTCTCCCATTAAAATACAAATTTTTTGTGAGTACGTGTTGTTTCATTTATTGTACTTGTTTTTTTTAAACCCTTACCTTCTGTCTTGGAGTCAATACTATGTAATGGCTCCAAGGCAGAAGAGTGGTAAGGGTAGGCAATGGCGGTAAAGTGACTTGCCCAGGGTCACACAGCTGGGAAGTGTCTGAGGCCAGACTTGAACCTAGGACCTCCCGTCTCTAGGTATGGCTCTCAATCCACTGAGCTACCCAGCTGTCCCCTATTTATTGTACTTGTATCCCAAGTCACCTGACACATAATAGGAACTTAACAAAAGCTTGTAGTTTATTTGACTGATTGGTTCTCAGACAGTAGAAACATTCTTTCCAGCCAGGTATCGACTGGAAGATCTTCCAGCAAAAGAGAACTGGCCAGGGTTCCCACTCCACTCTCCTTGACTTTGTGTGCCTAAGATGCCTTTGGTGATATGCTGAAGTATCAGAGTAGAGTTTTAATGGAGACCTGGACATCTACTCTGCAGAATTTCTGAAGGTCTGCTTAGACATGGCTTCCAGCCACTAGAATTCAGGTGCCAAATGGTTCCATGGGAAATAATATTCGATGACACTTGAACCATTACTACCACCAGGGTCCTCTGCAAAACTGAAAACCAGTCACTTTCATTAGATTTTTCCTTCTATTTAGCATTTCCTTTATTACCTCTGAGCAGCCAATCTCCTCCCTCCCCTACATTCCCAGGGTCTTAACACTACTTTCACTGAAAGTCCTTAACTGCCATAATTCATCTAAGGCCTGCCTTACTTTTAAATTCTCCCTCCCTCCATAATCAAATCTATTCCTCCTTCAATAGAGTAACCTCTCTTTAAATTCTTATTTGAGGTGATAATTGAGTAAATATCTGATTGAACATTAACATTAATTTCTATTATCTGGTATTTACTCAATTATCGCCTAAAAGAAGCCTTTTCCTACCTTTTGCCCATTCTTCCCCCTCTTTCTATCTCCCATTTGTCAGAACTGGAATTCAAAACTTGTCTAAAAGGATACAAACTTTTTTTCTTTAGCTTATTTTCCTATTGCGGGGAAAAGTTGTAGAACTCATACCAAGACTAAGTCAGGAGATCTGGATCACTAACTTGCAGTGGTATCTTCCACAACTCTCTAAATCCTTCTAAGTCCCAATTTCTTCAACTAGACAATAAGATGTTTATGTTGATTTTATTCTAAGAGAGTTTTCTGTGACAACAATAGTAACTACTTACACTACTATTGTACTTTAAAGTTCACAAAATGCTTTGATCACCTTGGCCCTGAAAGGTAGGTCATTGGGATAGTATCATTTCCATTTTATTGTTGTGTAAACTGAACTAACCTAGGGCAGCCAAGTGGTAAAATGGATACACCACCAGTCTGGCATCAGGAAGATTCATGTTCCTGAGTTCAAATTTGATCTCAGACATTTCCTTGCTATGTGACTCTGGGTAAGTCATTTCACCCTGTTTGTCAGTTTCTGTAAAATAATCTGGAGAAGGGGATGGCAAATCAATCCATTATCTTTGCCAAGAAAAACCCCAAATGGGGTCACAAAGAGTTGGGCATGACTGAAACAACAAAACTGAACCACAGAATGTTAGTGCCCTGGACGCTGCAAGGTCAGAATTAAAACTCGGGCTTCCTTCCTCCAAATCCTCCAGATCTTTTTCTATCACACATCTTCTCACATTCAATACTTCAAGCAGTCCGTCAGTCAATCAATAGCAAACTATTTCATGTTTACTACGTGTCAGTTACTGCGGTAAGTGCCAGGCATACAAAAAAGGTGAAAACAAGGTCTCTTTCATCTTAATTTCTAGTTGGTGCAGTAGCTTCTAGCGTAGGTGTGCAGCAACGAAGTCTTGTCATGTGGAATTCCTATTGGCCCCCAGCATGTCGCAGACACCTGGCTTGACACATACATAGGTGAGAAAGCTTGCTGTCCAATTATTAAGGATCTCACAAAGAAACTCAACCCTGGCAAGGATTTAAAAATATCTCAAGCCACATTTGAAGGACATGGAAAGCATCTCTCAGAAAAATAGAAATACTTCCTCCCCTTTTTCTAACTTTGGAGAAAGAGACTTGCAATGCAGTGCCTGGTTATGGTAGAGAAAATCATTCCATGACACAGAGGAAATTACAGTGTACAAGAATCTGAGGTCTGCTAAAAAACCCAGTGTCTCTGATTTTAATGTCAAACCCATGCCTCCTAAGTACATATAACTCATGCCTTATGCTGATGTTCAATTGGCCCTAACAAATGCAATCAGAAAGGCTGCATAATTGGTCTTTTGGGCAAACAGCAGGTCAGTCTTCATTGCCTTCCCATTTCTTCAGCTGACTCATATTACTCTGTGGGGGCAATAAAACCCCCAAACTTGGAAGACAGTCAGACTGTTTTCAAAAGCTTTAAAACCAATGGAAAAAGGAAAAGAGAGAGAGAGAGAGAGAGAGAGAGAGAGATCGCCCAGAGAAGCCTATAGTTAAATGGGATGAACCCAAGAAAAGAGTTACCAGCTATTTCCTGATGAATCAACAAGATATTCAGATGTTAAGTGTCTCAGGCAATCAAGTCTGTATTAACATGGGCATTTGGGATTTGGGGCTTGAAGAAGCATTCAGAAGGGACTGGCACATTTGGATCAATTTTAATTTCGCCGAGTTCATAAATGTCTCTTGCCAGGTGTTTTGTTCCGTTGTTTTAATGGAAATCTTTCATCTTTTCAAAACATACTTCCCTTCAGAGGGAGGCTTATACCTCTTTCTAATTTCAGTGCTTTTGGATGACAACCTTTTGAGCTCTGAAAAAGGACTCGGTGAGTGTGATTTTGAGAAAGCAAGCCACCAACCATTTTGGAAAATATTTTAGTATGATGCTGAGAAAGTGACTAAAATGGCTATTCCTTCTGACCAAGAAATCCCCTTATGGCTAGACATGTGCTCTAGGAAGATCAATGATAGAAAGAACCTAATTGGACAAAAATATTTAGAGCAATATGCTTTATAGTTCCAAAGAAACATAAATGAAGCAGATACCCATTTCTCGGGGAATGGGTGAATTTCAGTTTATGATATTATTGTGCCATAAGAAACAGTGAATATGATTAATAAAAAGAAGCTTGGGAAGACTTACATAAACTGGTGCAAAGTCAAGTAAGCAGAACCAGGAAAACAGGCCCAGGAATATAAATGGAATGAATAACAGTAAAGCAAACAAAACTGAATACTGTGAAATTGCAATGAATTAGCTTGGTCCCAAAGGAGAGATAGAAGTTCTATCTCTTTTACCTCTCTAGAGGGAAAACAAGGCAACTGATGGTGTAGTGAATAGGACAATGCTGGTACCCGAGCTGTGTCAGCCTGATCCAGTCACTTAATCTCAATTTCCTCAACCATAAAATGAGGATAATTATATCACCTAACTCCTGAGACTGCTGTAATGATCAAATGAGTTAATATTTTTAAAGTGCTCAACATATTATCTGGCACATCATAGGTAATTAATAAATGCTTGTTCTTTTTCCTTTTACAGAAATGGGAAACTATAATTGTGGAGCCTTGCATATACTTTTGGACTTCATTCTTAGTTTTGCTGAACTTTTATCTGGATCTTTTTTTCTGTCTTATTATACTTACTGTCTCTCTGGGTGGAAGAGGAGGGAAAGATCTTTTAGGAAATGAAGGTATTGAAAAATCAAAAAATAGTCTATAATATAATTAAAAAAACATATCAAGCAGAAAAACTTTGCAGCTCTTTTCAACATAGGAAGAACTTGTGAAATATAGAACCTACATTTCTTTCACTTTTGTCTTGAGGCCACATTTGGCTACCAAAATCTTACATATGAATGTGTTTGAGAGGGGGAAAGAATAAGGGAATAGGTGGGGGGTTGAGGCTGGGGGACACTACAGTAATATGACAAAGAGAAATAAAATTAGCTTCAGGTAATTTTCAAAATGGAACCAATTTTAAACAGACAATAAAGGGCAAGAGTCCTCATGGGAAATGCAGTCTACGGGATCAAAGTTAATGACATTCTGGCTGACTCAGACTTCCAAAGACTGCCAACCCTGCTAAATGGGCAATTTCATAAAATACAGGCCTTCTAATCTAGCTGAGGTCTGGACAAAGTGACTCAGAACAAAGCATTAACGTGTAATGCTTTATTACCATGCCAAAAGAAAAAACACAAAACTTTACATCCATCAGAAGAGTATTGAGAAAAGCATAAACTGCCCCAGGGCTTCATGTAAATAATACAGATTCCCCTAGCTTATTGTAGCACCAAAGAGGAAACCCAATACCATAGCTGACCCATCTTATCTTAATAACTTTGACTGTAGTACCATCCCATCCTTTCAAGGACAGCTGTGAATGCCTCTGCCACTTGAAAGGTGGACAGGAAGTTTTTCCTAGTTTTCAATGGAGCCTTTTTGCTCACTGATTGGTCAGTCCCTGAGTAGGCTGTGACTTAAAATGGCTACATTTGGGGAATCCCAGGAAAGTTCTTCTGCCCAGAGAATACTCACCAAACAAACCTAACGGCACAAAACATACCATGTTCCCTGATGCCTGAAATTGCATATATAGCGGGGAGTTAAAATCTTTAAGTCCACAGTTATTACAGATGAGATGTTACATACAAATCCTCCTGGGTAGGTTGTCACACTACTTAGATTCAGAACAGGATGGTAAATGATTGTGTAGAAATGCCGAAGGCAGACACAGACAGGGGAAAGTACAAAGGTACGGAGAAGAAACTAGAATGGTGGGAAAAGGAAACCACACAGAAGCTAGACAAGGGAGCAAAAGGAGGAAGATGGAGACATCAAGCCCAAACTTCCCATATTTCAATTTGCCAAAGACAGACTCTGGGGAAAGCTTCAAAAATGCTAAGCTTTAAAAAAAATGTCATTGATGCACATGGGAAAATGTAGTATTAACAAGTGACCTAGCAATTTTTCTGTTTCATAGAGTTTCCACTAAGCATGGAGCTTTTGGTTCAATGCACAATGTTGTGTTAGGAGGAATACGTATGGGAAATGATTTTCAGCAGAATATAATCTTCTGATTTAGAGTGAAAATGTCTTCATGTTTGTCTTTGCATCCTTAGCACCTAGCATAGTACCTGGCAATTAGAAAAAACATAAAAAGTATTTGTTGATTGAAATTCATTTTTATAACTCTTTAAGTATTAGTTAAATGCATACCATACTATTAGAAAATATGTATTCGAAGTGGTAATCTCTAAGAACAATAATTGCTAAATTGTTAAGTAAAGGAGTAATTAAAAAACTGGCAGCACAGCACATCTCTGATCTATGGTAAATAAAAGGTGTCATTAGCATCTAGGGAAGACACAGTGCAAAACTCTGACCTCTCCAATGCCATTTTTGTACCGCTGCCAAAATAATCTTACTAGATCACAGATCTGATTATATTAATCCTCTGTTCAATTACCTTCAAAACTCCCTATTGCCTCTAGGATCAAATAAAAACTCCTAACCCTAACTACTTTCTTTTCCATTCTTTTTCCCTATTACCTGTCTTCTACTATTACTACCTGACTACTATTCAATCTGACAACTACATTCCTTTCCAATATTATTTTATATTACCTGCATTTCATGAATCTGATGTTCTAGTCAAACATGCATGATTTCCTCTTCTGGCACTATTCTATCTCATCTACTTTCTTAAAAAAAAAAAAAAAACAACAACACCTTACCTTCCATCTCAGAATCAATATTGGTTGCAAGGCAGAAAAGTGGTATGAGCTAGGCAATAGGGGTTAAGTGACTTGTCCAGGGTCACACAGCTGAGAAGTGTCTGAGGCCAGATTTGAACACAGGACCACTCATCTCTAGGCCTGGCTCCCAATCCAATGAGCCACTTAGCTGCCCCCTGCATATTGTCTACTTTCACGCAAACCTTTTCCCATATCTGGAATGCCATTCCTTTTCAACTCTGTCTCTCAGAGGAAAGTACTGGTCTTCCAAGGTTCAGCTCAGATGGGTCTACTTTTGTATCCTCAAATGCCCCTGAGCTAACCTAACTTTGCTCTCTCTGAATTCCTTTCTGTTATGGGTTTGTTCTTATTGTCTAGGTGTAAAGATCAGAAAGATTGGGAAGAGCCAACAGTGGGCATTACGCATCACAATGACAGTTGACATATGAACAGAAAGCAGGGAATACCAGTACCAGTCATAAAAGTACTAAAACCTTGTGGATTAACATTGAATCAGGTGAATGCTTGGCATTTTTATTATTACTACTACTATGACTAGTACTACTGCTCTAGCTTGGAATTCCCAGACGAAATGTCTGTTCTGGAAGCAGGCTCTTCCTCTCATTTTAACCTCCTAGATTTCACTATTCCATATGTTTCTAGGGTACCAACTAAAACCAACTTGACCTAGCTTTGTGATTTATGTATATACTATCTTCCCAACTTAACACCCTGCTCCCCTGCCCCAGGTAGGAAGTATCCTTTATAAAGTTTTACCCACAAATGTTAGTTCATTTCTATTTGATTTCACCATATCTGGACACTGGCAAGTGTTACTAATTCCCTTAGACATATCAAGCAGAGATGGCAAAAAGATTTTCCCAACAGTTTTACCCATCGGAAATTAGATCATATAGTAGGAACTTTTGGAGGAAGTATTTTTCTGATTAGCTGGACAAATTCTGTGAGTCAAAACTAATCTCCCTTTCCAAACAGATTTCTTAAACATTAGGAAAATTGAACACCTGACAAAATAGTCTAAAGAAAAAGAAATTAAGGAAACACATACAAGCAAAATAATAATGAAAACCAATGAGAAAAAGATATGTTTACAAAGGAAGCACATATTTTTGTTTAAAGCATCACAAACACTTAATCCCTTCCCACTTGGGGAGAGATCAATTAATTAATTAACCCTAATCTCACCACTTGACGATTTTCTCAAGCAAATTAAATTATGAATTTTAAAAACCTAAATCATATATTTCATCTTGATAGTAAAATGCATGAGGAGACACTGAAAGGCCTTTGAAGTGAGAAGCTGTTATATGGTCTGGCTAGAAAGGAAAATTCAACTATGTTTCTCTGATCCCTTTTCAGTTTTATTGTGTATAAGTAATAATTTGTAGTCAAAAAAACTCTAAAGAATTGTCAGTAGACTGAGCTATGATACATATTATCTGACTTGAACAAGTCATATTTCCTTTCTGGGCCTCAGTTTACTCACATATAAAAAAGAATTGCTCTAGATTATCTCCAAAGTATTTTTCAATTCTACCATTTAGTGACAGCATCCTACTAAATCTCTTTCCTCTCTCTCCCTTTCTCTTTCTCTCCCTCCCCTCATCTCGGTATTAATGTATTTGGATAGTTTTATGGAGAATTCAAAAGCAGGGTCATGCTATGATATCTAATAAGACTATCAAGGATATAGAATAGGAGCCAAAGAGAGTTACAATGAATTCCTAATATTTGACTTCAATTTAATTTCATAGTAAATCACCTTTGCTGGTCCTCTTCCTTTAGGTGGATCTTCCTTCATCACAATAGGAAAAGGGGAAAAAAACCAAGGCCTGGTTGTAAGATAATAACAAAAGGACATTCACTTTTCTTGTTAATTTTCCTTTTTTAGAAAACATGCTTTGTCTTCCAAACTTTGGGAGTTATTTTAGGTCAGATTATCTTAAGTTACATTAGCTAATTTTCTACTAGGTGTCTGATGTAGATGAGTCATCTACCTAGGCAGTTTGGTGGTATAATGAATAGCCTGCTAGATCTGGTGTGAGGAAGGCCCAAATTCAAATGCAAGTCACTGGACCTCTCTGCTTTACTTTCTAAGTCTAAAGTAGAGATAACTGTAGTACTTACCTATTAGAGTTGTTCAGAGGATACTATGAGCTTTAGCTCACTGTAAAGTGATTTGCAAACCTTGAAGTATAATATAAAGAATGCTTATATTATTATTATCATTTTTATTACAAAAAGTTCAGGAAAGCTATGGGTATAATGTCCACAATGACACAATGATTAAGGTGATAGTCACTCAGCAAACTGTCCTAGTCATACAATGTCCATAATGTTGTGTTTAGTTCTTGATGCCATGTTTTAGGATAGAAATTGACAAGCTGGAGAATGTTCAGAGGATTGTGACCAGAATAATGAGTAATCTTAATGGCAATGCTTTGTGATGGTCAGTTGAAGACAGTGGGAATGGCTAGCCTTTAAAGTAGAAGTGGTAGTAGTTATGCTAGCTGTCTTTATTTGTTTTTCTTGTGATACTTTCAGTGCCTTTATTCCATTTTTTCTTAACTTTGCAAAGTCATGGCATCCAGAACTAACATGTTAGAAATATTAGTAGCACCAAGCAAGAGACAGAGAACATTGCAAAATGTAAAATGAATAATTTTGATTTTTATCAAATTAAAAAGGTTTTGTACAAACAAAACCAATGCAACCAAAAATTATAAGGAGAGCAACAAACTGGGAGAACATTGTTATAACAAAACTCTCTGACAAAGATTTAATTTCTCAAATATAAAAGGAAATAAGTCAAATTCCCAAAAAAATCAAGCCATTCCCCAATCAACAAATAATTAAGGGACATGAATAGGCAGTTTTCGCATGATGAAATCAAAATTACCAATAAGCCTATGAAAAAGTATTTTAAATGCCTCCTGATTAGAGAAATGCAAATTAAAACAACTCTGGGGTATTACCTTATACAAAGCAGACTGGCCAATATGGCAGCAAAGGAAAGTGATTAATGTTGGAGGGGATGTAGCAAAAATAGAACACTACTACACTGCTGGTGGAGTTGTGAATTGGTGCAACCATTTTGGAGGGAAATTTGGAACTATGCGCAAAGGGCTTTAAAATAATGCCTACCCTTTGACCCAGCCACCACTGCTGGGTTTGTACCCAAAGAGATAATAAGGAAAAAAATTTGTACAAAAACATTTATAGCTGCACATTTTGTGGTAGCAAAATGTTGGGAAGTGTGTGTGGGTGTCCATAGATGAGGGAATGCTGAACAAATTGTGGTATCTGCTGGTGATGAAATACTATTGTGCTGCAAGAAATGATGAACTGAAGGATTTCTATATGAACTGGAAAGACCTCCAGGAACTGATGCAGAGTGAAAGGAGTAGAACCAGGAGAACATTATACACAGAGACTGATACACTGTGGTACAATCGAATATAATGGACTTCTCTACTAGCAGCAATGCAATGATCAGGACAATCCAGAGGAACTTATGAGAAAGAATGCTATCCACATCCAGAGAAAGAACTGTGGGAGCAAAAACACAGAAGAAAAACACATGATCGATCATTTAGCTCAGTATGGATATGATTAGGGTTTTGATGTTAAAAGATCACTCAACTGCAAATATGAATAACATGGAAATAAGTTTTGAACCATGATAGATGTATAACCCAGTGGAATTGCTTGTCAGCTCCAGGAGGGAAGAGGAGGGGTGGGATCACGAATCATATAATCATGGAAAAATATTCAAAATAAAAAATGTAAAAAAAAAAGAAATATTAGTAGCTAATGTTCTAGGTATATGTTGGTTATGAATTTCTCCTCTGATAAGTTTTTATTCTTTAGCTGGGATTTTTAAATATTTGAAAGTTAATAGAGTTTCTAATATAATTACAATTCAATTCCATTTAATGCAACAGGTGGGTATTAAATGGGTTCAAGGCAATCTAGTAGACACTTGGGATCCAAAGAAAAACACAAAACATTGATTATGCTAAACAAATTTTGGTATATGATTGTGATGGAATATTATTGTACCATAACAAATGATGAACAAACTGATTTTTAAAAAAACCTATAAAGAACTATAGAGATAATGACCAGTGAAATTGGTAGAACCAGGAAAACATTACACACAGTCATAGAACTAATACTGGAAGAATAAATTGAGAATAAAATATGAAAGACTTAATATATATGAACATGTTGGTCTCCATGGTGATATCCTATGTGATATGGAGAAGGTGGGGAGAAGTGGGGACAGTAAGGGATTGGAACTATTATGTAAATATGAAGAAAAGTAATTTAAACATATACGATATCTGTAATTCCATTTATGTAATATCTCCTTTTTTCTTTATACATAGATATGCTTGTTCTGTTTGGATCTGTAAACATTTGAAATAAATAAATAAATAAATAAATGAACTTGACCTAGTTAATGAAAAGAAACTGATTATAAAAGAAGTTGTAAGAACTAGGTATGAATGAATAAATTATTAACTCAAGAAATCAACAAACATCTATTAATTGTCTACTATGCAACAGGCATCATGTTAAGGACGGGAAATCCAAAGACAAAAGTCAAAATTCCTGCCTTCTAAGGAGCTGACATTCAATAGGAGGAAACAGCAAATACAGATGTAAGTATTTACAAAATATATATTTAAAAAAATTACAAGATAGTTTTATTAATATAAGATACTTTTGGAAAGGATGGCCCTAACTAAGTCCTGAGTCTTAATGGAAACCAAGAGTTAGGGCTCAGGAGGAAGAGCTTTCAGGTAGAAGGAGTAACCATTAGCAAAGAACAGAGACAGGAGGTAAGTCATGAGCTGGTAGTACAGCAGGTAGGACAGTATACCTGGGCCACAGAGTGCATAGAAGGAAGTTATATGTAAGGAGATTAGTTTTAAATTGCAATATATAAATGCAGTGCAATACAAGAAGTGAAGATATAGATATCTTCAATGAAACATGGAAAGACTTGTATGAAGTGAGTCATATGAGCAGGATCAGGGTGAAGTAAAAATCAGAAGAACAATTTATGCTATAATATCAGTATTGTTAAAAAAAACTTCTATAATTAATGAAGAATTAAATGAGTAGAAACAGGAAGTGAATGTATATAACAAAGATGAAACACCCATGTTACTTGCCCCCTGAAAGAGAAGTAATGAATTCAAGGTGCAAAAAGAGATATATATTTTAACATGTTAAATGAGGGTATTTATCTGACTTGACTATGTATAGAAGTCACTTAATCCTATTTATCTCAATTTTCTCATCTGCAAAATGAGCTATAGAAGGAAATGGCAAACCACACTAGTGGTTTGCCAAGAAAACTCTAAGAGATCACAAAGAATCAGACACAATTGAAAATAACTAAAAACAACAACAATGCATAGATGACATAAAGATTATTTTTTCTTTAAGTAGGTGGGAGATGAAAGGGAAATAAATAGAATTTTGTTCCCCAAAAATTAATTAAAAAAAAGAAAACTGGAAAGCTAGGGAGAGAGCAAGTGATGAAGAACTTTACATGACAAACAGAAGTTTATATAGGATCAGAGAGATAAAGGGGAACCTGACCCAAACTCCACATACTCTTGAAGTGAATAGGGAAGGCTAATGGTAATGTAAGCTGGGAGACCACTTACATACCCAGTCCATGTTTGTCAGCCACATATGTTGTGAAAGCCGATCAATGTAGAAACAAAACAGACAAACATTCAGCCTGTCTGATATGCCACAATCCATCTTCATATCCGAACATTTTAGGAGAAGCCTAAAAGACCCATATTTACACAGTTAGGGCTTCATTTGAGGAACTAGAGAAGCCAATGTTGGGGACATTCAGTAGTGTTTTTTATACTGTTAATATAATAACAGGGTCATAGATTCAAGAATCATCTGGACCACACAGTTTGTTTCTGTCCCAGTGTAGAGATTGTACCTCCAAACCTGGCCAGCAATCTCACAGGTGTGTTACTATTACCGTAGGGCCTGGGAACAGAATGTGTGGATAGATTAGGACTTACTAATAGCATGTCAGTGCTAAATCAATCCAATCTCTCGTAAGTGGAAAATTGGCATTTTGTCAGTTCACCTAGGCTATACAGGTTAAGCCTTAAACTGAGTGGGATGTTGCTAGTGGGTCAACGAACCCACAATGTACAAAAAGACTCAAATTGACATGTCCTTTAAGAATTGGAATGGGTACATGCTCAAGAAGAATACTTAATATTGCAAGTCTGAGCTTTAGTTTCCCCATCTATAAAAAGACTATAAGAACCCTTGTCCTGCCTACTTCATATCATTGCTGTTGACTCTATATGTGGTCGTTATTGGGATTTGGATTTTCCAGAAAAAAGATGCAGTTTATATGCATAAATTACAACTATATGTCACAACACATGGAGATGAATAATTTTCTCTATGAAATATGTTTATTTAAGCTTCATAGTTTGTCACTAGGTAAAAAGTACTGTTAGAAGGCAGGTGGCTTTTAATTTGAGCCAATGAATGAATGAATGACTGAGTTTGACTTTTCCAAACTGACTGTCTGGGTTAGAAAAAGAGTGAGATTTAGAAACTGCAGAGCCCTTCCTGAATTACTTATGTCATAATATTGAACTCTAATCCAGAAGATGCAGGTGTGCATTTCAATGGAGCTTTAGAATGCCTTTCCTTTTCACAAGGCAGATGCCCTAGGTGTTGAAACAGGTACATCCATAAATATACACACATCTGGCAAAACTGGAACACTAATGCACTGCTGGTGGAGTTGTGACTTAATCCAACCATTCTAGAGGGCAATTTGGAACTATGTGCAAAGGGCTTTAAAAAGACTGCCTGTCCTTTGATCCACCCATACCAAATACTGCTGGATTTGTACCCCAAAGAGATAATAAGGAAAAAGACTCATACAAAATTATTTATAGCTGTGCTCTTTGTGGTGGCAAAAAATTGGAAAATGAGGGGATGCCCTTCGATTGGGGAATGGCTGAACAAATTGTGGTATATGCTGGTGATGGAATACTATTGTGCTCAAAGGAATAATAAACTGGAGGAATTCCATGTGAACTGGAAAGACCTCCAGGAATTGATGCAGAGTGAAAGGAGCAGAAACAGAAGAATATTGTACACACAGAATGATACACTATGGCACAATTGAGTATAACAGATTTTTCTAATAGCAACAAGGCAATGACCCAGGACAATCCAGAGGAATTTATGAGAAAGAACACTATCCACATCCAGAGAAAGAACTGTGGGATTAGAAACAGAAAAGAAAAACAAATGATCAATCATGTAGCTTGATATGGATATGATTAGGATTTTGATGTTAAAATATCACTCTACTGCAAATATGAATAACATGGAAATAGGTTTTGAACATTGATGCCTGTATAAACTGGTGGAATAGCTTGTCAGCTCCAGGAGAGAGGAGAGAAGAGGGGGATGGGGGGAGGATCATGAATCATGATCAAATCAAATCATGATCAAAATATTTTAAATAAAGATATATTAAAAATAAATATACACTCATCCAAAGTAGATATGGACTATAGAAAATATCTTCTCTTTTGTGTTTTCATTCTAGAATAAAATAGTGATCATCCTTTTGTAGGTACAAAACTTCAAACTAGGCAGGTAATATATAAATTTCAATATAGGCTTTCTTTTCCTAGAGTAAACACCAATAACTAACAACACATGAGACATGCATATGTCTGAGTCTTTCTCAGTTCATTTTAATTTTGTAATTTGTGGGGGTGAGGGGCAGGAAAACTCATAATCAGGTACATTTTTGACCATTACTTTAATCAGACAGACATGGTAGTTTATGTGTTGGTCAGGAAGACAACAAATTGTACAAGTATTACATAGGAACAAAGATTGCCATTTGGCTTTCTTTGTATCTTCAGCACTTACACAGTGTCTGGCACATTATACACAATTAGCAATGTGTCCCCCTGCTTACCTTACTAGAGAAACTAATCTTGATGTAAGCTTATCAGACATGAATGAATACAGATGAATATAAGTATAGTCAAATACCTAGAATCTATTCCGTCCACAAAGGAAAGTGTGGGTCACCTGTGTGTCAGTTTACAGGTCCCCACATTCTCAAGGAGCACTGGCTGATAAATATTGTGTTATCACGAAAAAGAAAAAGTGACCATCTTGTATGACATAGGGACCAATTCATCAACCCGCACCTTCCCCTCAATCCTTAGAGATATTTAACCTCTTCTTCCCCTAGGAAGATAAGTAGGTATACATCTAGGTTAGTTTTTTGTAAAGGCAAATCCTATATGTGATATCAAATGGATTGACCTGAATATCTACAGATTATTCTGGGACCATGAGAACATGAGCTCTTTCTTTGAATTTTTGCCAGAAATGGACTCTTTTGTAAATAAAAGTATGACTTTGTAAGAGAGATAGCAAAGGGTTAGGGAGGTAATTCATGGGGTTTGGAATATAAAAAAGCTAGCTGGCCCACCTAAGGATTAAAGCCTGTGATCTCTGACAATTACCTTCCCTACATAACTACAAATGGAAAAAGATTAAGTCTCTTGCTCCTAAAATATTAAAGTGAGATGATTTACTTAAAAGCATCTAACACATTGGCAGCTGGCATCCCTGAAATGCTTTTGCCACTGAATCATCCATTCCTTGCCTACCTGAGCCTAACAGTTAGTGCTCATCAGCCTCTATAAAAAACACTTGCCAAGCTCACATTTTTCATTTTTCCTTCTTAATTCAGGTTCAAATTACACCTATAAATTTCCAAAATGAGATGCTATTTTCATAAATAAATTTTAGATAAGGAGAAGCTGTGCCAGTCCAAAGATGTTTGGAGTTCTGTTTCTACACATTTTCAAATTGAAGTATTTCTTTCAAGGATTGTTTGGCAAGCCTCAAGTTTGGGCATAGTTAGAAGAGAAGCTTGAGCTGACTGTGGTAGAGTGTTTTGAGCAATAGATTTGGTGGCAGAGGTTCAACCTTCAAGCCCCAGCTCTGTTCCCAAGTGTTGCCACAATCAGAATGATTGGAGAGTTGAACTGTAATACTGGAAGGCGATAGCTGACAAAGACAGCAGCCTCTCTCCGGGTCTGAGGTCATTCATAAGCCAGTCTCTGGGCAGAAATAGTCTAGGTTTCTGGGCCAATATGCCTACACTGGCCTAATGGTGAAGAAGGGAATATATTTATAAAATGGGAAAAATGAAAATCAGTCGGGTGCCTCTAAGGAAGATCTGTTTCCCCTAGAGTCTCTCCCTCCACAGATCCGTGTTCCCTTGTGTCATTTGTCTCCATATTTTGAAAGATTCTCATGCAGTAAGGTAAACTACAATTTTAGAGGTCTCAATGCTCAGCATACACATGAAGATAATGATGTGACATAAGGCCAGAAAAAACTGCATTTTCCACAAAATGTTCTGAGCCCTTCATGATTCTCTTGATCATGTATGTCTATAGCAAAGATCTTTGGACTTTGATATTTACCACCTAATATTGAATCACTCCTTTAATCTCTCTAGTCTTCATTAAGCCCCCTCCTCCATAAAATATGGACTGGAAGCTCTATTTATAGCCTGACCCCAAAAACATCACACAGGGGAGTAAATTCTGTAGAGGAAAGACAAGCCATCTCCATTCTTTCCAACATCAATGGATGGAACAAAGAAGCCAGCATGGCTGAAATAGCAGAGAATCCAAGGAAGAGAGGAACTGATATGTTAGGGAATCAAACCATTGTCACGATCCCCTCTCTTACTATAGTGGAGATAACCTAGAACACAAAGTCTTGGAAATAGCCTCAGGAAGAGCAGTGCCTTTTAGGTCACTCGGCCTATTTCCACTGTACCTCCTGAAGCAGTTATGGAAGGAACAGTATAGGGGGCAGATGGGTGGCTCAGTGGATTGAGAGCCAGAGGTAGGAGGTCCTGGGTTCAAATGTGGCCTCAGATACTTCCCAACTGTATGACCCTGCGCAAGTCACTTAACCCCCATTACCTAGTCCTTACCCTCTTCTACCTTAGAAACACTACCCAGTATTGATTCTAAGATGGAAGCTAAGGATTTTTATTTAAAAAAAAAAAAAAAAAAAAAAAAGGAAGGAAGGAAGGGTACAACTTTGTGGAAATACCACCTGGCAACTGGCTCTTCATTAATTAATTAATTAATTAATTTATTCATTTATTTATTATTTATTTATTTGGTTCTTTACTTATTTATTTTTATTTAAACCCTTACCTTCCATCTTGGAGTTAATACTGTGTATTGGTTCCAAGGCAGAAGAGTGGTAAGGGCTAGGCAAGCACCTGGCTTTTAAAGGGGCTACCTCCTAAGCAGCCACAGCTCTTAAAAATCCAAAAAAGAATGTTCTCACCATCAAAATCTTTGGTGCCAAAGTCATGTGGATTAATCTCAGATATAGATGCAGTTTTAGCAATAGTTTCATGAATTTAAATAACATCAAGGAAGACTATTATTATCAGCTTCATCACTATACCTCAAAGTCTCCTATCCCTTTCCCTCTCACACAGCTTTTTGTGTTTTTCCTTTATGTGCTATTCCCAGGCCTGTCCCCTTTCATTTGGCTCCTCCCCATGAACTCCTTTAAAATTGGTGTAGCTTCAGCAGTTAGCACAGTGTTTTACACATTTGTTGCTGTTCAGTCACTTTTTCAGTCGTGTCTGATTCTACATGACACCTTTTGGGGCTTTCTTAGCAAAGATACTAGAGTGGTTTGCTATTTCCTTCCCCAGATCATTTTACAGAGGAGGAAACTGAGGCAAGCAGGTTTAAATTATTTGCCCAGGATCACAAAGCTAGTAAGTGTTTAACTCAAGATGATGAGTCTCCAGACCCAGTGCTCTATCTATTGTACCACCTAGCTGCCCTCCCCCATAGAGTCAGCCCTTAAATGCTTTTTTAAAAAATCATTTCTTCATTAAAAATGACAAGAATGGAAAAACAATGATTTCCAAGGTCTCCTCCAATTCTACATCCTATGATCCCATGAAATTCAAAGTTAGCCCCTAAACTAACTAGTCATAAATTAGCAAGAAGTTGGAGAGCTACTTGGTTAAGCTTTCTAGGGGCACAGAAAAACAATATGGCTATAAACATTTTGATTCATATCTCCTGTTCCAACAACATCATAGGACTTAAAGGATTTTTTTTTCTACTTGTGAATTACTTTTGAAAGTTTAGTTGCTACATGGTAGAAAACATTTTTTTTAAGATCTAGGAGCAGCAGAGATGCTCCAAATGCTTTGAAAATATTTTCCTTGCACAAATATGTGCAGTTAGATACTCATGTTTACACCTTCCCACAAAATTTCACTTGCCAGGACAGACCAAACTGTAAAAACCTGCCGGATGCTGGCTGGCTCTGGTTTCAGAGAATGTGCGTTCCAATGCCGCATCTGATGCTTACTTTCTATGTTCTGGGACAAATCACAACTTCATTGGGCCTCAGTTTCCTCATCTTTATAATCAGGGGGGTGGCATAAATGATTCAAAGTTTCTCTCTAATTCTATATGCAAATTTATACATGAAAATCCTGGCGTCATCCATCAGCAGCTTATAAAACATCTTCATTCCAGAAGTTTTTCATGAGAAGATTCATACCTGTCAGAAACAATATTTTGCTATAAGTATAAAACAATAGAGAGGAGTTCGGTTCCCAGGTCAATGCTCTAAAACAAGAGTTGGCAAACTGTGGCCCACAGGCCCAATTAGCGGGCCTCCCGTTTTTTTGTACATTTGGGAGGTAAGAATTATTCGTATGTTTTTAAAATAAAGCTTTAATGCATTTAAATTGTAGAAAATAAGTTCTTAGTTCACAGGATGTGCATGATAGGTGGTAGTAAAGCCATAGGTACTACCATCTTTTACATATGTCCCTTGAAGTAGCCACTACTCTAGTTCAACCATTCCTGATCTTTCCTCTGAACTCTTACAGTCATTTCCTAATTGGTGGCCCTCAAATTTCTCCCCATGCCAACCCATCTTTCATATAACTGCCAAAGGAATTCTCCTAAAGCACAAGTCTAACCATATCACTCCATTATTCAGCAGAATTCCCAGGCCCTCTATTATCTTTAGGATAAAATGTAAACTCCTCTGTTTTGTATTTGAAGCCCTGCCCAACCTTGTCCTCCTTCTGGCCTCCTTGTACTTTACTTCCTTTTATTTACTCTTCCTTCCAGATAAACTGGCCTCCTTAAAGTTCCTTATCTCTCTGCACTGGCTGGCAACCACACCTAGAAAACTCTGCCTCTTCACCACTGCCATTTACAATCTATGTGAACATTTTCCTGTTCTCCTCCAAAAAGTGCTCTATTGAAGTGTAGGAGTAAGTGTTATCTTCCCCCAATAAAAATTTCAACCCCTGAATACAGGGGACATTTCATTTTCATTTTTTCATTCTGCAGTGCTTAACACAGTGCCTGGATTTGTAGTTGCTTAATAAATGCTTTTTGAGATATTAAAAACATATAATGATAATAATTCTCATTTACGTAATGTATTAAGGTTTGAAAGGTATTTCGTGGACCCAGATATGTTTTATGTGTTTTTTGCCTACTTATAAACCTATCTAAGTGTGAAAAAAAAATCATCACCGAAAGGCTGGCTACAGAAGTATACTTCAAAATAAATAAATAAATAAATAAACCATAGAAACTTAGAAAGACAACCTCCTAAATCACTAAAGAATTGAATTTGGCTCAGGCAAAGGCATACTCCCACTGATGGAATCACCAATACTTGAATTATTGAAGTAACTGACATGCAGTTCAAATACAATTATAGAACTTTAGCACTATTTATAACAACGTTTCTATGGAGAATTGCATTTAGTGTTCTAGCCTGAGAAATCAGGTGTGGTGGGAAGAGTACTGGGAACCTGGCTTTGACTCCAGGATCTGATGCTTGCTAGCTGTGTGACCCTGGATAAGTTGTGAAAATCTTTCTGGACCTAGGTTTCATACTTGATATAACAGGGGTAATAACAATTGACCTGTTTACCTTACCAGGCTGTCTCAAGGGATGTGCTTTGTTATTCTTAATGCAGTATAGAAAGAAATCATTATTGTTATTACATTATTTTGTCAATGAGAGTACTCAGTACTGAACACTAGAGATAGCGAGCCCCTCTGACTTAGTGGACAGTATTTAGGAGGCTGAAAATGTCATTACTTTGAAGTCAACCTGATGAAGAACTCTCCAGACCCAGGATGGTACTCAGATAATCATCACCTGTCTCCCAAGTCAAACCTTTCCAACATTTATAAATGTGCAGTTATTTTTATGCTATGATGAGGCATTAGGATAAGGCTACATAGAAGATTATTATTATTTTCCTCCCACTTCAGTGAAGTCCTAGTAGTTGTATTACCATGATTCTCTCTCCCATCACCTGGGCAGAGGAAACCCCATCTTTCAAAGCTATTGACACCAGATTTTAGTCAGGAAAGGAAATTCAATTTTGGCTAAACAGAGGGAGAAGAAAATGGTGAGATGAAGGGTAAGAAAAAGAACTTGGACTGAAAAAAATATGGGATCATCAGTACCAAGTCAAGAAGCTGGGGGTAGGGAGTATGGGGAAAGAGTTGAATCTGGGAGAATAGGTTGTTGAAAAGGGAAAGGGAGGAAAGCCTTGGGACAATAATTAATGGTAACCAGAACCAAGAATATGTGCCTCCTTTCTAGGCTCCTATAGGAAATGGTGTAGAAAATCATCTGAGGTTAAGTCTAATCACCCTGAATGATGTCTTTGATCTCCTAGGTTTAAGACATGCCTATAGACCAGTGATTCCCAAAGTGGGCGCCACCGCCACCAGGTGGGTGCTGCAGCGATCCAGGAGAGTGGTGATGGCCACAGGTGCATTTATCTTTCCTATTAATTGCCATTAAAATTTAAAAAAAATAATAATTTCTGGGGGGCACTAAGTAAATTTTTTTCTGAAAAGGGGGCAGGAGGCCAAAAAAGTTTGGGAATCACTGCTATAGATCGATTAAAGTCTAAGTGTGAAGAAAACCATAAGTATGAAGCCCACATAGTAATCATTTAAAGATATTTCTGATTTTGTTCCATTTGTTGGTTCTATACCTAAGGTGATCACCAGAACCCATTTGATTGAGTGTCCAGCTCATGTGGTGACTTGTATATTTGAGTGTGTTACTATGATAATATTAAGGTTTTACATTGAGATAGAACAAATTAAGGGAGTAAATAAATTGGGACTTTCCTTCTTGAGGTAGGAGCTCAGAATTGTTCTGATTAGGCAGAACCACATTTACCTTTAGACTAATGAGACAAGTATTATCACTCAGAGAGAGAGAGATCTGGGGACAGAAGATTGACTCAACTAGGAATCACATAGAAGTCATCATTTTCCCTAAGCTCCCTCTTGTGGTAGGTGAGTTTGAGACTTTCTACTTTCTAGTTCTTTTGCTAAATAAGATAAAGTTATTAACTAGGAATGTCAAGGTAGTTAAATTAAAAAAAAAAAAAGAGGAAACAGACTAAAGGACGAGGAAAATAATGCCCTTGTCAAATTTGCAGAGTCAAACTTAGAAGCTAATTTTTTTTGTTTTGAAAATATAATATTCTTGTCACTATAATACTTATAAGGTAGTAGACATAGTCCATTACTGACTCTCCTCATCTTTCTCCCCTGGAATGCCATCAAAAGAATGTGGCTCTGAAAGAGTAAAAGAGTGAATTGACGGGGAGTATTGGTGAAACAACAGACCTTTAGAGTAATAAAAACATTAAAGGTTCTATGAAAAGTAAAGAACAAGTAAAAAAAATTAAGAAGGAAAGAAAAATTAAAAAGACAAATAGGGACATAAAGCTTTCTGTGTATTCAGCAAGTGACTCTGATCAATTGATCAACCAATCAATCACTCAACATTTATTAAACGCCTACCATGTTACAGGAACTATGTGGTAGATACAAAAGGGCTATATAAATATAAGCTATTATTATTGTGCATTAAACTATTTTAATTAAGTAGCTATGCTTAATATTCAGCTCTCAAGTTGCTATATTTGATTTTTAAGCTTGGTGAGTAACGTGGGGGTGTCTTTGAACTTCAGATGTTGGGGAAAAAACCATAGGCCATAATAGCTTAATTATGGCCTTTATTTTTGAATGTTTCCTCTTACAGAAACCCCCCTGAGACCACTCAATTCACTCTCAAAGAGGTTAGCATCTAATGCTAGATTCCCATGCTGATCCCCATAGAATCATTCTAGCAATTGGGGAAGTGATGGCAAGTGCAGACTGAGGTTATAAATGAGGACATCCTTCTTAAGCCCCTCATATTCTCTGCATGGGAAAACATAATAATTGGACTCAGAGACAAATCACCAAATTGAGTGGGTACAGGTCAATGAGGAACTTATCACATTCAATTTAAAAAGCTCGTGTTGTTTTTCCCATTTTTGCGTTCTAATCCACAAGTATAGACCTTTGACAACAGCAGGACCTTAATAAAATGTTGACTGAATTAAATTTAATATATGAAACAGGTAAATTACTGAGTGACTAACAGCTGTATATAAAAGAATTAGCTAGAGTTCCTTCCATAGTGCTACCTCCTTGTGCATTTAAATGTTATTTAATTTTCAAAAATGTAATTCACGGCCAATATTTCAGAATCACATCTACCTATGAAGTGTTGTTTTTTTGAAAACCCTTATCTTCTATCATAGAATCAATACTAATTTTCATTTCCAAAGCAGAAGAGTGGTAAGAGCTAGGCAACTGGAATCAGGTGACTTGCCCAGGGTCACAGAGCCAGGAAGTATTTGAGAGCAGATTTGAAGTCAGGATCTTCCATCTCCAGATCTGATGCTCTTTCCACTATGCCACCTAGTTGCCTCACTATAAAGTGATTTCTGAACTATAGATACATGAAAAACAAAACAAAACAAAAAGTCCCATGACTATATATATACTGTAAGGGAAGGTTATAGATTTTTGGAGGAATAAAAGTCTCCCTTTTGGTAAGTTTCTTTTGATTTTATAAATATCATCTACCCAATTCTCTCTCCCTTCCTCTTTCTCTCTCCTCTCTCTCTCTCTCTTCTCTCTCTCTCTTTCTTTTTCTCTCTCTCTCTCTCTCCATACATACATATATATATATATATGTACATATATATATATATATATATATATATAAAACTAGGGGTAAAAAAAGAGGATGATACAAAGAGAAATGAAACAGGCACCGTATAGTGTCTAGAGCTTTATGTTAGACATTAAAGAGACCAAAGACATTTATTGTATTCTAGGCCACTGAAAATCAACCTGACTTTTCTGTCTTACCACTGGACTTCAATGGCTTTGGAAGAACATGAGGCTGATGACTGTACAACTTTGTCTCACTTAAATCTTTTTCACAAGCAAGTCAAAATACAACCTCTTGTTATTATCCATCCTATTCAAAATGAAGGATAAACAATGATAGAATACTTGAAGATCACAACAGTAATCATAGCAACAAAAAAAAAAAAAACATTGATTCTGATCTTAAGTTTTGTAGAGTATGTCTCATATATTNATATATATATATATATATATATACATGCTTTTTTTCAGAAGACTTCTTTAAATTGTAGAACGGATATAGGGTATTGGGAAAACACACCATTTAGAAGCAGCAGAATTGACGTAGAGTACTATAGAACTTTGTGATAAACAGCACTCTGCATTAAGGAAAAAATGACTCAGGTGCTTCTGTTGAAATTGAATAATAGGGACCTTCAATCAATATGAACAATGAATCTCAGAGCTTAGAGGATGAAAATGAATTGTTCAGTAACTTCCTATGACTTTGCTTTCTTTCTTGCAAACAAAAAGTGGTTTTCCACAAAGGAGGAAGGGAATGGGGATGGGGAGAAGAGAGCTTTGCCCTTTATTGATGCTAGCATGACTAAGATAGGCATTGTGGTACAGAGAAAAAATATGCAGAGTGAGGATTCAGTGTGCCTGGGTTCTAGTTGTGGTTCAATAATTTAATTCAATTATTGGAGACTTAAAATACATTGCATTATGTGATAAGGACTAGAAGGTGTGAGGATGGGGCTTAAATAAAAGGTCATTCTGACTTTAGGGAGCTCAAGCACTCTTTCAACCCTTCATGAAACCTTTCCGGATCCCCTCAATTACAGGTATACCTCGCATACTACCTTGTTTTTATTATGTATACATTTATATGAAAACCATACTATGCCCTCAGATACAGTGTAACCTCTTTGATGAAAAATAATGTTTCATTTTTGTCTTTGTATACCCAGCACCTAATATAGTTCCTGGTACAAAGTAGGTGCCATAATAAGGGCTTATTGATCAACTATAGTCTAGTAGGGCAAGCTGAAAAGAAAAATATATTTAGATACAGATAATCCTGGCTTTGTTTCACTTTACTTGTGAGATCCTAAGCAAAGTGTTTTCTCTCTCTAGGCCTCAATTTCCTAATTTGTAAGATTATCACATTGCTTATAAGTTCCCTTCTAGTTTGAACTCCAACTATCCTATGAAAACTACACACAGCAAAACACAATAATATATAAGTGCACATAAAGGACAGGTAGACGGAATAGTGGAGAGAGTCCCTGAGTTCAAATCTGTCCTCAGACATGTACTAGATGTGTGTGACCTTAAGCAAGTCACTTGATCCTGTTTGCCTCAGTTTCCTGACCTGTAAAAAAAAAGAGCTGGAGAAGGAAATGACAAACCACTTTAGAATTAGATCTAGAATCTAGAATTTTGCCAAGGAAATCCCAAATAGGGTCACAAAGAGGAGGGCATAACTGAAAAGAATGAATGATAACAAAAAAGCACACCTAAGAAATGTGCATATTCTGGAGCAATGTTTAAACCTGAGGACAATGGTTATTACCAACCATAGAACCAAGGAGGATTTCCTGTTTTTGAAGGTGACTCAAAGGAAGCAGTTTGTGATACAATAAAGATAGTACTGGCTCTGGAGGACTTGGATTTGAATTCTGCCACTGATACCTATGACTTTTGTGACCTTAGATAAGTGGTTTAGATTCCCTCAGTTTGCATTCCTGTAAAATAGACTTCCTGCTGTGTGGTGGAGAGAAATTCATCAATTAGGGAGCAGAGGGGAAGGAAGTCCAGTCAGGGAGACTGTATGAACAAAGGCAGAATGAAAGAAATATATGGTACACATATGATAATTAGTTCTATTTGGCTTAAGTATGGAAGGCAAAGAAAGGAGGAGTAAGGATTAAAAACCAAAAGTGGTGTCAGGCTGAAAAGACTTGAATATCAGGTTAAAGAATTTAATTTTTCCCTAGAAAACAACAGGCCACTAAATCATTGGCACTGGACAAATTCTTTCTTGTTTCTGAGTCTAATATGAAAAACTGAAGTAGTTAATTTCTCAGGTGCTTTCTAGAAGCGTTATAGGTGGCTCAGTGTTATTGCATTGGAACTGGAAGTCAGGAAGACCTGAGTTGTTTAAGTCCAGTCTCAGATAATAGCTACATGACTCTGGGCAAGTCACTTAACCTCTTCTTGCCTTAATCTACTGGAGAAGGAAATGGTAAATCGTTTTGGTACAACAGGGTCACAGAGCTGGACACAATCCAACAACAACAAAGTACCTTCTAGTTTTGAGAAGCTATTGTAACTATAACAGTGGTTCCTTATGAATGTTTGAAGCATGTCCAGTACATTAGCCAACTTTGGAAGTTGAAACATAAGAAAAAGCTTGCTTTGAATCATGATTTCTTTTGTAATCCCCAAATGTAGCTTTGAAGGGAAAACCAATTTAATGGGAATTTAAGAATAGTCAAAACTCCTTCAGACAACTCTATATATCTTAATTTCATTCAAAGTAGTAAAGAAAAATATTATATTTTTAGAGAAAAATTTTTCATTGGAGACCCTTCAAAATTTATTAGATTTTATTTTAGATTTGAGACCAAAGAGTAATGGGAAAAATCAGAGGATTTATCACATCAGGATTTGAGTTCCAACTTCACCTACCACTGGCTTATTTTGCAAACAGAAGAGAATCACTCTAAGTTTCAACTTTTCTTCTCCTCGAATTGGGAAGGTATTAAGACAGGTATTCCTGCCCTACAGTTTTGAGGATTGAAAGAGGTAAAATAGGGTGCAAAAACACTTTGTAAACTTTAAAGGCCTGTCTAAAGGAGTCATTATTATGAATTATAATTGCACTACCTGTATTTACTTAGAAATTCACATTTTTTCATTAGTGTTTTCATAGCCCATGTAAGGAATTATTGGATGTTGGATTACAGTCTTATTTCTCCAAATGGAAAAAAAAACAACCTTGTAAAGTACTATTCCTAGATGCTTTCATAAGGCCATTTGGTCTGACCCTCTGGATACAGGCAAACAAAGATGGGCACATGTTGAAGTGAAGCTAAAATAATGATGGGGCAGAAATCTTGTTTTGCTTTCTGTTAGTCTGCCTACTTCCCCCAAGGAGTGGCTGTCTTTGAAAATAAAATATATGCGAACAATTATTTTGTGTGGATCATCTCTTCATATGCGCTAGGCCACCATCTCTCCCTCCCCTCCCCATCCCACCACCTGCATCAGATGTGCCAGCCACATAAGTCACTTAAGCAGTTTAATTATGCTACCCAAAATATAGGATATAAAGATCAGAGTGAGAATACATGCACCAGCTGAGGTGTCAAAACACACTAAAAATAATAATATAAAAATAACCAGGTGTAAGCTAAATGGAATATTTGCTTCTGTCACCTCTTTTCCTACTATTCAATTTAGAATTTATGTGCTATAATTACCATATCTGTTTAAAGGGCCTATTTTCTGCTGAATCTCAGCTACAGAAAGTATATACAGTATGTTATTGCAAATCTTTGGCATGGGGGAATGAGCACTGCAATGGAGATTTGAAGACCCGAGTTCAAATTCTGAATTTGTCACCCAGACATCTATGAGGTCTCTGGCAAGACAGTTAAGCTTAAGCCTCAGTTTCCTCATCTAGAAATTAGTTTCTACATCTCAGAAGATTGTTGGAAAAAGCAAGTTCTAAACATCACCTATTTTTATTATGTAGGGATGAAAATATGCTAATAAATACGGCATTAAGGGCTGCTAGGTAGCACAGTGTATAGAGTACTAGATCTGGGGTCAGGAGGACTTGGGTTCAAATCTGGCCTCAGTCATTTTCTAGCTGTGAAACTCTGGGCAAGTCACTTAACTGATCACCTAGCTCTTGCCACTATTCTGTTTTAGAACTAATATTAAAAAGATATGGGTTTCACTAAACAAATAAATAAATAAGGCATTAGTTTAAATTCTTACATTAATACAATTGCATTTTAGTTGATTAGTAGTTTTAGATCTTTAGAATTTGAAAATCATTGATCTATATTTAATCAGGTCAGTGTAATGAATTGGAAAGAGCCCAGGCTCAGAGAGTCAGGAAAATGGAGGAGGAGAGCAATACTCTGCAGACTTGCATAAATAAGTTAACCTTTTTTGTCCATTAGACTGTAAGCTCCATGAGAGCAGGAATTGGTTAGTTATTATTGCTCTTTGGTTTTCTTTGTCTCCTCAGTGTTTAGCAAAGTTCTGGCACATAGTAGACAATTAGTAAATGCTTATCAAATGACTACTAATTAGAGGGTGGGGGAGCAGAGTTGGTAACTTCTGAGACAGTGATTCCCAAAGTGGGCACTACCACCCCCTGGTGGGTGCTGCAGCAATCCAGGATAGTGGTGATGGCCACAGGTGCATTTATCTTTCCTATTAATTGTTATTAAAATTAAAAAAAAATAATTTCGAAGGGGTTAAGTAATGTTTTTTTCTGGAAAGGGGGCGGTAGGCCAAAAAAGTTTGGGAACCACTGCTCTAAGATAAAGGTTAAAGAAAAACACTTTTTTCTAATTTTAAATACTATAATACTGATGCTTAGGTTATTAGAATTTATACCCAGTTAGAAGGTGTCAATGTTAGCCTTCCCTGTGCTCCTAGACCCTGATAGAAGTAGCTATAGAAGCAGCTTAAATATTTTATTTTATGCAGTGACAAATAATATTCTGAGATAGAGTCCATAGGATTCACCTGGATTTGGCAAAAGGGTCCATGACACAGAGTAATGGTTAAGAACTATCTAGATTCTTTTCTTGTTAAATAAAATTAGGGAAGTAGAGATTTGATTTGTAGAATAGAAAGGTGCAAAAAACAAGTATATTGTACAAATAACCAAAATTTGCTGCCAATAACAAAAGAGAGCACCAGCTTTCCTCCTCCTCGATGGTACCAATATCTAGCCTACAACTTCCATTTGAAGAAGGACCCAGACTAGTCATGCTTCACTCTTTGGACTTAGCCTCCATGCCTCAGCTGCCTTCTCTTTCCATCCTTGTTGCCCCCTTCTTCCATGGGTAAATTCCTTCAAGAACTTTCCTCAGAGGAAGACTCCAGTGGTGGGTTGTTCCATAAGATGCTAGATATGCTAAGAAATAGCATATGGAAAAGAACTTAATGGTTAATCTGTGTCCCAAAGGTCACTGATTTTTGCTTTAGTGTCCTTGACTTTTGCTCCCTTCTTTCTGCTCTTAGAGATGTCTGTTGTCAAGACTGGAAGTTGGAGGTCATGTGAACCTGATACCCTTTTCTCTTCTGGGGTGGTGGATGGAAAGGGTATTGAGAATCTGTAGCAATAAGCTTTGAGCAATGGCAACCATAGTTTTGGTTCAAAAATCCCCACCCCCCAACTTTCCGTTGATGAATCTAACCATTCTGAAAACACCATTTCTGTGAAATAGTTTATCTGTGCATTTTGCAAATTTTTTGTATTATACTTATCCAAACAAATGTTGTTTCTTTCTCTATTCCCAAAAGAATGCAAGTTCCTTGAGGGCAAGGATTTTCTTCTAAAAAAAATTACTAGTGCCTGGTATCTTCCACATGGATTTTTTTTTACTATTCAGTCATTTCAGTCATATCTGTCATATCTGACTCTTCATGACCCGATTTCGGGTTTTCTTGGCAAAGATTCTTGCTATTTCCTACTTCAGTTTATTCACAGATGAGGAAACTGAGGCAAACCAAGTTGACTTGCCCAGGATCAAATGTGTCTGAGACTGGATTTGAGCTCACAAAGATGATTCTGACAGCTACGTGTCACAGTGAGTAGCTGCCACATCACATAGAGTAACAGATATTAAATCACTATTTGTTGAGATAAATGAAATAGAATTTTATCAGATAGATCTATGAAAAAAATGACTGTCCTACACCTGAATGTACACAATTTATTTCTTCTGAAATACACCTGCCATTAGACTGTGAGCTCCTTGAAAGCAAGGATTATGTTATTTCCTTTTGCTTTTCGTTGTATCTCCAACACTTACTTGGCACAGTAGGTGTTTAATAAATTCTAGTTAACTGATATATGACAAAGAACTTCATGGTGAACCTATGTCCCAAGGTTACAGACAGTCTGCAGTGCCCTTGACTTTTGCCTTCTTCTTTCTGCTCTTAGAGATACCTATGGTCAGAACTCCGGAAGTTGGAAGTCATACAAACCTGATACCTTTTTGACTTCTAGAGTAGTGGAAGGAAAGAGTGTTGTTGAGAGTCCACAGCAAAAGGCCAAGATTCAGGTTCAAGTTCTGTTCCCTATTAAAGTGGGGATGAATAAGGACATTATTTAAATAATTATTGTACAATAGTTCTGTTGTCCCCATAGAATTGCTGAGTACATTTCAGACAGAAATGCACAAGCCTGGAGATAGGAGGCCCTGGGTTCAAATCTAACCTCAGATACTTCCTAGCTGTGTGACCCTAGGTAAGTCACTTACCCCTCAAGGCCTAGCCCTTGCTACTCTTTTGCCTTGGAACCAGTAATTAGTATTTATACTAAGACGGAACATTAGGGTTAAAAAAAGGACACAAATGTAAGCAAGAAGCTCACAACCTCTGAATCTAATAGAAATCCTTAAAGACCTATGGAAAATCAGCCATTGGTGTGGAAGAAATGCCACCTACAACATTTCCATTGTATTCACCATTAGACTGGTTTTCCTTGGAATCTACCAAAATAGCTCTGTCAAATTTAAGTCTGAAGAGTGAATCCTTGATTTTATCCTTATTTAATGAAAGCAGCACCTGTATTACAAGTATGTTTGTTTACCTCAAGAAAAACAGATGTTGTAAATAGGCTTGGTCATGACACATAATTCAATAATTCAAAACTGCTCAGTGTGTGTGTATTTCACTCTCAAAAAAGCTCTGATTTCTTCAGTGTGGGCAGCCCCTCTGATGCAGATTGAAACCTTTTCCTAATACAGATTTCCTTCTTGAGTTACTGTCCCCAGTAATACAGATGGTATATATGCATAAGTACTTGCCTAGAGTCCAACTATTTTGTGAGGAACATCTTAACACAACAGAGAAGAGGAAGAGGAAAAGAGGAGGAGGGAAGGAGAAAGGAGAGAGAGAGGAAGAGAGGGATAGAGAGAGGAGGAAGGACTCCCTCCTCTCTCTCTCTCCTCTTCTCTCTCTCTTCTCTCCCCCTTCCCTTTCTCTTTGGTGCCTTTCCCCCCCCTCTCTCTCCCTTCTCTTCTCCCCCACATTCCTCTCCCCTCTCCATCCCCCCCAACCCTCTTTCCTCTTCATTAAAAAATAAAGCAGTAAAGGACCATAGTCTGCCATCAGATCTGCATTTGAACTAGCTTGGTGGCCTGATTACTCTTCCAGAATGTCCATATCAGGGACTTTGCTAGAAGTATACATAGCAGGTTCTAAATCTCTAGGAGCTACAACTCTTCCTATTATTAGACATGCTAACGAAATGGTACAGTGGAATAAGTGGAACACCTCATAGCCTTGCCTTAAACAGGCAGCAGTAAAAAAGGGACATGGATATAGAGAATGTTACAGCACTTTGTTCTCTGGTCATTAAGCACTATTGATTAAATTACTGCTTCTTTTTAACAGTAAAAAAAAACTGTATATAGCCTCTTTGCTTCTGGGAACACTAACCCTGCTATGCCAGAGTCTTTCGAAATACATGTTTGAAATGATGTAGATCTAACCAAAGCATAAAGTCTCAGATCCAAGTCTAAACTGGTAGATTTGAAAATCTATGCCAAAACATACAAGTACAGCATTGCCCCCATAGCCGAGAGGGAATAAATATTTCTATAGTGCCTACTTTGTGCAAGATTCTATACTGACCACTTTACCAATATCATCTCAGTTGAGCATATGACATCATCTCATAGAGCAAGGCTGAACTAAGGGATAGATGGTAATTAAAGAAAGCATAGCACCAACTCAGTACTTGGGCCCTCGTGGGGCACATTCTCAGTGCCAAGGTCTATGAGGTTCTCTCTACTGCTGTGTGGTGATTAAAATTAGAAGCCTAAGTACAGTGGGGAAACCACTAACCAGTCCTTACATTGGGTTCTCTTCCCAGCCCTGCCATTAACAAATTAATATGCCCTAACTCATTTCATTTTATCTAGAGCTAAGGGCTGACTCAGTCTCTACCATGAAATAAAGAGATTAGTACCTTCCAATTTTGACATTCCATGGTTGTAGGATTCATTCTCTATCTAAAAGATGCCATTTTCTTTCATACAAAGAACTAAGAGTTCATGCATCTAATTCCAATTTTATTTGAAACAAAGTTTATTCAAAATTTAAAGAACAGAACATTTTCCCAAAGGGGCTCCAGCATGTGTCAAATTAACCCTCTGTCTCCTCCTTGCTGGATTCTCCTAACTTACATTTTAGTTTTTACTTCCAATGTTTCTAAATGAGAAATTGCATTCTCTCTGGGTTTTATGTAGCAGGATAAATTTAAGCTTGGGGAGATGACCTCCAAGGTACTTTCTGGCCCAGGGAATTTTATGATTCCATTACTCAGTGACTTTCCTTTTGTGTGCGTGTGTGTGTGTGTGTGATATTTCACATGTTTTCTTATACCCCTATTGGAATTAGTTCTGAGAGGAAGAAGGAATGATGAGGAGGTTGTTTTCCACAATCAGTTCCCACCGCAAATACAATACAATTCAAGAGGTACCACATTATGAATATGTATAGATATTTTGGCTGACATCATTTAGAATGCCAATCACATTTTAGTTCAAAAATTCCACTTTTCTCTAATATCAACTTCTGCAATGAAAGACTTTTTGGTACCATCAAGCTGTTAACTCTCCTTCTTGAAATAATTTATTATTGTTATTATTATTATTATTAATTATTATTATTATTATCAGCACTGTGCATGTATAATCTCATTTAATCCTCACAATGTCCCAAAGCTATTTCTATCCTTATATCACAGATGAGGGAACTGAGGCTGAGGGAGATTAAGTGCTTTTCCCAGGGTCACACAGCTCATAAGTGTCTGAGGCAAGATTTAAACTAAGGTCTTCCAGATTCCAAGTCCAGCACTTATCCATTATGGTGTCACTTAGCTGTTCCTATTAGCTTGTATGATTATACATATGCCTTTATGTTATATCACTTCTCTTCATAATGCTCAACAGTCATAAGCAAGTGTATTCCCCACACTTAACACATTGGCTAGGTACCTAGGAGCTGTTCAATGAATGTTGATTGGATTGAGCTGAGTTTTCCAGGATGATTCACAAACCTTCAAGCACAATAGAAATGTGGCCTATTTTTATAATGCTGAGATGGAAATATGAAAATAAATAAGGCATTAGGGGCAGCTAGGTAGCCCAGTAGATAACATACTAGGCTTGAAGTCAGGAGGACCCTCCTTCAAATTGAGTTTTGGACACTTCCTAGCTATGTGTCCCTAGGTAAGTCACTTAATCCCTGTGGCCTAACCTTTGCTACTCTTCTGCCTTGAAATGAATTCACAGAAACTCTCAAATAGAAATAGAAAATGAAAATAATCAACCAATAAACATTTATTAAGCACTTACTATATGCTAGGTACTGAAGATAGATATCTGAAAAAAAAAGAAATATTCCCTGACACCAAGAAGTTTATAATCTAAGGGGCAAGATAAAACCCAAAAAGAAGCTGAAAGAGAGTAGGAAGATGGAGAAGGTACCAGACAAAGGGAAACGATGAAGAAGAGAGAGAAGTCCCAAAGTAGTTCAGATAGTTGAGAAACGATGAAATTTCTGAGCTGACCTCTCACTTTAAATTGAGTTTTGGTTTTCACAGCCTGACCCTCAAATCAGGAAAGACAGAGGGAACTGATGAGGTGGGGTAACAAGGCTGATAAGACAGATCTTGCAGAATGATGAGATTATTCCAGTAACTAGTATTCCATGGCATGGGATGGACTTTTATCATTCCATATATCACCAAACGTTATGAAAATTCATAGAACTACTAACCCGACTCAGTTCCTCCAGGAATTTCCCACCTCTTCCTCAGCTCCTCTTCATAATGATAAAGTCACCACTAAACAATCTCCTATTCTCTTTGGTGAGTTCCTTCCTAATCCCCAATTGGGGAAGTGCCCATTACAACATGTTTGCTTCTAACTCATCTCTATCCTATTTTGCTCTCTATTCTCTCCCTCCTTTACAGTATTTTTCCATCTTGCCCCTGTGGTCTTCCCTTAGAAGAATTTAACCTTCTTGAGGGAAGGGACTGTTTTTCTGATTATATTCTCAGTGGTTTGCACAGTGCTTGGAACATAGGAAGGGCTTAATAAATATTTTATCTAGTCTGATCTATAAAGGATGTAGATAAACTTGCTTCAGTGACTTGAGAACTCACATAGTTTAAACCCTTTGAAAATTTATGGGCTTTACTCAAGGCTAGATTTTTAACAATGGTCTGTTAATGTCCATGTATGTTTTCAATAAAGAAGAATTAAGGAAAATGTATCAAAATCTTTTGAATTCAATGAGTAAAAATGATTACAGCAAAATGGGGGGCATGACATTTTTAAAATGTTAAACGGTATACAAACCTTTAAGGTTAATTGTATGTCAATAAACATCACTATTTTATATCTTGGTCTCAGATAAATTGAATTTTATTAAAGCATTTGACTTCTCAAGCCTCAGTTTCTTTGTCTATAAAATGAGTGGATTGGACTAAATCATGTTTAAATTCTTCCTTCCTTTGGAAAAAACTCTGTGATCTCGTGACTGAATTTTCTTGTTCACACTCTTATGTTGCAATCTCAGGTTGGTTAGGGACTTAATGATTTGTAATTGACTCTTAATGCCTCTGTATTTAGTACCTAGCTAAGACCTCTGTTTTATTCCCCAAAGGCATTATTTCCAAAGGCCATGGCAGATAGATGTTTAGCCTTCACTTTAATATATCTAGGGTTGCTACTTTTGAGGTTTAAAAAGATAAATAATTGATAAAAGTATTTTTTTTCATAAGTATACTCTTTGGCCGCAAGAAACACCCTTCCTTTTCTCATAAAGAAGTAGCTAGGAGCAGAGTAGATAGAGCTCTGGATCTAGAGTCATGAAGATCCAAGTTCAAATTCAGCCTCAGACACTTAATGTTTCCCTGGAGTTTAAATTGTGTGAGTTCTCAGGTCATTGAAACAAATTTATCGACAATCTTTATAGATTTGACTACATAAAGCATTTATTAATCTGTTACCATGTGTCAGGCCCTGTGGAAAGCTCTGAGAACTCAGACAAAAAGATATATTTGTTAAAATATACTTATATTTATTAGGGTCCATTCTTATTTTACTGAAGATAAGTTTCAGGCCAATTTGAAAAAATTCCCCAAATATCATTTTGAATGCTATTTTAAAGCCTGATGAAGATGTCCAGATATCAGACTTCAGTGAATGATTTGGGTATAACCTTGAATGAAAATGTAGGACTCATTAGTAAAATTTCCTATTTTATATTTCTTTATTTTCATCATCTTACCCATGAGAAACCTTTCTTTTCCTTCATATCAGAGGCTAGTAGCAGTTTGGATTTGGTTATTGTTTCTATTGCCCTTCCCACTTATTTTCCAACTTTGAGAAATTTCTGCCTCGATGTAGACATATCATTGGCAGCCTTCCAACTGCCAGGTTCCTCTGAATGCTTTTGCTTCTTTTCTGAGGAGTAACTGGGCTTTATGCAGCAATAATCTATCAGTTCCTGGAATTATTTTCCATTTTAGGTCGCATTTTCTTTTGTTCTTTAGTGCTCCTGATCTTGTTTCATTATGGATATGGATGATCCTTGACATGGTTGATTTCCTCTACACAGCATCCACTTTAATATCTCTAGAAGTCAATGAAGCATATTTTTTAAAAGTTATATCTTGGCATAACGTCCATTCTTAAAAGCCACCAAATTAAAAACACAACAAATGAGCAATGAAACATATGTATATGGCTAGAAATGTATCACTCAAATAGCAGAGAGCTAATTAAAGCTGGAGAAACCAACTCAGTCTAGTTTCATATGGGTAAGGTCATCCGATCTGAATCATCTTGGTGTCCGTAGACAGATGTGAATGACTTACTGTTGTCACAAAATTAAATCTAACATTATTAATTGTCTCAAGTACTTGAAACACTATTCATATGCATGCATATGTGTATATGTAGATATACATATATTTATAAATGTCCACACACATGTAACAGGAAAGGGAGTGCAAGGAGTCTTTTTCTGCTGTCAACTGCTTTCTCTTCACTTTCATCATATATCCATATATATATATATATATGAAAATTATGACTGAAAACTCACATAATTTAAACTCCATTGGAAATTACATATATGTGTATTTATACATGTGAATTATACAATTATATAATGATTACAATTTTTAAAAATTGTTTTTGTTCAATTATTTCAGCTATGTCTGACTCTTTGTGACCCCATTTGGGTAATGATGATTATATATATTTATATATTTTCATATATATATGTTTATATATATATGATGAGATATGAATGAAAAAAGAAAAAGAGATATGGTCTCTAATTTAAAAAGAGATGTAGCTATATATAGATATGATATATAGTCATATATATGGATATGTTTTACTTATGCACACATATTTGAAACAAATCATGAGTATATATATATGCCTACACATCATGTGTGTCTTGTGTATATGTGTATATATATATATATATATATACACACACACACACATATAGTCTGTTTTTTAATAACTGGTAGAATGGCAATCTGAGATTTGGAATCAGGGAACGTGGGTTTGAATCCCAGGTGTTCAATTTTTATCTGTATGACCTAAATGATAAAGGATGCCATGGATATAATCTCTCACTATATTCTTGAGGACAAATAAAGAAATAAGGACTGACTAGCAGTCCAATTTGGGAAGCAGGAATGATAGAAGGGATGTTAATGCACCCTCTCACCTACTTATTCATCATCTCACTACAATCTGATTTCTAGATCCATTATTTGGAAATTGGATGATGCCTTCATTGTCAAATCCAATGGACATTTCTCAGATATCTATATCAGGAGTCATCCATTCCTTTTTGTTATGATCTTCTTTATTCCCAGGGCTTCTGCTCCATATTCTGGTTCATTTTCCAACTGTCTAGCTTGCTTTTGAGGCTTATATTTTCCCTAAGATATTTTTACCCTTTCTCTCTTTTCTCTCCCTTCACCCTCTCCATTGGAGATCCTTTTTATACCCATGGCTTCAGTTATCACCTCTACCTAGATGCCTCCCAGATTCTCCTCTCTTCTCTCCCTTGAATTGCATTCCGACATTTTTAGCTGCCTATTGAACATTCCAATGCAGATGTCCCAGCAGCACATCATACTCAGCATGTTGAAAACTGAAATTCTCATCTTCACTCAGACCCTGCCATAAATCGCCTGTTTGTATTGATGGCAGCAGCATCTCCCTAGGCACATGCAAGTTTCATAACCAAAAAACAAAGAATTCAGAAACCAAAAATATAAAGAGAGAGAGAGAGAGAGAGATTGCATACACGGCTTCCCCAAAGCCAGTGTAATTTTAAGCTTTGATAGTTTAAAACTGAACTAACATATATTTTAAGTACTCTGTTTATATATATATATATGTATATATATATATATCCATGCACACACATATGTATACATATATGTATGTAGTTGCATGTGCACCTATATGTATGTATACAATATTGACATAAATATATACATACATTACTTTCACATTTATATACAAACATATTCACAGAAATATGCAGATTCAGTGCTCTAAAATATATACACACATAGTCATACATACATATATATTTGAGAGGGGAGAATATTTTAGCACTTCAAGGATCCATGAATCATCAAATGACAGAGTGGAATAGGAGAGCAGGAGTAGCTAAGGTGTGACTTGCAGATTTTTCTCCCCCTATTTAGTCCCCAGCTTTCCCTTGCCAGGTATAGGCTTGGTATTGAATCCCAAGTAAATAAACTTTCAAATTCATTGCCCATAAAAAGTGAGATAATTAGTTGATAAGCATTTCTTAAATGCCAACTATATTGCTTGTTTTCAGTCATTTCTTTTTCAGTCTTGTCTAACTTGTCATAGACCTGATTTGGGCTTTTCTTGGTAAAGATCCTGGAGTGATTTGCCATTTCCTTCTCCAATTCATTTTGAAGATGAGGAAACTAAGACAAAAAAGGTTAAGTGACTTGCTCAGGGACACACAGCTAGTGTCTGAGGCTGGATTTGAATTCAGGTCTCCCTAACCCCAGACTGGCACTCTATCCACTGTGACATCTAGCCTACTGTATGATGTGCAAAATACTGAGGCAAAGAAAGGCAAAAGACAGTTTCTCCCCTCAAGGAGCTTACAGACTCCTTATGACAGCCTCCTAACAACTAAGTACAAACAAGCTGTATAGAGAGTAAGTTAAAAATAATCAGTACAGAACAGTGCCAGCTCTAAGAATGATCAAAGCTAAGACACCCCAATTATACTATTCTTTTGGTAACTTCCAACTCCTTTCTAGCCTATCATTATGAATCCAATGGAGATTTCCCAGCAATCAGGACATAATCAGCATCTTTAAAGAAACTAGACTACCCAAGTGCTTGGCTCTCAAGGTTTGGCAGTGTACTGTGATAAACTTTTAAGTAAGTGTATATAGCAGGTATTATCAAGATGTTTTATATGGCTGGCAAAAGGCTTAGTTTCAAGGACAGTTTGTTCGATGCTAATCACATTCCACGTGTGACTGAGTCAGAGTCACATTGAGTTATCAAGTCAAGGTGGATCCTTTTTGTCTTTTATATAAAAGACTGGCTGCTTAAATGCTAAAGAATTCAGATGCCCAAGTCATTAAGATATGTGTCTGTACATAAAAGATGCAGCACCAATCATTTAGAACAGGGAAGGAGAATTTCCTTGAGGAATAACTCTTCTTCAAGTCATAATATCTGGCAGAAAACATAAATAAAACCCTCTTTTTCTCCTTCAGTGCCCTGCCATGATGGAATCCCCTAACAAACTGTGCTCATTCCTAGGAAGAGGGTGGTGCTGCTTGGCCTTCAGCTATGAGAGACTCTTACAGCATTCTGGACAAGCCCTGTGGTGAGGACAATCCCCCCAAGAAAAAGCAGTAATAAGAATTTCCCAAGGCAATTGCAGAGGAATCATTTATTGTTCTGAAATAGTAAACCTTGCGTTTTCCTCTAGCTAAGAGAGATATATAATGATAAAGTATCTAAAGAGTTTTTTTTTTTTTATTACAAGATATGTTGAAGAAACGACCTGTAAGAAATCACCAAGTTAGGTTGAAATGGCTTCGATAGAGTCATAATAAAGAACAAGGAATCACCTCATCTAAACCCCTCATTTATAGTGGAGGAAGGAACCTGTAGTCCTGAAAAGGTTAGTATCTGTTCAAAATACCACCACACCTCCCCAGGAAAATAGATTGGAGGAGTAATTTTTATTTTATTTTTTTTTTACTTTTTTTTTTTGTTTATTTTAAACCCTTAACTTCTGTGTATTGACTTATAGGTGGAAGAGTGGTAAGGGTAGGCAATGGGGGTCAAGTGACTTGCCCAGGGTCACACAGCTGGGAAGTGTGGAGGAGTAATTTTTAAGCAGAGACAAGAAAAAGAAAGCTGCTGGTACTTATTTTATGTTGTTATTCTTTATATAGCTAAGTATCCCTCTCGACTCTAGAGCAGGGGTCGGCAACCTTTTTGGTTGTGAGAGCCATAAATGCCACATTTTTTTAAATGTAATTTCGTGAGAGCCGTATAGTGCTCACAGTGTGCGCTCCTGTAACAGTGCCTGAAAAAAAATTGACTTTATGGCTCCTGCAGAAAGAGTCATATCTGGCCCTCAAAAGAACCAGATATGGCTTGAGAGCCATACGTTGCCGACCCCTGCTCTAGAGTATGGATTCCTAAGCTTTTGTTGTTGTTGTTGTGGACCCTTACAGCAGTCTGATGAAGCTTATAGATTCTTTCTTAGAAAAATGTTTCTAAACACAAAATGAAATATATAAGATTAAAAAGGAAAAAGTCTCTGTGTGTATATATATAATATTTAATAATGCTATAATAAATATATTATAAACAATATATAATAACACTTATAAATAGAAGATATAAAATATACTGGAATAGTTATGTATATGTGTGTGTACATATATATATACATATAGAGTTATTATATATATATATATATATTG
>NC_058131.1:168042631-168052783 GCF_016433145.1 Gracilinanus agilis | reverse complement strand
TTTTTTTTTTGTTTATTTTAAACCCTTAACTTCTGTGTATTGACTTATAGGTGGAAGAGTGGTAAGGGTAGGCAATGGGGGTCAAGTGACTTGCCCAGGGTCACACAGCTGGGAAGTGTGGAGGAGTAATTTTTAAGCAGAGACAAGAAAAAGAAAGCTGCTGGTACTTATTTTATGTTGTTATTCTTTATATAGCTAAGTATCCCTCTCGACTCTAGAGCAGGGGTCGGCAACCTTTTTGGTTGTGAGAGCCATAAATGCCACATTTTTTTAAATGTAATTTCGTGAGAGCCGTATAGTGCTCACAGTGTGCGCTCCTGTAACAGTGCCTGAAAAAAAATTGACTTTATGGCTCCTGCAGAAAGAGTCATATCTGGCCCTCAAAAGAACCAGATATGGCTTGAGAGCCATACGTTGCCGACCCCTGCTCTAGAGTATGGATTCCTAAGCTTTTGTTGTTGTTGTTGTGGACCCTTACAGCAGTCTGATGAAGCTTATAGATTCTTTCTTAGAAAAATGTTTCTAAACACAAAATGAAATATATAAGATTAAAAAGGAAAAAGTCTCTGTGTGTATATATATAATATTTAATAATGCTATAATAAATATATTATAAACAATATATAATAACACTTATAAATAGAAGATATAAAATATACTGGAATAGTTATGTATATGTGTGTGTACATATATATATACATATAGAGTTATTATATATATATATATATATTGAATATAGGAAAATACATTTTTATTTTTATTAACCTCTAACTGAAATTTAGTTTTTCCTTTAATAAGGAATTCCTTTAAATATTCCAAAATGGGTTCCATAGGATTCTCCAGACTACTCAAAGAGTTAACATAATAATAACTACTGACATAGTCCGAGCCCCTCATTTTACAAAAGTAGAAACTCTAACCCAAAGAGATTAAGTTCCTTGATGAAGGTCAGATACTCACAGTGAACACTCAAACCTAGAAAGTGCTCTTTTCACTCTATTAGGCAGTTAGATGAGGCTGTGAATAGAGTGCTGAACCTGGATTCAGGAAGACCCAATTTCAAATCCAGCCCCAGACACTTACCAGCTGTGTGATCCTTGGCAAGTCATTTAATCCATTTGCCTTAGGAGGCTCAACTTGTATGTGTATAAATATATACACGCTTGTATATATGCATGGATGCATACATGTACACATGTGTGTTTAGTTATGTGTGGAAGGATGGGGGATGGAACAAAAAGAGCCAGAAGAAGACCTTTGGTGACCGTTACTGACAGTTGGGACCAGAACAAATTCTGGGTAATTCTCCGGAGGATGAGGAGGAGAAGGAAGGGACTTCAGATGGAAGACTGAGAGAGGGAAGAGAACAGTTCAGCTCGAATCCAGTCCTGAGGGCTTCCTGATGATCTTTCTTTGGACATTGATACCCTGGTCAAAGGCATCCCATTATTTCTCACCCAGCAAGACTTCAGCCGTTGAAATAGCTAAGTTTTGGGTCTCCATTTTGGGAGCAATCTCTTGGGCTCCTTCGCCCATTACCCAACCTTGTTGAGAGTCCCTTTCTGGTCTAACTTACTATTATAGAAAAAGATAGAAATAGAAACAGAAGGCGAAGGGACAAAGGGGAGATGCTTAGGAGTGGGAACCCCAAAGATTCCCACCCGAGAGATGGACCCCATACAAATAGAGAAGAGGGCACCCCCAAATCCCTCTGCCCTTCACCCCTTTCCCCAATCCCTGAATTGTGATTAATAAAAAACATTCATTATTCAGATAGTGTTCCAGAGTACCTGAGAGAAGAGAGGGAGGGGAATCACAGCTTGGTCTGGCTGCCTCCATATTAGAGCCAAACCACCCGCTGTGAAGTTGACTGACTTTGGGGGAGGCTTGTGTGAACCCCGCCCTCATTCAGAATAGGATTGGGATCCTCCATACCTCCTCTTATAGGGAAGCCTCACCCCAAATCCTATGGGGCAGCACAACCATCCAGGTCACCCAGTTTTGGGGTGATACCCCCCTCAAAGTCTTGGCAGTGTATGTTCAGCGAGAGGGGAGAGCTAGAAGAGAGTCTAACCCTCATAGACTCTCTCTCTCCCTTCTATCATAACATTTGTTTATTCTTATATGTATGTGTACACCTATGTATTGTGCATTTAGGTATGTCTATGTATATAAACATATATATTTATATACATGCACATTAATACAGCACCTACCTTACCGTGTTGTGAGGAAGGATTTGATCAGATAATAGTTATAAGAAGGACTTAAAACAATGCCTGGCACATAGTAAAGTGCTATATAAATGTTATTTTTATTATCGCTTTGAATATATAATAAATAGTTTTCTAATGTTAAAAATAGTTTTCATATGTTAGAAAAACAAGGCTAGAGGTTCCAGTTTAAGAACCTCTAGTGTAGAGGTATAATGCATGGAGTTCTTAACTTGGAATCAGGAATTCTTGAGTTCAAATCTAGTCTCTCACACTAGTCAATATGGCCATTGGTAAGTCACTGAACCTCTAAGAACCTTATTTACTTCATCTGAAAAATGGGGAGCATAATACCTGCAGTAACCACCTCACAGGGTCATTGTGAGGGTCAAACGAGATAGGCATATCACTGATCATTCTTGCCCAAACAGATATATCAGCTAGGATCCTAGTTTTTTGCACACATAGAGTACAAGGATGGAGAAGACCAGGAATGGGAACCATTAGGACTAGAGAGTCTTTATTGTCTTGCTGGCACTTTCTGTTCTTGAGTAATTCATCCCCCTTACCTCTCAACTCCCCCAGATCCAGCGTCTTCCCTAGTTGTTCTAACAAATCCACCCTGGCGGCATTCTTTTTGTGTTTTTTGCCTTCATAATGCTGCTGGGCCATCAGAGGGTTATTGAACCATGCTGCACAGAGCTGACAGTATCTGTCTGAATCTCTTCGACGATGGGGTGAAGACATGGGCACTCCTGGGGCACTGGCTGAGTGAGGCGGCTTAAGTGGACTCAGAGGAGTTTCTGTAAGAGGAAACATTCAAAAATAAAGGCTTTAATTAAGCTATTATTGCCTACATTTTCTTCCCAACACCTGAAGATGAAAGATACCCCCACATTAGTCACCAAGCTCAAGAATCAAATATAGCAACGTGAGAGCTGAATATTAAGCATAGCTACTTAATTAAAATAATCTCGTGCACAATAATAATAGCTCATATTTATATAGCCCTTCACAGTCACTAGGCACTTCTGTATATGATCCTACTTCATCTCCAGTAAACTCAATGAGGTAGAGAGAAAATGCATTCATATCCCCAATTTATAGCTAAGAAGTCAAGGCTCAGATTGCTTCAGAGACTTGCCCAGGGGCACATAATATAATTCAGAACTAAAAGGAGTCTTAAGACTGTTCTTAGGGCTAGAAGGTACCACAGAGATCCTTTAGTCCAGAGGACCATGACTTGGAGTCCACAGACCATGTGCCACACCATCTCCCCTGTAGAGGCCGTTGGTAGATTTCAAGGGGTCCATGAACTTGGAAAAGGAGGGAATTATGTCTTTACTTGCACTAACCTCTAGCAGAAATTTAGCCTTTCCTTTAATAAAATTAAAAAAAAATAATCTGCAAAAGTGGTCCATCGACCTCACCTAGCTGCTCAAGGAGTTCTTAATATAAAAAAGGGTAAAAATTACTGAACTACAAAAACAAAAATAATCAAAAACAAACAAACAAAAAACAAACAAAAACTGTCCAGGAAAGATTAAATTCCTCCACTAAAGTCAGAACTAAGACTGAACACTCAGAGATGGAACCTTTGACTATATTTCTTTGCTCTTTTCACTCTATTACGTGGTTAGGTAAATAGAGTGCTGGACTTGGGTTCAGAAAGATTTGAGTTCAAATCCAGCCTCAGACACTTACTAGCTGTGTGAACCTAGGCAAGTCACTTCATCAGTGTTTGCCCCACGTGCCTCAACTTGTGAAATGGGGATAATAATAGTCCCTACCTCTCAAGGCTATTATGAGGATCAAGTAAGATAATATTTATAAAGTACCTGGTACAGAGAAGGCACTTCTAAGTGCTTGCATCCTTCTTTCTTCCACTATAAGAATCATGTTCAGTAGAAATTGTTAGCAACCTAAGATTCACTTTCAAACTAACAAAATAATACAACCTCATGATTATAACAGATTCATGTAAAAGTTAGGAATGGTCTAATGGCTAGTATCTTCAGTGACATTTATATCAAGGGAGACAAGGGACCATCTAGAGTGCACTTTCATTATAAATCCTTACGACTAAGCCAACCCATCTTTAATGAAGCTGAGCAGCTACCAAGGTCTCATTATTTATTGATAAGTGAATTGTCAAAGTTATGTAAAAACCTAAAAATCTAAAGAACAACCCAGGAGAGAAGATGCAATGTCCTTTGCTAACTTCTGAAAAAAAAAAGATTTATTTTAAAATTCAGATTAAAGTGAAAATCCATTTGTATTTGAAATACACAGAACAAGTAAGTGAACCACTAGCAAATGAGCTCTGCTCCCTCACTTCAGACATCACTACCGAATGTAGCTTGAATATAGAAAAGGTAAAGCGGAGACTTCAATAAACCCTTTAAAAATTGGGACAGATTTCTCAGTAGTTCTATAACTTTGGGACAACTTGCTTCCCTAATCGGGGCCTCACTTTTCTTTTCTGTAAAATGGATATGAAATAGGAGATCTAGCAGGTCCATTTCTCTTTAGTGGACTCTTTTGTCTTCTAAGTCCCCTTCTAGTTCTCAAATTCTTTGTTTTACATCTGTAAGATCTCATCTAGTACTGGTACTATGTCCTATACTTCAAGGACCTTTTCAGTTTAATAATATTAAAAATGTAATAGTATTTATGTAGTGCTCTAAAGTTTGCAAAGTGCTTTGTAAATATTATCTCATTTTATCCTCACAACAATCCTAGAGGCAGGTGCTATTGTTATCCTTACTTCATAGAGGAAGAAACTAAAGCAAATAATGGTTAAGACACCTGCCTCAGGTTACAAGCTAGTAAGTGTCTGAGGCAAGATGCAAACTCAGATCTCTCAAGTCCACTGCTCCATCCACCCAACTCAATGATAATAATATTAATAATGATGATGATAATATATTGTCAGGTAAAACGATAAAGTCAGCACCATTTACACATCTAAAAGATTTTCAAGTGATTTATACATATAACATAGCATGATCCTTATCAACACCCTGGGACATAGGCATGACCAGGAAAAGTACAACCAGGGTTTGGCCTCAGCCAACCACTTCCAGGGAGCACTGAGACAAGCAAGCCCCTTGGAGCTGTTAACCAGAATAACAGAGGAACCCCTCCTCCCACTGAAATTTAGACTAGGCTATGACAAATGTATGCAAATTATATTATGGTAAGGAAAAACAACTACAAAGAGGCAACTTGTTGACTGATATTTGAGTGACATTTGGAGAGAAAGGAGGAACAATGATGCTCAATATGATCACAGAGATGTGAGGAGTGATGGATGTCTTACTGAATTCAAAGTCCTAACTTCTTAGGAAAAGGCAAGATATATTAAATATATGCATATATATATACATATATACATGTATATATGTATATAGCAAGCTTTATCTTCATAGAATTAACTTGAACTATGTGTGTCCAATCAAGTACTTAGATAATTCAAGTTTTCTCTATGCTACTTCCAACCCTGGAAAGCCATGCTAGAAAGGCTTTTGTAGAACAATGGGTGTGAGGCATGTTTAAGAAAATGCCCATGATATACTAATTTATCTCTGCTTTGTAAATGGGACATTGAAGTTTAGAGAGAGAAAGTGACTTGCTCTATGGTCATCTACTGTCAGAAGTAGTATCTGAATCCAGGCTCCCTTACAGCCTGTGTTCTAATTTTTTCTTCTAATTCATTTTGTTTTGTGTCCTATATTCCCTTTCAACTATGACCTTAAGTAACTATATATAATTGGTAAATTGAATTGATTTAATTTCTATATTCTATTAAAGGCAGTAGAGCATCACAGATACAGCGCTGGCTTTGGAGTCATAGTGACCTCAGATCAAGTTCCATCTTTGAGACATATTGGCTATGTGAACTTAGACAAATTATTTGAGTCCTCAGTGCTTGAAGCAATTCTCTAAAACTATCAATTGCAAGTGAAACTGCAGACTTGCATTGAAAAAGGAAGTTTCCTTACCTGGAAGTTCCCTATATCAATACACACACACACACACACACACACACACACACACACACACACACACACGAGCACATGAATTTTATATCTGTATTTATATTCAAAGCAGAGGTTCCTATTCTTTTTTTGTGTCATGGCCCCAATTGGCAGTCTGGCAAAAGTTATGGATCCCTCCTTGAAATAATACATTTAATTACATACAAAAAAATCACACAGGATTGCAAAGGAAACTACATTGCCATTTTAAAATATGTACATATATTTTTCTCATTCAAATTCATAGAGCCCCCTGAAATATTTCCAAGGATGCACAGGCCCCAAGTTAAGAACCCTTGGTCTAAAGTCATTTCAAGCTGTTGGTGTATGTTCTACTTTCTGAGATTCCTTCTAGGTATAACATTCTATGTTCTATAATCTAGAGTTCTTTCTAATCCTAGCATTCTATTTTATTTAATATTCTAAAATTCCTTCCAGCTCTAACATTCTGTGACTCAGTGATTCTAAGTCAAAGAAAAGAAGTTATGTTGATTATATTCTGTGTGTGTATGTGTGTGTGTGCGAGAGAGAGAGACAGAGAGAGAGATAGAGAGAGAGGGAGAAAGAGAGAGAGAGAGAGAGAGAAGGGAGGTGAGGAGGGAGGGAAGAGAAAAAATGAGAGAAGAGAGGGTGACAGAGATGGATTGCTTTTTAAATGCCATTTCTAGTTGATACTTTAAGCAAAACGTGTGTGGTTGTTTTATTTTGGGGGGGGGGTGGGCAGAAGAGGGAGGAGGTTTGCAGGGATGCCAGAGTGATTAGGGATAGATGTTTCTTTTCTAAATTGATAGAGAATTCATCACAAGCTACAGCATTTTAAGATATGGACAGTTTCTGTTATTGATCTAAAATATTCTCAGTCTGTGTGCTTACAATCTGGTCTAGGATCCAGAAATATGAATTTAAAGGGAAAGTCAAGAACAAAGATGTTAGCTGCTCATCAAGGCCATTTTTTATGATTCTTTTAAAATCAGCAAATTATAGAATATTTAAGCAAGAAGAAACCTTTCAGGTCATCTACAGCTAGACTTTCCTAGGATCAAATGAGAGGAGGAGCTGGGAGTTGAACCCAGGTCTCCTGACTCACAGTTCATTGCTTTTTCCTTGACATTAGACTGCCTCTCCAAAGGCTTTGGAATAATAGTGGGCACACCAACAGGATCTTTTGCTTTCCCCCTCTCCTGAATTCTCTCATATTCTGAGCTGCACTTTATTTTTTCTTTTGAAAAAATTAATAATTCAAGTCCAAAATGTCTTGAGGACAAAAAGCAAATTTTCACATGATCTATTAGTCATACTGCAACATAGTTGCTGCTTCTTTCTGTGTGTTTCTGCAATGTAGAATGCAGTTGCCAAAACAATAAAACATGGGTTTGCTTTAAGGAGAGGCGGAGAATTGGGGTAATACTGTTATAATCCAGAGTATAATTAACACTTAATCAGCATACCTAGCTTACAAATTACTTTTAATTAGGTTTTTCCTCTTTTAGATAAAATGCCTGACAGAAGTAATTCTTTAGTAATTGATATTTTCTTAGAAGACATCTCTTGATATGATAGGGGTAAAAATAATTTTTTTTGCCTTTCTTTCAGTGATGCCCTTTGATCAGAAAGTTTGGGTCCAAAAGAACACTTTTGCAGAGTCCCTGAGGAAACAACTTCAGTGACTGATTTTTGCTTAAAGGGCTAGTTAACAAAGTAATCATCTTGGAATGCAGAAAACTACTGTTGGAATACCACGGCTCAGAAGAGTTAATATTAAAAATAATATTGATTGAAAGTTTTCTGTTATGTTTTCTGTTGGTCTGTTTGGTCCTGGAGGGCTATGCTACTAGGTTCTTGAAGGCTATCCTAGCAGGATGATGCAACCTGCCATTCGTTTGTTCATTGATTCATTCAACAAATACTTATTAAATTCTTGTTCTGTTGAATAATTTATCTACTTTATCCTCATAAAGTTTACACAATCTCCTACCCTCAGAGAGGAAATATTGTCTAGGGCAATGATTCTCAAACTTTTCCACTTCAGTATATAGCCTTTTACAATCTTAAAATTATTGAAGAACTCTTCAAAAGCTTTTGTTTATGTGAAGTTTTACTTATCAATATTTATACTATTAGATATGAAAACACTCTGTATTATTAGGAAAATGCTTTTGGTCTCATGGTCCTGTTGAAAGAGTCTCAGGAACCACCAGGAGTCCCTGGGTCATTTCATGAGAAATTCTGGTCCAGCAAGTTGTAGTCAGAAGATAGATCCCTGGCTTCAAATCCTGAATATGTCACTTATTAGCTATGTGATCATGGGTGAGTCACTTAATTTTTATCTCATTTACCTCATTTGTAAAACGAAGGCAAGAATATATAAAATCTCTATTTCACAGAGATGTCATAGATTTTAAATGGAAAAAAGTATATAATTTACTGTGCAAACCTGAAAGTTCTATACACACTTGGGCTTATTATTATAGAGCTTACAGTCTTGTGAGATGTAAAAAATACAGGTACCAATAGGTATAATGCAATAGTTCATAGAAAGTGTGTTGCAAAAAAATTTCAAGTTCTTTGATGGGAAAAATGGAATTATTAACTGGAAGGAATGGAGAAGTATAACTGTGGATCACCAAAGGAAGAATTTAACTAAATGTAATAAACTTCAGATCAGAAATAGTTTGACAATTTTAAGTGATGAATCTTTTTAGGGGACAGGCATGTAGGAAGGAGGGAAGAGACATAGTAATTCTGTCAAGGGATAGAGAGATTTATATCTGCATTAGTTAAAGAATATAACCACACTGAGGAACTTAAAAAATATTTGAAATATAGAATAATCAGTCAAAGATCATTTATTAAGCATTTAGTATATTCCAGGCATTGTGCTAAATTTTAAGGATACAAAGAAAGAGAAAAATGGCTTGGTGCTTAAGAAGCTTACATTCTAATGGGGGAAACAATGTATATATAAACAGGCATAAACAAGATATGTATAGGGTAAATGGAAGAAAGCCTTAGAGGAAAACATACTAGTAACTGTTAGGATTAGAAAAGACCTCTAATAGAAATTAATGCTTGAAAGAAGCCAAGATAAAGAGATTCGAAGGAAAGGATTCCAAGTATTGGGTCATCTAATGCAAAAGCTGAGATGACAGCATCTTGACTATACCATAGAGTATGTAGAGGAAAGGAACATGTAATAAACCTGGAATGATAGGAAGGAGCCAAGTGTGAGCAGCATTAAGTGCCAGAGAAGTTCATATTTGATCCTTGAAGTAGCAGAGAGGCACTAGAGTTTATTAAGTGAAGGAGGGAGAGGGAGGTGACTTGGTCAGACCAATAGATAATAATAGCAACACTAAATTGCATTAGAATAAGAAAGTATTTTATAATTTAAAAAGCACTGGCTCATTTGATCTTCACATTGATCTTGTGACTTGGGCAGGGTAGGAATTATAATTTCCATTTTATATATTTTTTTAATTTTTATTTTAAACCCTTAACTTCTGTGTATTGGCTCCTAGTTAGAAGAGTGGTAACGGTAGGCAATGGGGGTCAAGTGACTTGCCCAGGGTCACACAGCCAGGAAGTGTCTGAGGCCAGATTTGAACCTAGGACCTCCCATCTCTAGGCCTGACTCTCAATCCACTGAGCTACCCAGCTGCCCCCTATAATTTCCATTTTATAAATGAAAAACCAGAGACCTAGAGAAGGACTTAGTAAAGATCACACAATTTATTGAAAGTAGAACCTGAACTAATAATCAATCTCATTTCAAGTCCTTTGTTCTTTCAAAAGAGCCATGCTATAATTCACTCACAAATTCATGAACACATTTTAACTTTTCTCATGATAACTTGATATATATATATATATGTGTATATATATATATATATATTATTGCT
>NC_058131.1:168023145-168039660 GCF_016433145.1 Gracilinanus agilis | reverse complement strand
TTATTATTATTATTATTATTATTATTATTATTATAAATAGTAGCAGTAAAAGTAGGGAAGTTCTTAGGAAACCTTAAAGCTAAAGAAATGGATTAGCAATTTTTTTCTGTTATTTAGATTAGAGATAAAATCCTGGACTTGAGACAGCAAGGCTTAGTAAATGCAAGCCCAGCCCCTGAGATTGGTTCCCACTAGTCAATACACACATTAGATGGAAACTGACAAGGTAACATGGTGGCTGGAGCTGGCACCAACCCAACCTTACTTCTGTCGTGGTACCTCTGGGTGACTCAGTAAGTGACTCACTCACCAGTGACTAGCTCTGCTGGCACGTTCCTCCCCATGATTCATGAGACTAAGTCTAAGTATATTGTCTTGAAAATACCAAGAAATCTGGTTTTATTTCAGAGATACACTGAAGTATTAGGACAGTTGTCATTTCTGTCCCAGCTAAAATCCCACCTTCTACAGGAAGCCCTTCTGAGTCTTTCTAATTCTAGACTTCCCTATGTTGATTGTTTCCTTTGAGTATGCTGGTACATAGTTGCTTGTCTTCTCTCCCCCATTAGATTGTTAGATCCTTGAGGGTAGGAACTGTCTTTTGAATTATTTTGTATCATCAATATTTAGCACAGTGCCTGCACATAGTAGGTACTTAATTAATGCTTAGTGACTGACTGTCCTGTGAATTGATGGAGACAGTTAATGGCTATGTGATTGGATGAACTGACTTATCTGCTAACAGTTTGTATGATGCTGCCCTCCTTCCCTTCACCCAGTAGGAAATTAGCTCCATGAGGGCAAAATGCCCATTGCCTTATCAAGCAAGCGGAAAGAGTACCACTAATCATCAGTTTGGGAATCATTGCTGTAGAATCAATAGTGAGGTTTGCCAAGCAGTAAGGAAGCATCACTGGTAGTTACTGAAGCCTTACCCCTTAGTTCTTCAAGTTGGGTGCCCTCGTTGTGCTCTACTCTCTGCTCTTTGCCAGCATTTCCTGTGGAAAAGAGGTGAAAAAAATTACCAGGAATATTCTTCATTCCCTAGAGTATGCTTACAGACTAGAATCAGTGTGGTATACAGTCAAGATGTAAATTTGGAGTCAATGGACCTTCATTCAAATTTTGACTCTATCAGTTCCTACCTTTGTGACCTCAATAAAGAAACTTCACTTTAGTTTCCTCATCTGTGAAAAAACAGACTTGGAGAATATTACCTGAGATTTCTTCCAGCTCTGGGTCTTTTAACTACTCAGATCTCTACAGTGTTTTCCTCCTACCATTTCTTCCCTGAAAACTTAGCTTAATGCAGATGTCACCTCCTTTGGGGAGCTTTTAGTCATTGCCTCTTGGTAGTAGCTTAATAAAGCCTTATTGAATGCAACTGAGTCCTAGAAGTAACCTCAGATGGTTTTAAGTCCATTTTTTACTTAAGGAGGAATCCTATCAAAACTATGCTTAAAAACATGTTTGTTTTTCAGTTATTTTAGTGGTTTCCCACTAATGGGTGACCCCATTTGAAGTTTTCTTGCCTAAGGAGAAAAATGAAAGAGAAGTAAGCTCCAGTAGCTACTCATTTCACTTTTTGGATAGTTCTCATTGTCAGGGAGCCTTTCCTTATTTTGAACAGATCTATACCTCCATTCAGTTTCAAACAATTATTCCCAATTTTGTTCTCTGAGAAGAAATGAAACGTTCCCAATGTTTTTTTTTCTCTCCTTTCCTCATATTATTTATCCATGGTTACTTGTCCATTTTTATGTTCCCCTCCCCTATAAAAATCATAAAATCCTTGGGAGTAGAACTTATTTTTGGTTCGGTTTTGTATCCCAGGCCCTATTAGAGTGTCTTGAATAATTTGCAGGTGCATAATAACTCCTGGATCAATTGAATTGAATTGGTATGGTAGAAAGAATAGTGGATTTGGAGCCAAAGGGGAAGTAGGCTTGAATCCCAGCTTTCTAATTACTACCTGCATGACCTCTGGCTACAAGTCATTTAACCTCTTTGGCCCTCATTTTTCTCCTCTGTAAAATGAGACTTGTACTGGGTGATCTCTAAGATTCCTTTCAGTTCTAAATCCTACAATCTGCTTCTTATTTTTTTTTAAAAAGATGACATTTCACAACAATAAAAAATGAGAAGGAAAACAACAAATTCCATTTATAAGAGCAACATCATGTATTGGATATTTAAAAATATGTGACATTGAATACAAGACAAGAGTAAACAGAGGGTGAGATCACCATGGCATCGTTCCCATTCCATTTCTGTATCAACATTCTAAGCATAATCAGCCTATTAATGGAAAATTGCTTTTTCACCCATGCTATATCCATAGTTTATCAGTCTTACTAAAGTGGAATCCATAGAGCATTGCTTTTCATTAATAGAGAATGATTATCCATGATTGATTAGTGTCTAAATTTCTGAAATATGTCTAGCATCCACAGAAACATAATCTTTGAAGATCAGTTATTGAATAAAACCTTCCAAAAGAGGGAAAAATGAAAGAGATAACCCCTTTCAAGTTTCCAGTCACATGGAAACAGAAGAAGGGAAGAGAATTCTCTGACTTCTAAGACCTGAAGATATGAGGAAGTTGAGATCTAAATTCCCATGAGACTAGTGTGTGGGGAGAAAAACTATGGCTTGGCTTTCTACTGCCTTATTTGCCTCAATGAATTCACAAATGATAACATTTGAGAAGGGTGGAATTATTATGTTAATATTTATCCACAAGAATAATCATCATCAAAATAATAGCTCTTAGGTTTAGAAAACCTACCCATTTATTTAGCAGTTAGCAGAAATTTCACTGTATCCTCAAAGAGAAAGGAGAAAGAAAAAGGAAAAAAAATTATTAAGTACCTACTATGTGCCAGTTACTGTGCTGACCACTTACAAATATTATCTCATTTCATCCTCACAACCCCATGAGGTAGATTCTTATTCTCATTTTACAGTTTAGGAAACTGAGGCAGAGATTAAGTGACTTGCCCAGATTTTCACAGCTGGTAAATGTCTGAAGGTAGATATGAATTCATGCCTTCTTCATTGCAGGCCCAACACTCCATCCACTGTATCTAGCTGTCAACATAAGAGTATCCCTTTTTATCTTCAGTTTATGTTGTATATATCTCATTTGCATGTAGATGATTTTTCACTGTCGTGCCTGTTAGACTGTGAGCTCTTTGAGAGCAGGTGTTGTCTCTTGCCTTTCTTTGTATCTCTAATACTTAGCATAGTGCCTGGCACATAGTAAACCCTTAATAAATATTTACTGATTGACCTGGATACACAGAGCAAGTCTTTATTATAGTACCCATTCTATAGGTAAGGAAATCAAGACCTTGAAAGGTTAAATGACTTGGCAAGGAGTTAGTAAGTGTCAAAGCCAGACCTTGAACCCAGTTCCTCTGATTATAAAATAAGTGAAAAAAACCTTCTCAGCATTTTGTTTGTACCACACATCTGTGCCTCTCATAGCATAATTTGTGTTGTTGTTGTTATTCATTTGTAGAGGCAGGATGGTATAGTACAGAAAGTACTGATTTTAGAGTCTGCAGAAGTGGTTCCAAATACCACCTCTGTCATTTATTACATATGGGACATTAGGCAACATTACTTAACATATTTAGATCCTAGTTTCCTTTTTCTTTTATTTAAAAATTTTTTTTACATCTTGATATAATTTTTAATAATTGTTTTCTGACATTTTATGATCCATGTTCTCTCCCTCTTTCCCACCCAAACCTTTCCTCAAGATGGCAGGTAATATAAAATAGATTGTACATGTATTATCACACAATATATATTTCCAAATTTATCACATTGTGAAAGAAGACACATATCCCCTAAAATAGAGAAAAAATCATGGAGGAAATAAAGTAAAGAATGGTATGTTTCAATTTGCATTTGGACTCCATCTGTTCCTTCTGTGTCAGTGGATAGCTTTTTTCATCATAAGTCCTTTGGAGTTGTGCTGGATCCTTACATAGCTTGTAATAGTTAAGTCATTCACAGCTGAATATCCTACTTTATTGCTATTACTGTATACAATATTCTCTTGGTTCTGCCACTTCACTTTGTATTACTTTACATGTCTTTCCAGGCTTTTTTTGTGATCATCTTGTTCATCATTTCTTATGATGCAATGGTATTCCATTATAATCATATACCACAAATTGTTCAGCTATTCCCCAAATGATGGGCATTCCTTCAGTTTCCAGTTCTTCGCCATCACAAGAAGAGCTGCTATAAATGTTTTTGTATAAGTAAGTTCTTTTCTCCCATCTTTGATCTCTTTGGATACAGTAGTGATATTGCTGGGTCAAAAGGTTTGGCTCTTTGGGCATGGTTCCAGATTGCTCTTCAGAATGGTTGGATCATTTTACAGCTTTTTTCTTGTCATCTTAGCCAATATGATTGGTATGAGGTGTGGTATCCCAGAGCAATTTTAATTGCCACTTCTCTAGTTAATAGTGATTTGGAGCATTTTTTCATGGTATTGAAGATAAATTTAATTTCCTCTTCTGAGAATGCCCATTCATATCCTTTGACCATTTGCCAATTAGGAAATGCTTTGTATACTCATAAATTGGTCTTAGTTCTCTCTACATAGTTCCTATTTTCTTCATCTATAAAATGTGGAAGTCAGACTAGATGGTAACTGAGTTCTCACCCATCTCTAAATCTTTGATCTTAGATTAGTGATTCTAGTAACTTTCATGCTTTTGAATGTAAATATAATAGTGAAGGTGCATGTGTTTAATGTTTATTTGCTCCAATAATTCTGGATCCTGCCCTCAACGCCTCTTCAAAAAGTAGTGTTCCTTCATATGGAACAATGATTACTAAAGGATCTGGAATTCTCAAAGACTTACGGAAATCATTCTTCCTTAAAACAGAATCTTAGAAACACAAATCTAGTAGAATGTAAGTTTGAGGGAAAGCTTTCCTTTTCTTTATGTTTTTTGTGGTTTCAGCCTCTACCTAGCAAAGTAGGTGTTTAATAAATACTTGTTCAACTAAATTGATTAGAATGATGAAAGCAAATATTGCAATAGTTCATATCCAACTCTTACTTCAACATAAATCCCTTGCATAATGTCCTATCCAGATTATATTTGAATACGTCCCAGGGTTGCTTAATTCATTTTTATAATTTCTAATTGTTCTGAAGCATTTCCTTATTTTGAGTTGAAATATATCTTGGTAGAACTTCTACCTATTGCCATTAGTTTTACCTTCTGTAGCCAAGTAAAATATGTCAAGACACTCATTGAATCCCTTCCAATATTTCTGAATCACACAGTTTTAAGAAACATCAGAAGATTTCTAATTCAATCTTTACCTGAACCAAAATTTTTAACCCTCCCCTGAAAATGATCACATAGGATTTCCTTGAAGACTTAAGTGAACTCTTCACCAACTACCAATAACCAAAACAAGCTTGTTGCAGTTTTGAACAGCTTTCATTATTAGGAAGTCATTTCTCCTCTCCAACTTCCAGGAAAGCCTGTTTAAATCTTTGGAACTTTCTGCCACTGTTATCACTTCTTCTGCCTTCTATAACCAAGAAGAACCATTTTTATCCCTCTCCCACAAGCTAGAACTTTAAATAATTAGAATTTTCTCTTTTGCAGGCTAGAAATAAACAGTTATTTCTACTAATCCTCAAATGGCATGACCTACAAATCATCCTGCTTGGCTTTCTTTGGATTTTCTCCAGTTTATTACTGCCCTTCCTAAAAAGAAGTACCTAGAACTTAACATAATACTCAACATGCAATCTGACTAAACTAATATACAAAGAACTATTTCTTTTTAGGCCCTAGAAGCAATCCTTTCCTTAATCCAGTCCAAGACTGAACAGTTCTCTTGGTTGCCATATCACGGTTTTGACTAACATTTAGCTTGAAGTCCACACAACCCCTCAGATCACTTTTACAAAAGATAGCATCTAGCCATACATCTCCCATTTTAGAACTGTATATACCTCCTCATTAAATTTCATCTTATTTGATTGAAGCCAATATCCTACCTTGTCAAGAGTTTGAACAACTTGGTTTTCTCAACTCATAAGTCAACTCTCCCAGTATCATGTCATTTGAAAATTTGATAAGCATGTTCTTTCTGCCTTTGACCAAGTCATTAATAATAATTCAAAAAGAAAAAGCAAAAGATAGAACCTAGAGACACTCTACTAAAGCCTCCCTCCAGGCCAACATCAATCTTTTTTATCATTCTCTTTGAGTATAACTATTGAAACTATACTATTTCCAGGCCATATATTTTCATGTCATTCTGCTAGGACTCTCTGTGAGAGAGTTTGTCATATGCCATTTGGAAATCTAGGTATGCTATTGCTATCCCTACTACAGCCCTCTGATCTATGAGCCTAGGAAACCTGTGGGAAGATGGCAGGGTGGGGGGAAGAAAATGAGATTAATCTGGCATGAAAGAAACTGTGTGTTGTAAAGTATATAGTGCTGAATTTAAGAGACAGGGAGACCTCAGACTGAATATTGCTTTTGAAACTTAGTGTACATGGGCAAGTTATTTAATTTTTGTAAGCCGTAGTTTGCTCATTTGCAAAATGAGATAATCCACATGAAGCATTCCACAAAAATCTAAGAAGGTATACATGGATCTAGTAACTATCATTCTGACCTCTTGAGGAAACCATGCTAGCTCAGTGACCATATAAGGTAATTATGGAGAGATTGACTCCACAAAGACACATGAATTTGAAGGTGAGACAAAACTTTCAAATAAATGTGGGAAAATGATGAGAAAAATTCTGGTCCTTGAAAATCTAAATTAATGTATGAATTATTCAGTATTATCTACAGTGGTCAAATTGGTCAGACAAAGGGTCAAATTGATCGCACACCTCTCTCTTTGCTGTGAAATAACAGCTTAAAGGGAAATGCATAAGGCAAATTATAGAATTACCCTTTGGGGAGAGCCTTCAAGATATGACAGAGATTCACCTACTCCAACTGGTAAAGTCTGCAAGGAGAAAATAGAGCAAATTAGGCGAGCAACCTCAATTGCACCCTCTTCTTAGCAATAAGTTCCTAAGCAACTAGATTTCCTACTTTTCTAGGACTCCTTTGAACTTCTTTCAAAGTATTACTTTCAGAGTGCTGCCTGATTGACTAGGAGATCTGTGATCCATGCAAGAGCATGTCAAGTTAATCCAACCTTTTCTAAGTGTTTGTAGGCATTCCACATAACATTTTTAAAATTAGTTTTTTAGAAATGCTGGTAAGCATAATATTCACGGATGAGAAATTACCAGGAACCATAATTAATATGGACACAAACTAGGTTAGATACCTATGGACCCTGTAGTTAGTTAACAGACAGCAACATTTGATTATTTGCCAGTGGCCAATGGTTATACAAGATGTGGCATATGTTTGTGATGGAATACTACTATGCTCTAAAAAATAATGAACAGGAAAACTTTAAAAGAACAAGTCAGACTAGCACCCTTCATGTTAGAAACATAAGCATACAACTAATTGTAAGTCTCATTTAGCTGCAGCAACTCAATAACCTTCCAAAGCTGCTTATCTGTTTCTGGGTTATTCTGTGAAAGAATTGAGAGGGTAAAGAGGACTATTGTGGAGATAGTTAAATTTAAAAAAAATGGTTCTGAATAAAGGTTAAAGGATTTGGAATTATGTAGCCAAGAGATATGAAGCAAAAGTGAAACTTCATAACGCCTCACGTACACAGAGAATCCTCTGTGGTATTTAGATGATGGCCAGTTCGGTTGCTCTTTCCATCTATAGGAGATAAAATAAGAGGACCTAAGACTAGAAGAAAAGGCATAAAATTAGATAACTGTTTCCATATAAATGTCCTTTTTTTTGGTGGGGTGTGGGAAAGAGATCCAAAGGTTCATCAGAGAGGGGAATTACCTCTACCAATATAAATCAGCTTAGAGTATTGCCTTCAGGGTTAAATATGTGAGCTTGTGTTTATGTATGTACGTATGTGTGTATGTATATAGTCACATAGATACAAATACATGTGTATATATTCATACACATGTGTTTAGTCATTTCAGTCATGTCCAACTCTTTTTGAACTCATCTGGTATTTTCTTGGCAAAGGTACTGGAATGGTTTGCCATTTCCTTCTCCAGCTCATTTTACACATGAGAAAATGGAGGCAAACAGGGTTAAATGATTTGCTCAGGGTCACACAGCTTGTAAACATCTGAGCCAGATCTGACTCTAACCTCCAGGTTCAGCATTCTATCTACTACATGACTCAGCTGCCCCATGTGTGTATATATGTATAGAGATGCATAGATATAGGCAACTAGGTGGCATGGTGAGCCTAGATTAAGGAAAATCCAAGTTCAAATATGGCCTCAGACATTTACTAGATGTGTGATCCTGGGTGAGTCATTTAGCCTTGTTTGCCTCAGTTTCCTCATGTGTAAAATGAGCTGAAGGAGAAAATGGCAAACCCCTCTAGTATCTTTGTCAAGGAAACCCTAAATGGAGTCACCAGGAGTCAGACATGACTGAAATGACTAAACAACAAAATTAATAGACTGTGAGGGGGTGAGGGTGGCCTGGTCAGGCTTAGACTTTAGTGTCTATTTGGACAGAGCAGAATTTTAGGCAGGAAAGACCTCTTAGAAGGATACTTGAGTAGTTCAGGTAAAAGATAATACAGATATTAAATCTGGTGGTTATAAGTAGGGGAAAATGTTACATGTTGATACAGTCATAAACATACATATACAAATATATATATATATATATATATATATATTCACACCTCTGCATATAAGTGTGTATACTTACAGTAGGAGAAGAGAATACATATTAGGGAGCAAAAATTGGAAGGGATAAAGAGGAGAAGACATATACATCAGAGAGGGCTTGGAGAAGATTACATCAGAGAGAGAGAGAGAGAGAGAGAGAGAGAGACAGGGAGAGAGACAGAGAGACAGAGAGAGATAGGTAGAGAGAGAAAGAGGGAGAGAGAAAGAGAGACAGATAGAGAGAAAGAGAGGGAGAGAGAAAGAGACAGAGAGAAAGAGAGAAACCTGCCTTCTTTTCATATATATTCTCATATATGTTTATATATATTGCATATCAGAAATTTTGAGAAGGCAGAAATTAAAAGACATGGCAATAGATTCACTAGAATCTAATACATGAGAGTAAAAAGCAGAGCCTGAAAGCAAAGTCATAATCCTGAATCATTGGGGAAATGGTGGTGCTACCAATAGTAACAGGAACATTAGGAAGAAAGAGCGTTTGGGGAAGAAAGAAAACAAACTCTTTTTTGTATATGTTGAGTTCAAAATGTTCATAAGTCATCCAATTTGAGAAAGCTAAAAGGCAATTGGTGATGTGAGACTGTAATTCAAGAGGGAGGCATACATACACACATACATGTATACATACATGTATTTGTATATCTGTAAATAGTCTATATAGAGATAATACTTGAGAGTAAAACATCACCAAATGTTTAGAAAGAAATGAGATGGGGGCCTAGGGCAGAATTTGGAAGAGAAACAAGGTTAATGATTATTCCCTGAATGAAGAACCAGCAATGACAGTGATGAAGAATTGTAAAGACAGAGAGGAGGAGAAGCAATAAAGAACAATGTCACAAAAACTTAGGAAAGCATATAGAGAAAGAGGTGATCAATAGTGTAAGTACTGCACAGACAGACAAAAAAATGATGAGGCCTGAGAAAAGGCCATTGCATTTGTCAATTAAGAAGTCATCACTAACTCTGGAGAGTAAAAAGTTTAGTTAAATGAAAAGGTTGGAAGCCAGATTGTCAAGGGTTTAGAAGAAAGAAAAATGCAAGGAAATGGAGACATTGAGTATAGACAGCTTTCTCTAGGAGTTTGTCTGAGGAGACAGGAGATAGGTCGAAATAGGTAGTGGAGAAGATACAATAAATGAGGAGTTTTTTAGGATAGGGGAGACATGGGCATATTTGTAGCCTTCAATAAAGGTACCAATAGGAAAGAATTGAAGATAAGAGAGTGTTTCTGACAGTGGAGGTGATTTTATTCCAAAGATAAGAAGGAATTCAATCAAGGGTATATGTTGGAATTTAGTCAGGGCAAGGAGAAGGGTCATTTCTTCATCTAAAACTAAAGGAGAAGATAGCCGAGTAAGATCATTGAGTAAAGGATGTTACCTGAAGTAATAGCGAGCTTTTAGTGAATGGTACCTTTTTTTGATAAAGCATGAGGTTAGTTCCTCAGTTTAGAAAAAGTGCTGTGGTATGCTTGAGGAGAAAAAGAAAAGTTTGGAATAGCCACTTGAAGATTAAGATAGAAAATTAAGAAGGAATAGAATAACTGTCTTACTTCAATGAGAACACAATGAGCTTGGATAACATATTTGCATGGATCTAATCATCATTGTTTTGTGAATTTCTTTAGCTGTGTTTAGCAGCATCTGAATAGCAGTGAAGTAAGCAGGGTTGATATGTGGCAAGGTGTGATAGGTTATAGGATTAAGGGGGCAAATAAAGGATAGGGTACAAAAAATTTGGGTGATGACAGGGCCCATAAGGGGAAGGGAAGAGAATATAATATACCCAGTGAAGTGATCAAGATTGGGGTAGGGGAATTAAAGGTCAAGGTGAAGGTGAAGATGAAGATGGAATGAAATATTTATGATCAGATGAAATAATTTTAGCATCCATTATTTGTAATATTTGTGGGTTATGGCAAGATCAAGGAGATGTTCATCCCTATACATAGCTGAAAAGGATGGAAAGAATAGGTAATGAAAATTCAATAGATTGAAAAACTGGGACGGTAGGGTTTTTGAGAAAAGATCAATAGGTATGTTGAATTTCCCTAGTATGTAGGTAAGAATTGGAGTGAGAGCCAAGCACTGAACTCAATCAGGAAGGAAAGGGAATATCCAACAGGTCAATTGATTGACACCACTAGGATCTAGATTAGGTGAAAAATTTGAATAGTGTGAAACCTAAGGAGGAAAAAAATTATGGTAGTAGAAGAATAATTTGGGAGTAGCAACATGGAAGAGGAACTTTGTATGACTTTCCCACAGGAATCAGTGATACCAATGGAATGAGAAAATATATACCTGGTGTTGGAAAGGTTGAAGAGATGCATTGTTATATAGGAGCCAAGTTTCAATAAGTTCCAGAAGATAAGAGTGAAAAAGAAAGAAGTCCAAAGTGAAAATAAGTACTTTAATTATGGAACAGTCATTCCAGAAGTATAGTAGAAGGAGCAGGCTAGATGTGTACTAGAAAAATGAGAGGGCAAAATTGAGGCTGATAGGAATAAGGGAATAGGAAGTTGGGAATGGGGTTTGTACATTCGTTGCCAGGCAGAATCAAACCAGGGATGGGAAAAACATAAGAAGGTAGAAGTATGATAACACTCAAAGCATCATCTCTTAGAGTGGGAACCATTGAATGACATGATTATACTCGCCAAAATTCTTCCTTGAAGTTCAACCTTATGGCAGGTGGTGATGTTGCATCCTGTGAAGCCCTAGGAAGCTCAACTCATAGCAAGCAGTATGATATCCCAGGCAGGAAACTCTTCTAAATTTAGAAAGCCTGGGTGCAAATGAGGCAAGACATTATATGTATAACATCTGAGGAATATCTTAGAAAAAAAATTCAAAAGCTTGTCACTGAAAGATTAACCATCAGGTGACTGATTTTGTTTGCCACAACTCATGAATCATCTGCTTACTAAAGATGGAATTGAATTGTGATATATGTTATTAGAATACATATAACAATAAAATCACAACTTTGGAAATAAAAATCTATCAATCAACCAATAGACATGCATTTATTAATCACTTATCATGTGACAAGATAAGCTAGGTTTGGAAGTTCAAATACAAAAATTAAGTTTGTCTCTTACCCCAAGAAACTTATATTCAGTAAAGGTAGCTAATTTTTAGAGGGGAGATACAAGAAGTGGAGGGATATCACAATAGGTTGTATTTGAGCTGAGGTTTTAAAAAGCCAGGGAATCTATAAAGCAAAGGTGATGGGAAGTACACTCCAGACATGGAATCAAATCTGGGAAAAGGCATAAAGATAGGAGATGGAATGTCATATGTGAGGAAAAATGAAAAGGCCAACTTGATTTGACAAAGAAGATGGAATGAAATATGCACTGTGAAGGAGGTTGGAGATAGTAATAAATGAAAGCTTAAGGCCAAGTTAAAAAGAGTTTTAAATATTAAACAGAGAAGCCTATATTTGATCCTAAAGGTAATAGGGAGACACCAGAATGTACTAAGTAAGAGAGTGACAAATCAGACCTGCTCTTTAGGTATATCGTATTAGCGATTGTGTTGAGAATAGGTTGGAGCAGGGAAGAGATGGGAGACATGATTACTGATTATGAGGCTATTGCAATAGTCCAGGCAAGAAGTGATAATAAGAGCTAAGGTTTATATCATACTGTAAGGTTGGAAAGTGTTTTAAAAGTTGGATCTTATTTTACACTCACAACAACCTAGAAGGTAGATGCAATTATCATCCCCATTTTACAGATGTGGAAACTCAAGTAAGTAACAGTTAAGTGATTTGCCCAACATCAATGAGCTAATATATGTATGAATCTGGACTTGAACTCAGGTTTTCTTGAAATCTGATCCTACCTATACTCTATCCACTGCTCCATCTAATTGCACAGATGTCTAACTTACCTGAATTTGGGTGATAGCCATGGAGAGAAAAGAATGGAATGCAAGTTAGAAAAGCTCTGAAAGATGAACTGGCAAGACTTGGCAACTGATTCGTAACTCTCTATCTATGCATTTTGTATAGTTCTTGGGACATAATACACATTTAATAAATATTTATCGACTATATACCCATTCCTCCATAACTTTGTAGTAAATAGTTGTAATTTGTAATTTGTAGTAAATAGTAGTTGTAGTAAATAGCACTTGTAATAACCCTGTGAGCTAGGCACTGTAGTTATCATTGTCTTTATATTATGGTTAAGAAGATTGAGGCTCTGAATGGCTAAATGTAAGGGATAGTCATGGTGAGAATGTAACCTATGACTCCATAGAGAATGTAAACTAACTTGAATAAATATAAACATCAAAAGAAGCTCCAACTCTCCCATGGGAAAACTTGCACATGACTTGGGGTCATTATGACTTCTTTGTTCTGCTCCTATACAATACCTGACCTGGCTTGGGTTTGGTGCATGGATCTATCACTATTCAGTCCCCCTGCTACCAAGGATGGCTAATCTTATGAGCAAACTCCCTTAAACAACCCAATTAACCCAATAAACCCTAATAAATCTACATATATTTACTCCTACACTGGCACTGACAACCATTATTTTTTCAGTACTTCGGTATTCTCTCAGAAAGCTGCCACCCTTCAGTTGGCATAATCAAGATCTGTACTCTAAGTGACTTACCCATAACCACATAGTTTAAAAAATGACAATGCTAGCTATTGAAACCAGCACTTCTGATTCTGGCTCTGGCACTATTTCCCCCACTCCACTGCTCCTCTGAGGTTTCTAGTTCTGCAATGGGGTTCTGAAACAGATATGTAGAATGTAAAGTTATTAATGAAGTAGGGTGCATTTAAAATGGATTTTCTTCTGTCTGGAATGGTTTAAGGGTAATTCTTCCTGGAGACAAACAGATGAAAAAGATGACTAAATTCTACTCAAATATTCTTAGATATTTTCCCCTGATTTGGACAGCACAACATTCTTGCATCCCCGTGTCCTCTTATGTTATTGAGATGATTAAACATTCTTAAATGCTAGAGAAGCGATAGCATTCAAATTTAAAAGGTTTCATATGTGTTTTCCCCTTACTTGTGAATTAGTCTATTTTACTAAAAAGGAACCTAGAAAGGACAGATCACACACACACACACACACACACACACACACACACACACACACACACACACACATACCACANCACACACACACACACACACACACACACACACACACACACACACACACCTTCACACCTTACAAACATATATTCAGATTATCTCTCTCTCTCTTTCTCTCGCTCTCTCTTCTCTATACTTACCCCCCTCTCTCTCCTTCCCTTATAATTCTCACTATTTCATATTTTTTTTAATTCCAAAGCTGAAAACTAATTAATTGCTGGTATTCCTAATCAATGAGCTTAGCATGTCTGATCCAAAGACGTTCCAAGTCTTATGGGTTCTCTGTCCCTTTTGACTAAGACTCAAAATAAGAATGTCAGTAACTACTAGCTTATACCAATCAAGACATAATTAATATGGAGAATTCATGAGTGGACCTTTCACCCTAGTCCTATCTTTTTGGTTAAATGATCTCAGCAGTTGGCAGGAAAATAACAATCATCTCTTCAAGTCTTTAAGTACCCTCTTGTTGTGAAGATCTCCCCAGGCCTGAGAGCTACACTTAGAAGTCCTTATACCATTTGCCAGTGACACTAGTGATGTTTGCTGTAGCTTCATAAAAAAGCATAAAATGTTTTCCTGGAAGGAAGGAGTCCTTTGTAATGCTGTATCTTAATTCATGGCTAATACCCCAGAAATGATTTACACACTCTACATTGTAGTAGCCTTGCAAACTGGACTACTAGCCTTTCCAGACATCAAGCTGCCTTTTCCCACTTCACCCAGGTGGGCCAGACTCAGCAGGATTCCTCCTTTTTTCTAAATCTCTCATCCCTCTCTGAAGTTTCCTCCAAACATAACCAAATTCTAATTTGTAAAATACTTCTTTGTGACTGGAAACTCCTTGAAAGAAAGCATAATGTAGTAGAGAGTGATAGATTTAGAATTAGTAAGCAGTGTTCAAACCCGGTTTTATAATTCACTACATGTGACCTTAGCCAATTCACTTATTTTTTCTAGTATTTAGTGTTCTCATTGGGAAAACAAGGTCAGGTTACATCATAACTTCAAAGATCCATTCCATCTACAAATCTATGCTTCTAGGAGCCAACGATCATCAGAGAAAGATGGAGACAGAAAAACAGAAACAAAGATACATATAGAAGCAGAGAGGGATAGAGACAGAGATTGAGAAATAGAAGAGAAAAACTGAGAGATCAAGAAAAAAGAGGCAGATATGGACAGAAACAAAAAGCAAAAAGGAATAGAGACATTGTCATAAATGGGGGGGTACTGAGAGATGGAGAAAAATGAGAGAGAGAGAAAGAGAGAGAGAGAGAGAGAGAAGCAGAAAGAGACAGAGATAGAGAGACAGAGACAGAGAGAGAGAGACAGAGAGAGATGTTTCTGATTTGTAATTAGGAGAGGAAACATTTAGTGTAGTCTCCAAAAATATATGTTAACAACTCATTTTCAGCTTATGTTTCTAAAGAATTATCTGAGGTCTCTGAAGAGATAAGTGATTTACCAGATCTCCCAGTATGTATGTGTGATAAGCATGACTTGAATCCAGGTCTTAATGACTTTTAGCTGAGTCCTTTTCTCACTGACCTCTATTCTATGTCTTACATACATTGTACACTAAAATGTTTATTCAATAAACCTACCACTATGCACCACAAAATGATTTGTTCTCAATTGGCATGCAGCAAAGTTAGTGCCTGGTCTCCCCAATCAATTTTCTCAGTATTTCTTCTAAACTGAAAGAGAAAGATCCTAAAATTATGGCTTCGGCTCCTTTTCTGAAAGGAAAGGAAAATGAAGATGCCAGTGATTAGCAGGTCACACTAATCTCAACATAATTAACTAGGAGAAATATAGCAAGAAGTCTTGTTGAATAGAAAAAATAAATACAGGCTGACTTCACTTAAGCCTTGTGTTTCCTAAAGATTAGTACTGAAGGCTCTAGGGACCAGTAACCATTTTCTACTGATCAGTGCAAAAATCCTTACTCCTGAAAACCTTTCACTTTGAAAAATTGACTGCTCTTTCCTCAACTCTTGCTTATTTTCTCTGACTCTTGATTCTTGCCCCTAGAGCCACAGATAGCACCATGAATTTAATCTAACAAGTGCAAGGGGTCTAAGGAAAAAATTCTAGATGTTTTATTGATCTGCAATCTAGTTTGGGCTAGGCGGTACAGTGGAGAGAGTGCTGGGAGTGGAGTCAGGAAGACTCATCTTCTTGAGGTCATATTGGGCCTGAGACATTTACTAGCTATGTGATCCTGGGCTAGACATGCTACCCTGTTTACCTCAGGTTCCTTGTCTATAAAATGAGCTGGAGAAGGAAATGGCAAACCACTCCAGTATCTCTGCCAAGAAAACCCTAAATGGCATCACAAAGAGTTGGGCATAACTGAAAATGACTGATTTCAATTAAATAAGTATTTCCTATGTAAACATTTTATGATTTCTCTTAGGCTTATCAGAGCTACCAGAACTATTACTTGACTACTCTGCTACTTTGGGGGTCATTATTTTTTTTAACATTTATTAATATTCATTTTTGACATGGTTACATGATTCATGCTTCACCTTTCCCCTTCAACCCCCCCCCCC
>NC_058131.1:167967392-168023047 GCF_016433145.1 Gracilinanus agilis | reverse complement strand
GCGTTTCCACTAGTTTTGTCATGTGTCCTTGAACAAGATCAATTTCCAAATTGTTGGTAGTTGCTTTGGTGTGGTAGTTTCGAGTCTACACCCTCAGTCATGTCCACCCCGACCCATGCGTTCAAGCAGTTGTTTTTCTTATATGTTTCCTCTCCTGCAGTCCTTCCTCTGAATGTGGGTAGCTTTCTTTACCATAAATCCCTCAGAATTGTCCTGGGTCATTGCATTGCTGCTGGTACAGAGGTCCATTACATTCAATTTTACCACAGAATGTCAGTCTCTGTGTATAGAGTTCTTCTGGCTCTGCTCCTTTCGCTCTGCATCAGTTCCCGGAGGTCTCTCCAGTTCGCCTGGAACTTCTCCAGTTTATTATTCCTTTTAGCACAATAGTATTCCATCACCCGCATATACCACAGTTTGTTCAGCCATTCCCCAATCGAAGGACATTCCCTCCTTTTCCAATTTGTTGCCACCACAAAAAGCGCAGCTATGAATATTTTCGTACAAGTCTGTTTATCTATGATCTCTTTGGGGTACAAACCCAACAATGGTATGGCTGGATCAAAGGGCAGGCATTCTTTTATAGCCCTTTGAGCGTGATTCCAAATTGCCAGCCAGAATGGCTGGATCTTTGGGGGTCATTATTAACAACTAAATAGCTAAATAATTAAATCAAAAACAATAACAAATAGTACCCATTGTAGTACTCAGCACACAGTAGACACTAAGTTAAGAATTGTTGAATGTATTTATACACGAATGAAAGGTAGCATGCTGTAAAGAATGTGGTTTGCTGGATTTTCAATAAAAATAACTTGAGTTCAAATCTGATCTCTGTCTCTAAGCAGTGTTGTGGCCTTGGACATGTTGCTAAATTTCTATTTCCCTTAGGTAAGTGATTCCATTTATCTACTAATAAGTCAATCAATTAACCAATCAATAAGCATTTATTAAGCATTAACTAGTATATTATGTGCCAGAAATAGAAAATACAGATTTAAAAACAAAGTTGATCTGCCCTAAAGAGATTAATATCCAGCATGGTGGCAACAGGTAATGGTGGGTCTTTTAAGCTGAATAAGCCAGAATGGCACGTGGCTTTATTTTCTATTGGCTACTAATAAATCTCTAAAAATCCATAATATAACTTTAAAGTTATCATTTTATATTCATTTTATTTCTTATATTTTTTGGCAACCACCTGAAGTTGGAGAACAAACTTTCAATTTTTCATATGGTCTAGGAAAGCTACATTTCTCCTCCCATGTATTTTCACCCTCTTCTCACCCTAAGAACTCTGAGAGAACTCCAAACTCTCACTGGAGCTGCTGGCCTGCTTCTGCCTGTTTTGTGTTTTTGTTTTTTCTCTTTTTCTCATTGTCCCGGGCCACCCAGCTACTTTCCTTTGAGTGGCTTTTCTGGGAGTTTTTGGCCAAAAAGGGGAAAGACACTTCTCTTGCAAAAACCATGCTTTTGCTGATAGCTCCAGCTACCTATTCCTGTCTGCTGTTCATGATATTCTTGGCTGCCAGTGAAGCCCCCCCACCCCACCTACCCCTCCTTGGGAGCAAAGCTGCTGCTGATCTTTCAACTGCAAGTTTCCCCACCCCCTTTGCTGATCCAGATCCTGGGCATTCTCTGTTGCTGTTGTTATGCGGTTCCCAATCCAAAATGGTGCCTTGAGCTGTTGCCTCTACTGCTTCGAGCCAATCTCCTGAGACTTGAGAAGTATAACTCCCCTTCTTTTTCATTGTGCACATCTGATAGTTTCCTCAATGCCTGCCCTGGAAGTCTGGGTGTTTCCTCTTAGACAATAATTAGCCTCCTAAAAGGGCTTTTACCAGAGGAGAGCTTCTAACACTTAATTACCCCCCCCCGCCCCCATGTGGGTTTTGACCCTGCAGCTTTTCCAGTCCCAGTTAGGCCTCCAGGCTCTGTCTGTGGGGACTGAGATAGCACATGGGCCCGAGCATTTTACAACAAAGGGGAAGGGGAAAGAAAGGCTATTCTTCAAACAAGAAGTAGAATGGCAAGCATGCCTTGCATTGCCTATTTCAAACAGATCCCAGCTGTGGAATGTTTTTTCCTCCTACCATTCCTTATGATTATCCTGCCTGAGATTCAAGGTAGAGATTACACACCCTGGCCATTTGGGTCTATCCAACCTCTGAACCATACCCATTATGAGGGTCATCCAAGCCATGCCCAGTGCAAAATTCTTTCTTGCTACAGGAGATCCCAGAGCTCAGAAAAAAGGAACATGAATGGATATGAAAAAAAAAAAAACAAACAAAACTTTAATAGTCTGGAGGTAAAATTAGTAAACTTCCTCATACTCCACTGTTTTTTTTTAAGTCTCTGTATATTACTGTACTTAATTTTGTTGTTTTAAGTTCATATGTTAATCTGATCAATATCTTTCTGTTACACAGAATCATTTTAAGCTATTGTATTTTGGCTATTAGATAAATTCTGTTCATGTTTTATTGGACCATTCTAATAGTGAACAAATCTATTATGATTGGTAAAAAGTTTTTTGATTACACTCATCGTAACTTGTCATTTGCTTATATTATTGTATTTGCTAATTTCTTTAAGGTTTAAATTTTTTAAGTTTATCTGTATTGAGCCAATTGATGTCTATCCTATTATATGATTTTACTGAATCCGAACCATTTCCCCATGATTTTACTGCACAACATGTCATTGTGAAAGCTCATGAACATCTTACACAAATTTTTTTTTAAGTTGTAAAAAGCCCATAAGTCTTATATATCTTGAATTTGTCATCTTAACAATCGAGGTCACATATTGCTTATACAAGTCTTTTATTTTACTTTGCCTTTGTTAATTGTTACATATGATGATGGATGAACTCCATCAAAACTGATTACAATTGTATACAAGCTCAAAGAATATGATGAGTTAAGAATTTAAATTGTAATTTTATAAGGGGTCTTTAAAATTGACTTTAGGATACCTAATAACTTCTGAATGGAGAATAGGTTTATATATAATTATTATCATTATCATTATTATTGTTATTGTTATTATTATTATTATTAAAAGGTAGAGAACCAAATAGAAGTTCCTACCCAAACTTTTTATATATAATGTAGGAAGCCAAAAAGAGGTCCTGCATGTATGATATTTTAACTCTTTATTTTAATTTACTTTCCCACCAGAAGGATGTAAAATTCTTGGTTACATTTTAGACCCCCCAAAATAAAAAAGTTTTTCTATCAGCTTTGTGTTTTTTATTCTAGGCTCAGCACCATATTTGGGTGGAGGCAATAATAGATTTTGTTAAAAATATCTCAGCCAAGGTTAAATGATTTGCTTTACCTGTACAAGTATAAATTTTTTAAATATCACACAGCAAGTGGCTACATAGAAACTCATGTGAATCTTATATGATAGTGTGTTTGTTTGCTTTTGTCATTAAAAGTGTTATTGTAATTTTGGTACTTTATTTGAATGTGCATTATCTACTCTACTACTGTTTTGTTTTTATATATCTGTTATTTTATAAAAATAATTTGCATATACAGTAGTTCATGGTAAAGTTTAAAAGGAAATGGATCTCATTTTGGGATAAGAAACCTTTGTGTTCTATCACAGTGTGTCACTGATTCTAAGTTATATATTTTTGATTTTTAAAACATTTTTTGTTATTCTTTTCCCTTGTATGTGCAATACAGTATTTGAGTTTCTTTTTTCTCTCATTTTTGTACTTGACCAAAATATTAACATTAATCCCTTTTGATTTTATAGTAATTTAAGTTTAATAGAAATATATATGTATATATATGTATATATTTGCTATAATATTAATGCATACCCAAAAAGCCTTACACTATGGCAACCTGCCATTTATTGATAAATGTTATAGGACTGTGATTAATGATTGTGTCTGATTCCAGGAGAAAAGAACAAAAGAACCACTATACAGTGCAAAGAAGCACAAGGTCAAGGAGACCAACCAGTCCCAGTGGGATTGATAAGAAACTACATAGTGTCAAGGAATACAAGGTCAAAAAAAGATCATATCAATCTAGGTAGAATTTATGGAATTTTCTAAGCCAGTCTTGAAGGACTTGAACCTAGTATTTGGCATTCGAGATCAAGGCTATTCTGACACTTGCTAGAGTTTAGCCTTCTCTGAGCTACATCTTAGTCAAGTGCTGAAGGCTAGCCATCATCCTGGCCCTCCCTATCCCTGAGAATGAAGGCAAATCAAACCAGGGTATGACACTTCCCTTTTTACACAAAAATATGCTCCTTTCTTCTCTTTTATAAGTATGACTTTCTATAGTCCTGGCTACTGAATGGGTAATTGCATAATTACATGAATCACTTTAATTGGGCCTTGATTCAAGGGCCTGTTATAAGTTTATTTTCCTTTTACTTACATTTTTTGCACATAAGACTCTGACATTTTATATATCATCCACAAGTCATTTTTTAACATTTTTTTGGTTTTTGGATTTCTTTTGATAATTGACTCATACATCCCAATAACTCAGTCATGTATCCTTAGCTGATCTGGGTTTTTGTGTTTACCCTCTTCAGGGGGGGAATGTGTTATTAATCTCCTAAGGGGGTTATGTATGTATTATAATTTATAATGTAAAGTTTAAATTCTTTTGAGAATAATTTCAGGACAAAAGAATTTGCTACCTCCCCAGAATCCAGACAATGAACCTGTTTGGAGACGGCACCATGAAGATGCCTGCAGAGACCCTACACTGCATCAAGAAGATCCACAATGAACTTTGGGATGCAATTGATTGAACTGTGGGCAGTTGAATGCATTTGTTTTGAATGTACACTCTTATGCCAAAGGGGACTCCCCCCAAATGGCTTTTTGTCAATGAGCCTAGCAATCATAGGAGCATTGCTTTTGTCCTCTTTTCTTTTTATCCCCAAATTACTGTAATTTAAAAGTTGGTTATGTTTATAAGAGCCTGTGGGGAGACCAGTCTCCCTTGGCTCTCATGGGGGAATGTGTTATTGGAAATTTCGGGGTCCTTGAACTACATTTCCCATGAGCCCACTGGCTCCCTGTTGTTACATGATGATATAGACCAGTGATAGGCAAACTCTGGCCCATGTGCCAGATGTGGCCCCCTGAAATGTTCTATCCAGCTGCCTGACATTATTCCTAATCTGACAAATAAAATGAGTAGGATACAATACAATGAAACTTCAAAAGAGTTGCCTTAGAAACAGACTGACAGATGAGCATTTCCTTTTCTTTGGCCCCCTCTTTAAAAAGTTTGCCCATCACTGACGCTGACAGTTATGTGATGAAGTAGACCGGAGGGTAAAATTGAATGGCTGGTTTTTCAATTCCTCTTTTGCTCCTGATCCAACATGGTGGCAACAGGTAATGGTGGGACTTTTAAAATGACTAAGCCAGAATGGCACGTGGCTTTATTTTCTACTGGCTGCTAATAAATCTTTTAAAACTCAAAATATTTATAAAGTTATCTTTTTTATATTAATTTTATTTCTTATACTCTTGAGTCTTTTCCCATAGTTCTCATTTGTCATGTCCCTGTCAGAGCAGTGCTTCTCTTTGTTTCATCAACACCTATTTAGTTATTAATAATGCCCCTAAAGTACAAGAGTAATGAAGTAATGAAGCTCTATTAAACCTAAGAAAAGTCATAAAATGTTTAGGTCTATTTGTATAAGAAATACTTATTAAATAATGGTTTTTTCAATTATGTGTGATTGTCAGTTTATATGAAGGGTCTTAGAATAAGTTGGTTGCATAAAATGAGGTCCTGTTATATACAGTAAATAAGCAATTTAAGAGGGTGATACTAATTTAATTGGGGATTAGGAAAAGTCTCATGTAGGAAGTATATGACATTGGAAATTTGGGAGTCCTTGAACTAATTTTGAGTTCCCTGATCTAAACTTCCTGTGGACATTTAGGCCTCTTTCAAACTACATTTCCCATGATCCAACTGGCTTCTTGTCTTACCTGGTGATGTAAGACCATCTCATAATAACATAAACAGAAGGATAAATAGTGAGTGTCTGGGTTGGTACTTTCTCTTTTCTGCCTTGGGAGCAGGAACCAGAATGGGAGCAGGAGGCAACAGGGCACAACTTTGAAACTGACTCTTAACAGGCACATGGCTTTATTTTTCTAATGGATTCCAATAAATCCTTTAAAACCATAATATTTTTAAATTTATCCTTTTCTATCCATATTTCTTACAAGTAGCACAGATCTGAAAGAAAGTAGGTAATTTTACTAAGTGATGGTGTGTCTGGGTGCTAACCTAATCAAAGGTATGGAGATGAGAGATAAATGTGGTATGTAAAGAATAGTAAGAAGGCCAATTTAGTTGAATCAAAGAGGATATGAAGTGACGTGTGATAAATCTGTAAAAGCAGATTAAATGCCTGACAGAAAACCTAGAGACAATAGGAAGGTATTAAATGTTTTTTTAATAAGAGAAAGATATGTTTAGCCCTTTGAATGAAGGTCATCCCTTTGGGATGTCATGGATTAGAGAGGGTCAAGATTTGAGGAAGAAAAAACCAGTTAGACAATTGTCTGCATGTGAAGTGAAAAGAACTTGACGTAGAGTTATTGTGATGTCAGGGGAAGAGAGTGGAAAGGATGCAAGAGATGCTGTGTAAATAAAATAATTAAGATTTGGTAGTTAGCTACAGGAGAGTGGGGTAGGATAAGAGAGAGTGAAGAGTTGAGAATAAATCTCAGACTAAGAACCTGGATACTGGGAGGATAAAATGGTATCCTCATCAAAATCAGTTTAATCAATCAACTAACAGTGTTCCATTATGTTCTAGGCATTATGCTTATAGAAACAAGAATGAAAGATAGCTGGATTGAGGGAAGGGAGCAAAATTAAATGATACATTTTAGATATATTTAATTTGAGAGATCTATAGGATACCTGCTTGCAAATGTCCAATAAGCAACTGATGATGTAGGTCTGAAGCACAGAATAGGGATTAGAATTGTTTATGAAGATATGAGTATAATCTGCATAGAAATGATAATGGAATCTGAGAATTCATGTAATCACCAAGAGAATTGTAAATTATTCCTGTATCAGTATCAAGTAAGACTTTCAAATTTGAAATGCCTGAAAGCATTTAACCCCCAAATCATATTTGAATAAGTGGGTCTCTTATTTGGTAAACATTTCAAGTTTAGCATTGGACAAAATATTATCTGCAAGAGAAATTGGTGCTGTGTCATATTAAATGAAGTAATATTTGTTTATTAGACATATTTCACACAAATAGTGTACAAGGAATAGATATCCTAAAGACTGAATGTGGTACAATCTCAAGTCACTTAATAGGTGTTTACTGAATGACTGAACAGTTGAATTATGCTGTGTTTTGTTTATAGAGACTCAAAAACTATTCTACACTGAGAACCAAGGGAGTCATAGTAACCAATGGAAACTGATTATTTTATCACTACAACTGCCCCCACCAAAAATATGATAAAAAGAAATTCCTGGATTTGAACCATAACTACATCATGAGATCAACAGCTTTTTAAAAATACAATTCAATAACCAAAAAAATTAAGATAAGTTATGGTCTTTGAAAAGATTGTTAAATTTTTTTATGCCAATTGTCTTTTAACATGGTTGATGGTGGCATCATCCAGAATATCCAAGCCTAGCTGCACTTCTGCAGCCTCGAGAATCCTATCAAGAAATGTGGCTGGCGTTTTTTGTCCAGTCTGGCTCACTTTTTCAAACATGGACCATGCATTAGGGTGTCTTGAGTGTTTTTCAAGGCCCTTAATAATTGATTTTTTGGCCTGCTTGAGCATTTTGTAAATAGGAACTGAATTTAAATCCAGCTCCTCCCAGGCCATCCCTTCCGTATTTCTTGTGTCCTCAACAAACTTATTTCTATCATGATTGGGGTGTCAGCTCTCTTTATTCTTATACTGATGAATACAATGAATAGGATACAATACAATGAAATTTCCAAAGAGTTGCCTTAGAAACAGACTGACAGATGAGCATTTCTTTTCCTTTGGTCCCCTCTTTAAAAAGTTTGCCCATCACTGGCCTAAGAGATTCCATTTACCTCTAATTTCTCAGCCATTTGAACAGGTCTAATGATTCATACATAAGAGAGATTACACTGTAATACTTTCAAATGCAATTTGTGAGAGCATTGGTGAGAGTTCTTCCTCCACTACTGTGAATCGAAAACTCTCTATGCCTTAGTAATGATGAGATTAAAATTCTTGAGCTAATGACCCCCCTTCTGGTGATGAGACCCTCCCAAAGTGGGTAGACATTACCCTAATAAGACAAATAAAGGATCTTGCTCATTAGATTTGTGAGTTTATTGACGGAAAATCTGTCTTTTGCCTTATTTTACATACATCCCAGTGTTGAGCACATAGTTGGTACTCAAAAAATGTTTTTGTCTGGTGAAATGATGAGGCATCCATCAGAAGAAGACTTACATGGAGAGATGAAATATTATTTTGAAGAATTTATTTATAAAAATTAAATCAGTTGAGATGAGATATTAGCCAATCAGGCAATCTGAGTGTTCCCATATCACAAACATTTATCAAGCACCTAATTTGTACAGAGCATTGTACTCTATTAGGAGTGGTTGGGAGTCTAATTGCCTTTCCATGGAGGTTACTTTAGTAAAGACATAAGGCACAGATGAATTATCCAGAGCTAATGGGTAGCTTTACTCATCCTCTATCCAATCCCCTTCCCATCATCAGGCACCATGTTTAGAATCATTATTTCTCATTCCAAAGATCACATTAAGTTTTGGGTGGTAGACGTCCAGCTATATTCGGTTAATCCATGAGAGGTTTATACTGTACCATGATGAGGAGTCCCTCTATTGTCTGTGAATCCAGAAGAATCAATGACTTGTTAATTATACAAAAAGGAAGTTCCTGCTCCCTCACCTCTCTCAGGTATAGGATTCTCTCCTATATGATTGTATGATTGTAGTGAAATTTTTATTTTGACTATGGGTAGGAGGCGAATCAGTAGAGCTCTTTTCTCTATCCCTCGCCCTACCCCAACATGGATCGTGAATCCAGCTTGGTAAACTAGAATCATAATAGTTATTTGCACTTTTTTTCCTGTGAATTCAAGAGGCCTGGAGGTTCTGAGTTCATGGGTGGAGTAACAGGAACAGACTGGAAGCAGGGGAAACTTTTACATAAGGTAGGCCAAGCATGGCAAGATGACTGGCCCAAGCCTGGCCATTTTGCCACAGACATAGGAGGAAGATTTAGATGGTGTAGTGACAAGGTGAAATGTAAAATCCCTAAACCAGCAGTTCTTGAACCATTTTATATTCTAATGGGGTTTAATCATCAACCTTCCTGTAGAGAAGTGGTTCCCAAACTATTTTAGCCTACTGCCCCTTTCCAGAAAAAACATTACTTAGTGCCCCCTGTCACATACTCTCACCGCCCCCTTACAGTTATTCACCACCCCCAAATGCACTTGTGGCCATCACAGCTCCTCTGGATTACTGCAGCACCCACCAGGGGGCGATGGCACCCACTTTGGGAATCGCTGCTTTAGACTGAAATGGTACTCCTAAGTTATTGCATCCTATTTTGTTATTGCACAATGGTGAACCTTTTATGCTTTTCATTTCTTCTGTGAGAATAAATCAGCTATCTCAAACCTGATTACTTTTGTACATTGGGTATCTTGCTACTCCCACCTTCCCTGGAGCACTAGAGTGGGGATTTAATCAATCAGCAAGTATGCATTAAATGACTACTGTGTAACAGGTTGGGCAGCTAGGTGGCATGATGAATAGAGAACTGGGCCTGAAGGCCTGTACACTAATCAAATCTGACCTCAGATACTAGCTGTGTGACCCTGAGCAAGTCATTGAATCAAATTTTATTTGTCCCTTTTTCTTCATCTATAAAAAAAACAGAGAAGAATATAGCAAGTCAAACCAGTATCTTTGCCAAGAGAAACCCAAAAGGGGTCACATCAGATATTAAAAAAAAATGACTGAACCCAACAAATGTAGCAGGCAGAAGGCATGGTATTAGGCTACTAATAGAAATCCCAAAATGTGAGGAAAAGGAACTCTTTCTTCTTACAGGCCAATCTTCTAACACCAAAATGAATTGGTGGTTTTATAGCAAAGGTACCTGACTGGTGCAGGAGTGCTCTATTATATCAGTCTTTGTGGGCTCAGCTGAACAGTCTTTTAAAGTGAGTTATATAGACCAATGGTTAAAGCAATGAACCTGGCATCAGAAAGGCCAGAGTTCAAACTTGACTTCAGATACACACTAGCTGCGTGATCCTTGGCAAATCACTTTTTTTTTTTGCTTCTGTTTCCTCCTTTGTAAAATGGGGATAATAATAGTGCCTCTCTCTCCCAGGGTTGTTGTAAAAATAAGATAATATTTATAAAGCACTTTGTAAACCAAAATGTGCTATATAAATGCTAGCTAGCTAACAGTAGGAGTATTAGTAGTAGTAAAAGAGAAAGGTATAAACATTTTCTGCTTTAAAGAATAAGGTAGGGGGCAGCTGGGTAGTTCAGTGGATTGAGAACCAGGTCTAGAGAGGGGAGGTCCTAGATTCAAATCTGGCCTCAGGCACTTCCCAGCTGTGTGACCCTGGGCAAGTCACTTTACCCCCATTGCCTACCCTTACCACTCTTCTGCCTTGGAGCCAATACAAAGTATTGACTCCAAGATGGAAGGTAAGGGTTTAAAAAAAAAAGAATAAGGTAGAAAATCTTTATCAATGAGGCGATTTAAGAAAGGCTTCATAGAGAAGGTACCATTTGAGATGTCCTTTAAAGGATGAGTAGGCATCTAACAGCTGATAAGAGAAAGGGAAGGCATTCCAATAAAGGAAACATCATGATCAAAAACACAGAAACAGGTAGGGTCATGTCCACACAGGGGACAGAGTACACTAATTTGGTGGAGGATAATGATATGACCTGTGACTAGAAAGGAAAGTTTGAATGAAACTATGGAAGTGACTGACGAGTTCACTGTCCTGGTAAGCAAGAAGGATCACAAAAGGTTTTGTTTTTTAAGTTTTTTAATGTATTTAGTTTATTAGCAGAATGATATGGCTAGAACTATGCCTAAGAAAGAATATTCTGGCCATTGTATAAATGATACGATGGACAAAATAGCAACTAGAAGTGGGAAGAACATTTAGAAGGCTTTGGTTCAGGTGATTAGTAGTAACAGCCCCTACAAGGGTGATGGCAAAGGAAATAGGGACGAGAAGACAAAAGTATTGCACAGGTGAAATTGATAGGATTTTATTAATGAATGACTATGAGAAGTTAGGGTCCAAGAGTCAAAGATAACCACAAGACTTTGAACATGGGAATTTTAGTGAGCCTGGGTGAATTATGGGACCAAGATGGAAAGAAGGAAGTCTTAAAGAACAATGACAATGATCTGAGTGTGTAGGGCTGCTCCATGCCAGAAACACCTGGTACTTTAACTATTAGAAAAATCAAGAGATATCATCATAAAAGTGTGGTTTTGTGTGTGTGTGGGAATATTGCAGAATGTATCTGTTCTCACAAAAAATCTTATTACTATGTAGATGTGGCTGTTTGACAAACAGATCATTATTTACACCCATCAGAACCAGGATCTAGAGAGATTATCCTAGGAGAACCCAAATAACTCTCATCTGGTGATTGAACTTCTATAGCATATAATACCTTATATGCAAATGGGCATCACTGTTTGAACTTTGAGTGCAGGCATTATGCAAAATTTGGATTTATGTAACTTTCAAACAGATCCAGAATACCCTGATCTTTATTAATTCAATATAGAACTCAAATAAGCAATTCTGTGCCTGGCATGAAAATTTATGGAGAAGCTCTGAAGCTCCCTCTGCCTCTCTCAGCTCTGTCAGGAAAAGAGAAGGGAAATAAGTTGAAGTCTGACAAGATTCCAGGAGAAGAGAAATGCACATTAAACACATTTACACAGAAGATAAGCAGTGCAAGACTCCACCTTCACTTACATGGGCATTTTCTCTCATTGTTCACTGCTCCTACCAACCTCTAAATATTGGTTTCACAATCCTGATAAGATCAAGCCACGTCAAATATTGTCCCTAGCCATCTTAATAGCAACCATACCTATTTTAAGTGATTTGCTCCCCAAGCAAGTAATCACACTTTTGATAATCTAGCTTTGACATATGCAAAGATACAGGACAGCCCTAATCAAGCCAAATGACTCTGCAATCCCCAGGAATCTCCAGAGTGCTTTGAAATTCTGAAAAGAGCTCCCCAAGCAAAATTAATTTTAATTCATCCATAATTAATTAATTTTGATTTATACCAATAAAGACCTCACTGTTACTCCTGTGATCACAGATGTAAAGATAGAAAACACTTCAGAAGTCATCTAGTCAAACTCCTACATTTTACAGAGGAAGAAACTGAGGCCCAGGAAAGTCAAGTGACTTGGCCAAGGTTACATAGGTGGGGTTATTTTTCTACTGTGCCATGCTACCTTCCAATGACCCTAGGTTCTTAAAGGATCTGATAGAGAGAGACTCACAAGCTCTCTATCAAGGACTCTCAAGATGGAAACACTTTTAGTAGGGACCTCATGATGGAATATATGTGTACTATCTGAAAGTCATTCCAGCTAAAGTCAGAGAGGCTCGCTACTGGAAGGACTGACTACAGAATCTCCTGAAGACCCTCTACTACAATGTTGCATATTTTCCATTGTCTCTCTGTATCCCTAGCAAACCTAGCACAGAACCTTGTATGCTGTCAGTCCCTCATGTATGCATATTTGGTAGGATTGGAGGGGCTAATATTTATAGGAGTATAGGGAGTACCCATACCAATGAACCCAACAAGAACATTGAAACATGGAATCAAGAACAAAGGGTTCCAAGGGTAGCTATGGCATATTAAGGTCACAGAGAATATGGAAGTGCTTGGAAAGGTGGAAAAGGTTAGGTTGTGAAGAGCATTTAAGCCAAACACAGTGGCTTATATTTGATTGTGGAGATAATAGGGAGTCACTGGAGTTTATTGAGAAGAGGTAGTTGGATAGCAAAGCAGCAGCACTGCGCTTGAAGTCAGGAAGACCTGATTTCAAAACCTGCCCAAGATGAAAGGGTTGTTATGAAGATCAGATGAGATGATATATGTAAAGCAATATGTAAACTTTAACAAGCTATAGGCTAGCTATTTTAACTAATGGTTAGATTAACAAATTTTAGCAAATATTGACAAGATAACAAGCAGAACTGATCCTATTATAGCTTCACCCAAGATATGTCATAGAATACTTTTAAAAATTATTGAAGTGGGAGAGAAAGTTGTATAATAAAACAGAAGGTCAGGTGTTGTCAGGCTTCTAAAGTGAAGTATCCTTACTGCCTCTTCCATAAGCAAAAATTAAATAAACAATGAAGAAACTTGACAGGGAAATAAAGCTATAAATATTTAAATATTTTTCCATTCTTAAGCCATCTACCATGCAAGCAACCAATGTATTAGTCACTTTTAAGTCCCCTGGTGTTCATAAGCCATAGTGACTGTACAAAGAGGAATTTGAGCATGATTACCCAACAAACTTGAGATCTGACTAGGCAGAAAACAGTAACTATCTGGCAGGCAGTTAGTGGGGTTCAAGGCTATTAACACAGTATTCTTTGGTTCAAGATAATGTATCTATTTAAAGGAGTTCATATATGACTCAGAATAAATTGAAGAAGGATAGTCTTGCTAATCCTAAAAATAATACCTAACCAGTCTGAGTATGTCTAATCTTAAAAGGTTATTAATAATTAATGAGTGAGAAGTGGAGAATACCCACTGCTTCTCTGTGGCTGCAGTTTTTACCTTAAATAATTCACAAACACATCTGCACCAAGAAATATTCTAATATATTATTTTGAAAGATTCCCTATCTTTGATGTTCTCATGATAGCTTATATTGCTCTGCAGGGTTTTGAATGAGACTTCAGTCTCATTCTTATTCCTATTATCTTATTTGTAGGGGTTCGCTAGATACAAAGGGGAGAAAAAAAATCACCAGTCTGAAGGCAGGATATTTTGTTTTGTGACCTTTGTCAAGTCTCATCAGGTAAACAAGACTGAGTTTGGATCTTAGCTCTCAAAGGAAGAATTAAAAAATAAAGAAAGAAAAACAAAACAGAACCTTAAGGCACAAGCTTAAATTCAGTGAATCATAAATAACCACTAAGAGGATTTCAACAGAATTTAGTTATCTTTTTCCTTCCCTTTTCATAGACTTATCGACTAAGGAAAGAACTTATAGATCCTGGAATTTGAGATAAATTCCTTTACTTTTTTGGGCGTCAGTTTCTTCCTTTGTAAAAATGAATACGATCCATTTTAGCTCTGAAATTCTGATTTTATGTTTTTACCTAAACCAACACAAATGAGAAAACTGATGCCCAGACATGATTAAGTGGCTTGTGCCAAATCAGATAGCTCATTAACGCAAGGCTTGGGATTGGAACCCAAATCAGCCGATTCCTAAAGCCTAGATCACTGCTCTGTTACTATGATACCATACTGCCCCACATTTTATCATTATTAATATTCAAGAAGAGCTTGTGCCCATCAGCTTCATAAGAAATATGGATATTAGACACTAACTCAGGAGCAAAGAGCTAAGTGAACAAATCAGAGACCCTATCATTTGAGTAACCTTGAGTAAGAGAAGACAGGGATGGGGAAGAGGGCATGAGGTGATAGGAAAGCTGTCATCAGATATTTGAATTTTGTCACATGATTCCATCTATCCATCAATCAACAGAGCACATGAAGAATTTTATTTATTCTACTAATTTTACCCAGAGGCACAATTAAGAACAATGAGTAAAAGTTACAGGGAGAACTTCGTGCTTTTGTGTGTGTGTGTGTGTGTGTGTGTGTGTGTGTGTGTGTGTTTAGGAATGTGATTTTATTAGCATAGCAGTCTCCCCTTCCCTATTAAGGATGAAAGAAAGATAAGGTTCATGTCTAATAATGAATCACAATAATCTAGACAGAACCATCATGAGGAATGTGGAGCCAGCCATGGGAAATGATCACATAGACAAACTATTAAATGAAGAGAAATGCCAAGGCAAAACTAGGAGCTTTAGAACCTTCAACAACTGAAGACCTCTTGCAGCATGCTGTGAAAACTGTAGGACTAGGAGAGAGATGCAGACCAAAAGAAGATGCAGGAATAATAATGGGTATGTTGATCCTGAATGTTTATAAAATGAGTTGTTGAATTAAAATGACAAGCCACTCCAGTATCTTTACCAAGGAAACCCCAAATGGAGTCATGAAGAATAATGCCTAAAATAACTGAAGAACAAAGGCATGGCTGAAACAACTGGACAGCAACATTGACATTGGCACAAGGAAATGTGAAGAGCACTAAGATACCCAGACAAGTTATGAAATGAAAATGTTGCCCCTTCAAGTGTCTTAATTCCACTGCATGTGGCTAAAAATGACATCCAGTATTTTGTGAGAAATTAAGTGTCAGACTGTGAGTTTTTGTGAGGACTATGATTGAATTTCTGAAGGGAAGGACATGAAGATCACAAAAATGAGAGATCTAACTCTTGTATTGTTAAAGGAAGCTCAACTATAAATCTTATCTCACTGTTTTTGCTAACCCTATTCTATACATAATTTGTATTAGCCTTTATGTTTCCTGAGGTTTTCACCACTAAGAACTAGCCACTTTCTCTCCCAGAAATCTGCTCAGTACCTAGGACCATCTCACTCTAAAACATCATTCAAATGACCTTGCCCCCTTCTCCCATTGGTGAGTTCCTTCCAGGGGCCTTCATCTGGGGAAAGATCCAATCAGTTCATAATTAATTCCCCTCTCTGTTTCACTTTGGACTCTCTTGGACCTCACTACCAAGCCTTCCTGTGAATCTTTCTAAACCTCCCCTCCATTCAATCACTTTTTATATAGTCTTTCCCCCAAAGAAACTCCTTGAAGGCAGAAGCTGTCCTTTTTGCTTTTATCTGAATCTCTAGCATAGCATAAAGTAAGCATTTAACAAATGTTTTCAACTGTCTGCTAGAGGGACCTTTAAGAGACATAATCCAGATTCTTATCTTCCCAGGAAAAAGCCTGGGCATATGCATAATGAGCTACAAATATTAATGAGAGGTTCCCAAGCAAGATTAAATCCAGCCTGCCTTTCAGAGAACAGAGTCTGATGTTTGATTTATACCCAGAATCAAAGAATTATGGAATCTTGAATTTTTATGGGATTTCAGGCATCATCAGACACACAAAGCTTTACTTTTGTTCCATGAGATGTGCCAGACCTTCTGAGGACCTAGTAATAACTCATCAATCTGAAGGAGAAAAACACAATAGAAACAAATACTATAAGACAATCTTTTTAACCAAACGTACTTTCACTGTAAGAGGGAAGGGGCTAATTCATATCTTCCAATCATTTGCCCTCATCAGATAGAGTACCTCAAAAAAACAGTGATCTTTGCTCAAACTGTGCCTACCCAATGATTACTTCAGTGATGGGCCTGTTTTCTACAGAGAGGCAGCATGAGTAGTGCAACTAAAAGAGAAAAATGTGCCTGTCTCTTCCTTCCTTCTTCCTTCTTTCCTTCTTTTCTTCTTTTCTTCCTTCCTTCCTTCCTTCCCTCCTTTTCTTTCCTTATTTCTTCCTTTGTTTTTCTTTTCTTTCTCTCTTTTCTCCTTTCCCCCCACCGCCTCCTCTTCTTTGCTGTTGTTCTTCTTCTTTCTTCTTTTAATACCAGAAATAAAGAGCAATTATAAGATAAAACAGTGAGTCACCCAGATGATTTAATTCCCAAGGTCACACTGATACACCCCTATAGAAGACTTAGTAGAGGGTTTTGTATTTGCCATCTTTAGAATCCCTGTAGCCACTCAGGGAGCTGTTGCAGTACCTCAGTGAAGGGTGAAATCCTTCAGGAGAGAAATGCCATAGAGACACTTTTTATATTAAAAAGGCTTCACATGGACAAAGACAGATCCATTCTTCACATCATCCTTGGCATTTGCATTGAACCTCTCTGGCTTTTCCATGTAAAATAGTGAGTGGATATTAATACATTAGGAAAGAAGCAGTCAGGAAAGAAAGAAGCATAAAAATGATCACTTCACATGGGTCTCTTCAACCCTAACTTTATATTGAGTTAAAATTTATTAAATTGATATCAAGAAAAATCGTGACTTAGAAAATAAGGGGGAAAGATATCAGTGGGGAAAAGGCCTCATCAAACCTTAAAAACGTGTATATGGAAGGGAGAAAGCATACAATCTGTCCCAGTCCTCCCACTCTCACTAGCTAAACAGTGAATGCCAAGTGAATGTCTTTTCAATTCTATAAATATTTATTGATTGTCTAATAGTGTTCTGTCCATTCACACAACCACTTCTTTTCTTTCTTTTACAGGTCCTCATGTCTGTTGTATAGTAATAGCTTTCTAATTGGTCTGCTTCAAATCTCTCTCCTCTGTAATCCATCCTCCACTTAGCTGCTGGGATGATTTCTTAAAAGTTCAGATCCAACTATATAAACTTTTCTGCTCAGTAAACGCCAGTGACCCTCTATTACCTCTCAGATCAAATATCCTTGGCTTGTTCTTTAAAACCCATTTTAGCCAGCCCTGTCCTCACCCTTCTGGTGTTCATAGCCTTTACTTTCCTACACACATTCTACTATCCAGCTACACTTGTCTTCTTCTAGACTGAGTTCAAAATCTACCTTTCACAAGAGACCTCGGCCCTGATGTCTCTGCCTTCTAATATAAATTTCCATTGACTCTTTGTATGTACATTGTTATTTACACCTTAGGAAATCAGCTTCTTGGAAACAGGGATTGTTTTTGCCTTTCTAACATTTAGCACAGTGCCTAACATATAGTGATTAATAAATATTTATTTATTGACCAATCCTATTTAAGATACCATATACTGTAGAGAATAGAAAATAAGAGAAGACCTTACCCTCTTAAATTTTACCTTACCCTATTAAATTTTATAATTTAATAAAGCAAGTTGAGACAAGTATTCAACTGATAATAAGTCAGAAAACAGTAAATGCAATTTAGCAAATATAAAGGAGGCTTCCCAGAGTCATACTAGATCATATGCAATCAAGAAAGATTTTATAGGGAAATTGAGTATTCAAATATCATTAGATTTTCAATATTTAGTAGAGGAAGGAGATAAGAAATTGCGGCTAAAGTGTCAGCTTCATGAAGGCAGAGATTGATCCTTAGTTCAGTTTCTGTCTCCCTTGGTACCAAATATGGCACTTTTCACAACAGCAAACTTTTAATAAATGCTTATTAAAGGAATGGATTAATATTAGTAAGGACTCAGGGGTAGAAAAGTGTGAACCATATTCTCTGAATATGTCAAGGTAGAGACAGCTTTTCTGTTGTATAGTAATAGTTTTCTTATCGGTCTGCTTCAAATCTCTCTGAATTGGAGTCTAAATGCCAAGTTAAAGTTATCTAGTCTTAATTCAGCAAGGAACAAGAACTCCCCCCCCCCATTTTTTCAATAGGAGAGTATCCGTATCAGAGTTATTCCCTGGAAGAAGCAATATATTAATAATATCTAAGATGGAGAAGAGAAGAGCAGATTTGGGACCCGGGAGACCAATGAAGAGGATATCTTGCAATAATAAGCCAGACAAGAAAAATGAGACCTGAAACAAAGTAGTGGCAATGGAAAGAAGTTGTTTTTTTTTTCCCCCCAGAATCAGCTTGTAGCATCATTGTAGCATCATGCACGCATCACCTATCTGGGTTCCACTCCCCATTCCCAACTTGTCTCACTGCAGCAGTAGCTATCTGGGTCTGGTAGCTTTTCGGAACTTCCCTTTTTCTCAATACACAAGATGTCAAGAATCCTAAGACTTCTGACTGCTACGATCCTGTGACCTTTGTCCAAAAGAACATGACAAGACTCAGAAGATGTCAAGCACACAGATCTTTTTACTGTGCTTTTGGAATTACATCAATACAGTCTAATTCTTTGGTTTATATTATGGCTTAAAATTTACAGCAGTTTGCAATACACTGCACAATTCAATGCAGAGGCTTTTTCCCAGGGATATACATAAGACCTGAATACACAGGCAGACACAGAAGGCTATCCAGCTAGCCAAACTCCCAAGAGCTATACCACTCTCAAATAGGGAAGTCTCCATTGGGTCTTTTATTCTCCCTCCTGAATGCTCAGTCAGTACTATAGTATTACGGCCAGTTTAGAGATAACTTTCCTGAGGTCAGGTCTAGGTTTAACTTTAAAGGTTGGCTATAAGAATTCTCAGAGGGTGAAAGAGGTTGGTCCTTCATCAGGGTTACTGGCAGAGCTATAGCCATTCTGTCCCTCCCCCCAGTTGAGTCAATTCTCCTTTCAGTCATCAAATTGATCTTCTTAAAGGGTGGGTCTGACCATGTCATCCCTCCATAAAATCCAGTATTTCCTTATTACCTTCAGGATCAAAAAACAAAATTTCCTCATTAGCATTCAAAATCCTTCATAATCTACCACCACCACCTTTTCAGTCTTTTCACACTCTAATATTCCCAAATGCTTTGGATGCAATGGCACTGACATCCTTCCCATTCCTTAAACAATACTCACAATCTCCCAATTTGGAACATTTTCATTGGATGAACTGGAGATTCATATCTTTAATTCCAGATTTCCTTAAAGTCCCTGCTAAAATTCAATTGACAATGGGAAGTCTTTCTAGATCCCCCTCAATGCTAATGCCTTCCCTTTGTGGATGAACTCTAATTTATTTTGTTTATAGCTTTTTTGTATATAGTTGGTTTCATGTTGTCTCCCCTGGTACACTGTGAACTCTTTGAGGGCAGGCTTTTACCTTTTTTTTTAATATAACCAGTGCTTATTAAAATAGTGTTACCTAAGGAATATTTGTTTACTAATCAAATGCTATCCTGATCATGTCAATACAGAAAGAGAACAATCCCCTAAATTTGTCAAAATCTAATGACAGCTCTACAGATGTGATGGCCAAGGCAATCGAGAGAGTGCTCCAACCATTTCTGTGATGATGAATATGTGTGGGCACTGTGAGCTTCAGCTACATTCAAAGAAGATTTAGTTTATTGACAGCAACTCCCACATTGCCCTAGGAACATTTTCTAGCTCTGAGGGTGTTTGGATTCATGAAAACAAACTGGTATTTTGTTGTGTTGAAGTTGTATTTAAATTCACAGAGAACTATTTTTATCACAAAGTGAAATAAAAAATAACTTTAGCACTTGCTAATAGAGACTATAAACAAAGACATTGTTCTCTCATTCCCTCACTACTTCCAAAATCTAAGCTTAGCATAAATGTTGAGTTTAGCCATGGAAAACAAAAGGACTGGTTAAACATAAAAGGGAAATGCTTAGTGACAAGTGTTTTCGGATGTCTATTTTAGAGAGCAAATGGAGTAGTTTCTTTGGTGGATGTTAATAAACCTTTTGGAGAAGCAAGACACACCTTTTCTCGAATAGATACAGGTTCATTATTGCATGTCACTTAAATTTTCTAAGCCTTGGTTTCTTCATCTGAAAAATGGGAATACTAACGCTTGCACTAACTATCTCACAGGACTGTGAAGAAAGTATTTTGTAAATTTAGCAATGTAAACTATGGATATCTTATGCTTACATACAGACTATTCCTATAAAAATATGTTCATTTCTAAATTTCACATACACAAAACAATGGAAGTCTATATTATATAAACTTAGAAAAAATCAGTTTCCATCCCAGTTCAGGGCTTTGTCACCTCTCACCTGAACTGTAGCAATAACCTCCTAATTGGTCTCCTCTACCTCAACCTTTCCCCATCTCTAATTAACCCTTCTCTCAGATGCCAAAGTGTTTTCCCTAAAAGGGTAGGTTCAATTAGGTCAGCCTCTAATCAATAAGCTGATCAATAAGGGAAGTGGCTCCTTAATACCTGCAGTATAAAATATAGAGTCCTTCATTTGGCATTCATAACTTTTCATAGCCTATATTCTTTCTTACCCTTTCAATCTCCTTACAATCTATTCTCTTTCACAAACTCAATATAATTTAGCTATACTGGCTTGTTTCCTGTTGCTTGTGCAAGATCCTCCATCTCCCATCTCAGTGTCTTTGTACTTGCTATTTCCCATACCAGGAATCCTCTCCTCCTACACTTCTGATTCTTAGAAATTCTGACTTTTATTTAAGGCTTAATTCAAGCACCACTTCTAGGAGGCTTTCCCAAGCTTCCAGTTTCCTTCCTTCTAATGTTACTTTCCACTTACTCTGTAGTCTTCGCACATATTCTAATTCATATATGTTATCTCCCATTAGAATACAAGCTCTTTCAAGGCAGGAATTGCTTTTTCTTTTTTTTTGTATCCCCAACGCTAACATAGAGCCCCATAGAGATACACAGTGGGTGCTCCGTTGACTGATTAGATAATGGAAATAGTGAATAAAAGCATAAATGGATAGGTGGATGAATGAATGAATGGAAACATGAACGAATTAATGAATGAAAAAAGAAATAAAAAGCAAGTTTCAGGCATCATCAGAGAACAATTATTTGTCTCATTTGGCTTTAGCCAAGAGTATAAAAAGAATATAAGGATCTCTTAGACTTTCTAAAATTTATGTCCTTTTTTTCTTTTAAAGGGCCATTTAATTATACTGATGATCTATTCACAACTCATTAGACAGTGAGGTAGAATGCAAAGCTAAACTTTAATTCCAGTATATATATAAAGGAACTAACCTGACAGTAGTAATAATTATGAAAGATTCCCCACCTCTTTAAAGGATTACAAAACAATTCTGCTTTGTTCGAATTCTCTATATTTTGATTTTACTGCAACAGAAGTAATATTTCACACAATCATGGAGTTGGACGAGAATTTACCTAGGAATTTAGAATTTAGAATTTAGAGCTAGAAGAAACTACAGATATCATTTAGCCCAACCTCTCCCTTTAGAAACAGGAACAGTAAGGTCCATGGATGGATAGGAAATGACTTTCCCAAGATCATTCAGGTAATAAGAGACAGAGCATGAACCTAAACCCAGATTGTCTGATTCTGGATCTACTATACTCAGCTAATAATTAGACACTTTTTATAGTTAGACAAATAGAAAATTTGTTAATGATCCCTGATATTCTATGGTTGTAGAACTCTTAGTATGAGAACCCCCTTCATATTATACAGTAAGTTCCTTGAGGGCAGAGACAGTTCTTTTGTGTCCTCAGCATTCAATATGATCCTAGCTCACAGTAGGTGCTGAATAAATGTTTGACATTTTGACCAAAGCACATAATGTGTTACAATGAATAATTCTATGATTTAGTAGAAAAGTCCTAGGCAGTTTTCTTGAGGCATCTAGAAGTTAAATGACTTGTGTAGATCCCACTAGATTATGAACTTGTTGAAGGCAGAAAATATATTTTGTTTCCTTTTGCCTCCTTAGCACAGTGCCTAGTTGGGGTGCTTAAAAATGTTTATGAGGAAGCAGTTGGGTGGCTCAATGGATTGAAAGCCATACCTAGAGATGTGAAGTCCTGTGTTCAACTCTGACCTCAGACACTTCCTAGCTGTGTGACTTTGGGCAAGTCACTTCAACCACATTGCCCAACTCTTACTGCTCTTCTGCCTTGGAACCAATACACAGTACTGATTCTAAGATGGAAGGTAAAAACATTTATTGATTGGTTGATTGACGGTATGTGTTAGTTATAGGATTTAAGATAATTTCTGGTTTCCTTTTGAGACTCTCTTATAAGACTCTTTTATAAGACACCATTCTCAATGTCCTTAGTTTCTAGTACTTGCCCCATCCACAAATGATTATGTATCTTCCTGTCTGTTTACCTGTTGAATCTCCTCAAGTAGAAGATGAGCTTTTTGAGACCAGAGGCCATTTCCCACCTTTTTCGTTTTCATGCCCATCATCCAGCAATGTCTTAAAGACTAAACACATTTTTTTTACCCTTGTACTTCGGTGTATTGTCTCATAGGTGGAAGATTGGTAAGGGTGGGCAATGGGGGTCAAGTGACCTTCCCAGGGTCACACAGCTGGGAAGTGGCTGAGGCTGGATTTGAACCTAGGACCTCCTGTCTCTAGGCCTGACTCTCACTCCACTGAGCTACCCAGCTGCCCACTAAATAAATTTTTGATAAAGGTTCATTGGATTGGAATGGAAGTCCAGCATTTTACCCATTATGCCAATGCTAAATACGTTCTCAATAATATTTTACTTCTTAAATATGAAAATAATCTTATTATAATTGTGGCAAAATGTCAAAAACAGACAGATGTTTAATGAATTCACATTCTTTGAAGAAACATAGTAACCCTCAAATTCAAAATAAAATATGCTCCATTGTAAACCACAAACAGGAATTTTATATTAATTCTATACTAAGGTATACATGCCTACATGTATGTATATTTATGAATATATAGCCATCAAAGAACATCTAAAATTAAAGGTTCATATTCATGCTTAAAGAATCAGATTTAAAGCTGAAAGAAACCTGAAAAACATATTTTCATTTTAGAAATGAGGAAAATGAGTTCCACAGATATGTAATGACTTGTTCCAGGTAAGTCACTGAGCCAGGATTCAAACTTAGCTCTCGTGACTCCAAATCCATGGTTCATTCCAATGCTCATGTTCTTCTAAGAGATAAGCCATTTCCCAGGATGTTAATTAAAGGAAAGCTAATCTAGGCTGCTAACCTATGAATCAAAATAAACCAAAGTGATATAATGAGCTTCGTCAATTCTGTGAAAGTTGTTATGACAGCAAGAAGAAAGAATCGTGGTACTCCCTTGACTTGGTTACTTATCCAGCTATTTACTATTATTTTTAATAAGGCCCATGATTAAGCTGCTGCTTCAACCAATTCTACTTCAGAATAGCAAGCGTAATTAATGAGATATACAGTGTTCTATTTCCAACATCTCCCGATGGTTATTGTTCATAGCCTACCTGTGGCCTTTACCGGGGGTTGTTCTCCTAGCAACAGTTTTAACCTTTTGGCATGGATTTTCCCTTGATAATGTGAGTCAGCCACCACTGCTGATGTAAAAGACATGTTACAGAGGGTACAGCATTTGTTCTTATCCACCATGTCATCATCACTTCCCTGCAAGGAAAGAAGAAAAGAAACAAAACGTTAGAGGAAAAACAAAACAAAACAAAACAAAGAAGGCTCTGGGACCACAAAGATGCAGAAGAAATCACAACTAAAATCTATGAACATAACTAAGCCTTTATCCTCCCTACTCCCCATCCTGTCCTTCCATTGAATCTGGAATTATACCAAGACTGGTTTAGTGAAAGCTTAACAACTCTTCTACTTCTTTTTTGCTGTCTTTTTGAAAGACAGTGTGCTATCGGGGCAGCTAGGGGATTCAGTAGATAGAGAGCCTGGTCTGGAGATAGGAGGTCCTGGGTTCAAATCTGGTCTCAAATATTTCCTAGCTGAGTGACCCAAGTCACATAAATCTCACTGCCTACTGCTCTTATGCATTGGAATTGATACTTAGTGTTGATTCTAAAATGGAAGGTAAGGTTTTTTTTTTTTGTTTTGTTTTGTTTTGTTTTGTTTTGTTGTAAAAGAAAGACAATGTGCTATAGGAGGCAGAGCACAAGACTTTGTGGTGAGAAAGATCTAGTCTTTTAATCTTAGACCAGTATTTACTAGCATTGTGCAAGCAAGATACTTAACCCCTCTGATGTTCGCTTTCCTAATGTGCCAAATGGAGATGATAGTACCTACTCTGTCTATTTGCTATGAGGTTAAAATAAGATGATGTAGGTGAAGTGCTTTGCAGACATTAAAGTGCCATATAAATGTCAGGTATTATTATTACCACTTACTACTTCCTTGTCTGACAGCACATTCCAACGATCAGGTGCTAGAAAGGACCTTGGGAATTATCTAGTTCAATCCCCTTATTTTATAGATGAGGAAACAAAGGGCTAGAAAAAGCTAGTAACTTATCCAAAGTCACTCAGGTAAGGAAATGGCTTTGACATTGAATCATTAGACTCACAATCTAGCATAAAAAAATAATAACCCTTACTTACCTTCTGTCTTAGAATTAAGAATCTGTATTAGTTAGTTCTAGGGCAAAAGAGCAGTAAGGGGAAGGCAATGAGGGTTAAATGACTTGCCCAGGATCACATAGCTAGGAAGTGTCTGACATCAGATTTGAACCCAAATCCTCCTATTTCTAGGCCTGGTTCTCCATCCACTGGGCCATTTAGCTACATGTTTGTTTTGTTTATTATAACAGTGCTCACATATGTGAAGAAAAATGGGACAAGCACTTACTCAGGAAAATTCCATTTCTAACGTAATGAGGAAAAAATAGTGTTAACACCAACCCAGGACATATAATTTTAGATTTTAACCATGGTCTGAGATCTTGGCAAAGATCTACAAATTGGTGCATGTTCAGTATTTAACTCCACCACTAATACAAACTAATCTTGTCTACCAGAGTACTTCTTGGGGCAATTCTAATTAGCTTTGTTTATTTGATCTATTATTTCAGTATTCCAAAATATCTGAGAGCCCATTGGCTTGGATATTTCCTCAAAAAATGCAACTCGAACCCTTTACATCCTGTGATGCCTTTATTTCCTGTGAAAGTCCCATCCATGTTGTCTTACCCAATATTCTAGAAAGATCTCCCTCACACTCACCTGATTCTTGGTTAACTTGCACTCATTTTCATTATGTGAGCATACATTTAATTGATAACAACCTTTTACTTTACTTCCTTAGTATAATTACTTAGTTGTAAAGTTCTATAGCCTGTTCATGCCCACCATGAGCCTGTCCATTTCCCTTTGCCTGATCTTCAACTCCATTTTTCCCCAACCTGTTAGCATTCTATTACTGACAGCTCTACAATATTACCAGAAGAATGATGATATTAAATAGACATGTTTTGGATTTATGGAGAACCTTGGGGTCATTAAAAGAACCTTATGGTTTTCCAAGGACAAAACAGCTCACTTTTCCCATTCACTCTTAGGGCTGATTCATAATTGGTTTGTAATATCTATTTAAGATATATAAATATCAACTTTATAGGTTGTTCATCTAAGTGCTTATCTTGGACTAAAAACTAAAACTTCTTCATCCATTTATTTTTTTCCTGTGCAGATAGGTCAAATTCTTTTCAGAGATTAAAGATCTACCTTAGGAATCTTTTCATAACTTTGGGGCTTGATACAAAAACATCATTGACAAACGATAATATTTGGAGGATATCACCATAAATAGTAGGGATTCTTAACTTTTTTGAGTCATGAATCCCTTTGATAATCTGGTACAGTCTGCCAAACTTTAACAAACCAATTGGAACTTCTCTCCAAAAAATATTTTCAAATATGTGAAATAAAATGCTTAGTATTACATTACATAGCATTATATATCAATTGTGTAGAAATAAATTTAGTTTTCCCTATCTAAAGTCAAAGATTCCATGAAATCTATCCATACACCCCTTTAATGGTTCATCACCTTCAGACTGAGAACCCTTAATCTGAAGGGAATCACTATTGAAAATTTACTTGAACATTTGAAAATTATCAATTGTATTAGTCTACTATAATATTCATTTCATTATTTAAGTCCTCTACCCACTCTTATATATCACAAGTCACTCCTCCTTTCATTTGTGACTGTTTGCTGTGTTAGCGTGACCACTATTTCTTCACCTTTTGGTCAACCTTCTGGTGGTAAGTCTCTAGGTTTTCTTATCAACATGAAGGAACACAGAACTTTTCATTGCTTGAAGGAACCAAAGGAAGAAGAAAAAAGGATGCTGACCCTTTTCAGCCTATTGAACCAACTCAGTGTCTGTGATGTGCAATAAACACAGAAGGTATGCTGTTGGAAACTGAAAATAGTATGCTTATCACAGTTTCTTTTTAAAAAAAATATTTTGCCATGGTTACATGATTCATTTTCTCTCCCTCTCACCTCCCAGAGCTGACGAGCAATTCCAATGGGTTATACAAATGTTATCCCTTGATACCTATTTCCATATTATTCATTTTTGCAATAGAGCAATATTTTGAAACCAAAACTCCAAATCATGTGCCCATATAAACAAATATATAAACATGATTAGTCAAATGTTTTTCTTCTGCACTTCTGCTCCCCCAGTTCACTCTCTTGATTTGGAGAGCATTCTTTCTCATAAGTCCCTCAGGATTTTCCTGGATCATTGCATTGCTACTAGTAGCAAAGTCCATTATTACATTCACTAGTTCCACAATGTTTCACTTTCTGTGTACAGTATTCTCTTGGTTCTGCTCATTTCACTCTGCATCAGTTCATGGTGGTTTTTCCTTTTCACATACAAATCCTTCAGTCCATTATTCCTTACGGCACAATAGTATTCCTTCACCATCCTATACTACAATTTTTTGAGTCCCCAATTGAGGGATTCTCTCTCACTTTCTTTTTTTTTGCCACCACAAAGAATGTGGCTATGAATATTTTGTACGACTTTTTTTTAAGTTCTAACCATAACTCAAAGAAGAATTAAGCGTAAATGTTAAAAATACTGATTTTAAACTAAGAATTTCTTCAACTATCTTCATAAATGGATCCAGTCAGGTGTCTGTATCATAAAAAAACTAACAATGACCTTTGGGGACATCAACTTTAAAAGAGTTCTAGCTAATGAAATTATACTACAAACTCCTTGCTTGTGTATGAATATCCAGTTCTTAACACACATTGAATATTGTAAGCACTCAATGACCATCTTTATTTTGCTTGTATATGAATATCCAGTGCTTAACATGCATTGCATATTGTAAATACTCAATAAATGTTTGTTAACTGACTTACTGATATCATTCATTGAGGCAAATAGCATCTAAGAGAAATAGCAAAACCAATGGTAGCTGGGGGGAGTCCTAGCAAAAAGTAGAAGAATAGACCTCTAGTAGAGAGATGTACTCAGGTAGGTGATATAAGAGAGTCCCTGGGCCTGAATCTGAAACCTTTCCAATTTGTTAAGACTGTGTAAAAAAGGAATTTTTTATTCTTTTTTAATTTAATGGGGGACCAGGAGGTCCTCTTACCATAGGGACAGGAAGAAGAAACCTTAGACACAGGAAAGAGGAAGCATTGAGATAGGAACTGAGGTAGGAAAAGGTTATAAAAAAGGCCAGAGTGAGTTGCTCAGGATTTCAGTTGCTGACAGTTGAAGGCAGGGAGGGGTTGAGTTGCTGACAGAGCAGTCAGTTGCTGATAGGGCTGGGAGTTTCTGGGAAGTTGGCCGCTGGGTGTGAGTTGGTCATTGGGGGTTGATGGCTGTCAGTTGCTGACAGGACTGAAAGTTGTGAGGAAGTTGGCTGCTGGGAGTGTATGAGTTGGTGGTTGGCATTTAGTAGCTGGAATATAAAGGCAGATCTGAACTTACTGAAAGGGCTTTTTGGCGTTAGCTTTTAGAGGGGATTTGGGGTTTTTTGAACTTTTGGGGAGGTGGCTGATCTTCATTGACAGAACTGTTTGGGGTTGGATTAAACACTAATTGGGTTGGTTTGATTGGGCTGGATTGGGTTGGAATTTTGTGGGGTGGTTCTTATTAGCAGTAGTTATAGGCAGTTATAGATAAATATAGGCAATTTTAGATAGTAATTATAGGCAGTTATATATAGTTATAGGATAACTAGTATATACATTGGGAAAATTTCTTTATCTACCTCTTTCCTATATTTCCCTTCTTTTCTATATTCTTTTCCTTTTCTATTTTAATTAAACTAAATTGTTAAATTGTTAAAAGCTGCTAGAAGTTTCCTTTTCTCTGGCTTAAAGTGATAATATTAATTTACAACTCTACTATATTCTCATTAAAACTCAAATTATTAAAAGCTGCTCTCTTATTTTGTCAAAAATTATATTTTAAGCCTTACAACTGAAAAAAAAACATAAGGTTAAAGAGCCTTACAATGTGCAAGTTGGAAAGGGCTTTAATGGAAATCTGGTGTAGCCCTTCATTTTACAGATAAGAAAACTGAAGCCCAGAGATAGAAAATGACTTTTTTGGGTTATATAACAAGTGAATACCAGTGAGAATTTGCCTGTATGAAACTGAGGTCAATTCAGGTCACTTGTACATCTTGAGAACTTGTGATATAACATGGTATAATTAGCACAAATATAAATTTTCTATAGCTAATCTCTCCTCATCCTTACATATATGAATATATGTATATGTGTTTATATATACATTCATATATATAATATTCATGTAAATACAATATATAGGTAAATATTTTTATCTCTAGTTATTCACAAGTTAAGACCAATGTACATTTTTTAACATGACATATAATATCCAAGGTAAGAGTTTGGTCAAAAAGAGAAAAAAATTTAAAGGGTTCTAGCCAAGACCTTAAGTACTATTTCCTTTCTACTCACTGACCATCTCTATCCTACAATATATTCATCTAGAGGACAAATAAGGAGTCCAATATTATGTGAGAGTAAATTACCACCTGAGGAAGAAAATTGCCTAGTCATAGAATAGGGCACCACTCACAAATAAAACCATGGATTATCCTACATGAAATGATCCGTTCTCTAATAAACCAACAACCCAAATGGGTCAAAGATGGTAGCTTCTTTTTCTTTGTCACTGCCATAAAGCTCCAGATTTTTGAGCTTCCTAACACCTGTGCCACCATTAGGGGATATTTAGTCTGGAGAAGAGAAGTCTTAAAAGGTTTTCCTTCTCTCAAGTGAAAATTTTTCTTTTTGTCTTCATCTCTTACACCTTTTTCTCTTTGCTTTATCCTTTGTTCTATTCTTTGAGATTAGGAAAACAAGTTTAATCCCTCTCTTAAAAGACAATACATTAAATATTTAAAGATGGCAAACATACCACCACAAAAAAAAAAATTAAACATGACCCAAAGTGGAATGGGCTATCCCATGAGAAAATGAACATTGTCATATAGAAATCTTTGATTGGAAGTTGAATAACCACTTGCAATAAAGACCTGCTATGGTTTTAGTATCAAATGGAGACTTGCCCTTAGAGTCAGGAATTCGTAAGTTTAAGTCCTGGCTTTGATACTGTGAGAAGGGAATTTATATTTTGATCTGATCAGAGAGTTAGACTTCCCTTCCATTTGTTTTGAATTTGGGGCAATCAGCAACCAGGGAATTAATCACAAAGGCACTGCCCCCCCTGGGTGGTGCCAAGCTAATTGAGGAATTATGATTGGTTCCTGGAGGGGGGAGTGATGTAGGAGAGCTAATGAGTGAAGGGTACAACATGTGTGGTGAGACCCAGCAGGAAGCAAGGGCAGGGGTTTTTCTGAGGCTGAGGTTCAGAGACAGATTCTGCTTTGTTAGGCTTTAGGTTGATAGACTAGGTAATTCTTTACCTCCTTTCTATATTTTCCTCTCTTATTATCTCTATCTTACTATTATAAAGCTATTAGAGCTATTAAAAGTTTTGTGACTTAAGGGTTAGTTTCTATAAACAGCAACCAGAACATTTTTATTCTTATAATTTAGTCAAACCCATTCTAACCATTATAATACATACTAACTGATATATACTGAATAAACCTTGATAATTCATTTGAACATTTTAGTACCTCCAAGATTCCAACTTGAAGGGAAGGTACTGATCCACATTGATTGAAAAATTCCTTACCAGAAGCTCCTTTCCCTAATAAATATATATGGAAAAATTTTTAAATAAAATATTATCAAGGAGACTATAGCAATATATCATGAAGATAATCAAATATGACCAAGTGAGATTCATACCAGGAATTCAGTTCAATTCCACTTTGGAAATTTATCAGCATAATTGAACATATCAATAATAAAACCAACAGAAATCATATGATTTTAATACACTGTTGGTGGAACTATCAACTGAGTCATTCTGGACAGCAACATGGAGCCATGACCAAAGGGCCATAAGATGATGCATACCTTTTGACCTATCAATAACGTTACTCTGTCTGTATTCCAAAGAGATCAGAAATAAGGCAAAAGGATATAGTTGTACAAAAATATTTTAGCACCTCTTTTCGTAATGGCAAAGAATTGGAAACTGAGGAGACATTCCTCACTTGGGAATGTCTGAATAAGTTGTGGCATGTGGTTGTAAAGAAATACTATCTCACAAAAAGAAATGTTGAACAAAATGAGTTCAGAAAAACATAGAAAGACTTTTATGAATTGATGGAAAGGGAAGTGAACAGAACAAGGAAAACACTGTATACAGTAACAGAAACATTATATGACGGTCAACTGTGAAGGATGAAACTATTATCAGTAAAGTAAATTTTCAAGGTATCAACAAGGGACTCATAATGAAAAATGCTGTCCAGAGCCATAGAAGAAACTGTTAGAGTCTGAACTGACAGATCAAAGCATGTCATCTTCTACTTTATTTTCTCCATGAGTTTTTTATTGTATGTGTGATATGTGTCTTCTCTCACAGCATGAGTAATATGTAAATATGTATTGCACAAAGCACTAGTATAACCTATATAAAATTATTTACTGTCTGTGGAAAGGAGAAGAGGGAGATAGAGAGAAACTGAATCATAAAATATCAGAAAACAATAATTAAAAATTGTTTCTACTAATAATTTTAAAAAGAAAAAAGAAATCATTAATAGGTGAAGAAAAAGCTTTTGACAAAAAATATTCATTGTTATTAAAAACACTACAAAGCATAGAAATAAATAGGCCTTTCTTAAAATAAGTAGTACCTATCTATAAAACCATCTGCAAGCATTATCTGTAATGAGTATAAGCTAGATGCCTTTGCAATAAGGAAAGGAGTGAAGTAAGAATGTTCATTATCACAACTATTATTCACTATGATTCTAGAAATGTAAACTATGACAATAAGAGAAGAAAAATAAATTGAAAGAATTAGAATAGAAAATAAGGAAATAAAATGATCCCTCTTAACAGATGTCATAATTGTATATGTAGAGAATCAACTAAAAACTAGTTGAATGATTAAAAACTATAATAAGGTGGCACAATACAATATAACCCCACATAAATCATTAGCATTTCTATACTTTGTTAATAAAGATCAGAACATGAGTTAAATAAATTCCATTTAAAATTACTGTGGACAATATACACTATTGGGAGTCTATCTGACAAGACAACCCAGAAACTATATGAATAGAATTACAAAACATATTTACATAAATATAAGTCAGATCTAAACAACTGAAGGAAAATTAATAGCTCAAGGGTAGATTGAGGCAATATAATGGAAGTGACAGTTCTACTTAAATTAATTTATATATTCCCCACCATACCAATGAAATCATCAAAAATATTTTATAGAGCTAGAAAATGATAACAAAACTCATTTGAAAGAATAAAAAGTTAAGAGTATTAAAAGAAAAAAAATTGTGAATGAAGGTGATTTAGCAGAACCAGATCGCCAACTGTATTACAAATTAATAACTATCAGAATAATACTGGTTTAGAAAAAGAGTAGTGGATAAAGGGAATAGATTAGGTACATAACACATAGTAGCAAATAACTCTAGTAACCTAGTGTTTGAAAAACCCAAAGATTCAAGATTTGTGGACAAGAAATCACTATTTGACAAGAATTGCTGGAAAAACTGAAAAGCAGTTTGTCTATACTGAAAAGCATTTGTATAGACCAACATCACACACTATATCCAGAGATAAGGTCAAAACAGGTAGATGATTTAGACATAAAGGGTAAAATCATAAGCAAATTAGGAAAGTATGGAATATTTAACTGTCAGATTTATAGATTAGGGCAGAATTTGTGATCAAACAAGAAAAAGAGACTATTACAGCATATAAAATGGATTATTCTGATTACATCAAATTTAAAAAAGTTTTGCACAAAGAACATCAATGCAACCAAGATTAGAAGAAAGATGAGAAACTGGAAGGTGGTGGAAATTATGGTAAGTTTCTCTGATAAAGGCCTCATTTCCCAAATTTACAAGTTATTTCCCAATTGATAAATGGTCAAAGATATGAATAGGCAGTTTTCAGAAGAAAAAAATCAAAGCTATCCATTGTCACATGAAAAAGATGCTCTATATTACTTTTGATTAGAGAGATGCAAATTAAAATAACTCTTAGGTACCATCCCTCACTTTTCAAATAGGCTAACATGATGGAAAAGGGAAATGACTAATGTTGAAGGGGATATGGAAAAATAGAGACATTAAGCCTTTATTGGTGGAGTTGTGATCTGATCCAATTATTCTGAAGGACAATTTGGAGCTATGTCCAATGGGCTATTGCATATATAGCCTTTAAATCAACAATGCCATTAATGGTTCTGTCTCCTCAAAAGATAAAAGTAAAAAACAAAGGATCTACATATACAAAAACATGTATAGAAACACTTTTAGATGGCAAAGAATTGGAAATTGAAGAGATGCTTGTAATTAGAGAATGGCTGGACAAGTTGTGGTATGTGATTGTGATGGAATACTACTGTGTTATCAGAAATTATTAGCAAGGATGCTTTCATAAAAATTTGGAAAAATTTACATGAACTGATTGAAAAATGAAATGAGCAGCCCCAAGACAATATTGTACATAGTAACAGCAATATTATGAATTGTGAATATTTTAGGTATTCTCAGCAATAAAATGATCCACGGTAATTCCAAAAGACTTATTATGAAAAATGTTACCCACCTCCAGAGAAGTTAAAGAAATGATAGAGTCAAAATATAGGACAAATTATCCTCATTTTTGACTTTCATTTGTCTTGCTTTTTTTTTTGGTCTGTGTTTTCTTTTGCAACTTGACTAATATGGAAATGTTTTGCATGACTGCATATGGATAATTCACTTCAAATTGCTCACTATCTCAAGGATAGGGTAAGAGGAGGGAAAGAGTTAATTTGGAACTCAAACCTTTAAAAAATGAAGGTTGAATTTTTCTGTTCAAATTTAATTTAAAAATAAAATTAAAGTTAAATGTAAAATATTTAATCTGTAGGAATAACACTTTAAGTTTACACAATTAACAAAGCAGTAAATCAAGTCCTGATTTGTAGCATTTGATAATTTCTGAGATGTAAATATTCACAATGAAAACTAAATAGTTGGTTCTCAAGAGTCAGCTCAAGATTGCTCCAACACACACCTAACTCTGTACCTTAATCTGTCTTTGCATAGCCTTCAAATTGCATATTTGTTAGATAACAAGCATTCCTTCTTGATATCAAGTAATCCTGGACTCTACCAGCAGTTGCTCACCAAACACACCTGAAGGCAAGAGCAATCTGGGACCAACTGCTGAGGACAGAAATAACAACACCTACAGAGCAAGGACAGCTGAAGAAGAAATGCCCAATAAATGTGCTAATTCCAGCTTTATGGCATTATTGCTTGTTTCAACTACAATATAGTAATTGTTCTTTCATCACCAGAAAAACCTGCAACCAGGTGTAGCAATAAAGTTCATTTCTTCTTCACTTCTGCATTTTGGTTTGTTTGGGTTTTTGCTAGAAGGGGTGTGGGGGAGATTGAGTTGAAGAGAAGAGTTGGGGGGGCAGAGTCTGCACCTGTGATTTCATCAATGGCGGGAGACTGTCAATATAGAAATTCTCTTCAACAGTGCAAATCTACCACTTATCTATAATTTATATTGCTAGTTACCTGGGGTGAAGAGCAGTTAAATATCTTGCCCTGAGTCACACAGCTTACATCTGTCACAGAAAGAATTTGGGTCCATAGCTTCCTGACTCAAAGGCCAGCAGGTGGGTCCTCTATCCACTCTATCCATCTCAAAAAGAGAAATCTTTTTTTATTGCTGGATTCTTAGGACTTTTCAGAGATTATTCTTCTGAATTCACTACCCTAAATGTTTATTAAAGTCTTGCTAAATAAAAAGATTTACATAGTTTATAAAGCACTCATCTTGCTTTTATCAACCTGTGAGGCTGATAGTATCAGTACTCTTTCCATCATTTTTTTAGAGGAGGAAAACAGTCAGAAGAAAAGTGACTTACCTATAGTCACATGAATAGTAATTGACAATGCCAGAATTAGAACACAGGTCTTGATTTCAAGATTTTTTTTCTTTGCAATGATACTCATAGTGTTTGACTGGAGGAACTAATATCCAGTCTTACAATCTAGTACTCTCCTCCATGGGACCTCTTGAGACAGCTTCTCTTGGCTGTTTTCTATAAACTCTATGTTCCTCATTCTTATTCCTTTATGTATTCAGTTTTAACCTGTATGAAATGTCCTAATTCCTCTGTCGTCCCCCCCCACCGTCTACACCTTTTTTCATATACTTTTGAACCTTAGCCAATTCTCATCTTTTCCATTTAGTTTTCTAAAGCTACTCTAGTTTACTGTTACTTTATCAAATCTCTTCTATCATTTGCTGTCCAGAGCAATATACTTTGGTTGGCAATTATCTGCAGTTATGTTTCATCATGGGTTGGTCTTCTTTCAGCAGTATGATGATAAGTTCCTGAAAGCCAGGGACAGTATCATGCAATGTTTTGGTATCACAAGCAATGCCTACTATAGGGCTGAACAATAGCAGAAGCGCAATAATCATAGGAGCATTTAAAGTTTCGTTTAGTGGAAATGAAACAAAAGACGTCAGTTTAAGTGTTAACTTTGACACTAGTTTTATTATTTTGGGAAAGTGTCTTAGTGTCTCTGAGCCTCAATTCTCTCATCAATAAAAGAGAGATACTTATGTTTGCACTATCTAGTTCATAGCTTCGTATTGAGGGAAGAACATTAAAATCTTATAATTCTATGTGAAGAATTGATAGTCTCCCTATAAACATAACTCAGATGACAGAGAACTCTTGTTTCAGATGGTTTTTTTTGTTTGTTTGTCATGAACTCCTTAATGGTTTGGTGAATCCCAAGCAGCCCTTTCTTAGAATAACAATTTAAATGTATAAAATGTATTATGTAAGATCTTTTAAATAAGCAAACCTTACCTTCCCTATTAAAATAAATTCTATCTATTGGTTCCAAGACAGAAGAGTAGTAAATGGAGGTTAAATGACTTGCCGAAGGTCATAAAGCTAGGAAGTATCTGAGTCCAGATTTGAACCCAGGACCTCCTGTTGCTATACTTAGGGTTCTTAGTCTACTGTCACCTAGCTGTTCCCTATATGTAATATTTTAAAGGAAACAAATTATATTAAAATTCTTAATAAAAATGTATAATTTAAAGGTTTTCAAAATGTTTTACAAATATAATTTAATTTAATCCTTACAACAACCCTATTATGCCTCACCATTTTACAGATGTGGAAACTAAGATAAACGGAGGTTAAATGACTTATCTAGTGTCATTTAGCTAATATGGGTCTGAGTCTAGATTTAACCTCAGATCTTCCTGATTTTAGGTCCAAACCCACCCCTTTACTTTCCTCTTTCCTTTATGAATAAACTGAAGGCCTGGCTTCATTCACTTAGTCTCTATTAAAAGGAAGTTCCTTCAAAAGTATCAATAAGCACATAAGAAAGTGTTCCAAATCTCTAATAATTAGAGAAATGCAAATCAAAACAACTCTGAGGTATCACCTCACACCTAGCAGATTGGCTAAAATGAAAGAAGGGGAGAGTAATGAATGCTGGAGGGGATGTGGCAAAATTGGGACATTAATGCATTGCTGGTGGAGCTGTGAACTGATCCAGCCATTCTGGCTGGCAATTTGGAATCATGCTCAAAGGGCTATAAAAGAATGCCTGCCCTTTGATCCAGCCATACCGTTGTTCGGTTTGTACCCCAAAGAGATCATAAAATAAACAGACTTGTACGAAAATATTCATAGCTGCGCTTTTTGTGGTGGCAACAAACTGGAAAAGGAGGGTATGTCCTTCAATTGGGGAATGGCTGAACAAACTGTGGTATATGTGGTTGATGAAATACTATTATGCTAAAAGGAATAATAAACTGGAGGAGTTCCAGGCGAACTGGAGAGACCTCCGGGAACAGATGCAGAGCGAAAGGAGCAGAGCCAGAAGAACATTGTACACAGAGACTGATATACTATGGTAAAATTGAATGTAATGGACCTCTGTACCAGCAGCAATACAATGACCCAGGACAATTCTGAGGGATTTATGGTAAAGAATGCTGCCCACATTCAGAGGAAGGACTGCAGGAGAGGAAACATATAAGAAAAACAACAGCTTGAACGCATGGGTCGGGGTGGACATGATTGAGGGTGTGGACTCGAAACTACCACACCAATGCAACTACCAACAATTTGGAAATAGGTCTTGATCAAGGGCACATGACAAAACTAGTGGAAATGTGCATTGGCCATGTGTGGGGGGAGTGCGGGGAGTGAAGGGGAAAGTAGGAGCATGAATCATGTAACCATGTTAAAAATGAATATTAATAAATGTTTAAAAAAAAAGGAAGTTCCTTAAGAGAAGTTCAAGAAGATTCAGTCTTTAAACTCACCATGTGGAATTCCAAAGAAGATATAAAGAACCATCTCACCAAGGTCTCAATGTCCCAGCCAGCACGCCTCCATGAACCAGGAAAGCTAGAAGAAGACTGAGTCCAGCTAACTGAGGTCTCTTTTTAAAGGGGTCACTTATGCATCACTTCCTGTGCCTCCCTCCTAGTTTGCATGTCCAATCACAACAAACACTTCTCTTAGGACTGCCTAGGGGGCAGTCAGTTGATTCTAATTCATTACTCACTCTAGCACAGGTGGGTTACAGACTTCCCAAAATTGGAGGTTTTCTCACCTTTAGCGATTAAATCTAAAGATGGGCAGTGTAGATTTAATTTAATTATCACACTACTCAAGATGAGAGACTGGAGCTCAGTAGAAAGGATAGGACTAGACAAATAGATCTGAAAATAATTTGCATAGAGATCGTAACTGAATCAATGAACTGATGAGATCACCAAGGGAGAAAAAAAAGAGAGTCCTGAGAGATCTCCATAGTTAGTTGAAGTAACCTGGATGAAGGTCTAGTAAAAAAGACTTAGGAGGTATAAAAAAAGTAGGACAATCAAGGAGCAATAACAAGAAAAAACTAGAGAGAAGATATTATCAAGAGGAGGTGGTTGGCAAGAGCCAAAGGTGTAGAGAGATCATGAAGAATAAGGATTGAGAAAAGGCACGGCAAGTACTTTCTCTATTACCTTCTATCGATTCTGTTCTGTTTGATTCCTTTTATAACTGTTATGACAGCATTTCATCTCTCTTGTTTTGAGAAAACAGAGAACTCACATGAGTTCAGTAGAGCTCATAGAAATGGATATGGATGCAATGACAAGTTACAGTGTGTTTGTTCATTTACAGTGTGTTTGCTCAGTAGGGTGTAATCATCCTTTATTCATTTACAAAGGGCATACCCTGGCTGCTAGAAGGATGTACAGTGTTCAGATATCCCATTGAGAAGCTGCCTGGTAAAATTCACCAATCCAAAGTTAATGTTTCTGTGCTGCTGAGTCATATGCCTATCATTGGGACAGGGCTCAACTACCCAGTGTGTGAGAATGCTAGGTTTGCCAAGCATTAACAAAGAAAGGTCACTTTTTCCTGGAATGGGAACAGAGAGGACCTGTTACCATTCAGGAGAGATGAAGAGATTATTTATACACTTCTTAAACTGAGAAATGTTGTGGGATTTTAGTGGTGGCTTAAGAATAATTTAGTTTGATAGTCATAAAACACTAAGAGGAGAAAAAACAAGAACCCATAAAACTGGACACACACATAAATTTGAGGATTCCTATTAAGTAAAGATATTGAATAAATGGACTGTACATGAAAAATTGTATATATGATAAATAGAAAATAGGAAGTGAGGTAGGAGTAAGGTAGGGGAAGTAAGGCTTTTGTAAAGTTTCCACAATAGTCCAAAATTCCTCCAAAAATGTTTAACTTCCTGTTTAAAAATTATGAAACCACAGAATTTAAGAATTTAAAGTGATTTGAGAGGCTCTCTAATCCAATGCATACCTTGAACAGAAATTCTCCATACAGCATCCTCCGCAACTGGCAATCCAATAGTCTTTGGAACACCTCTAGCATCATATTCCACTTTCAGAGAACTCAAATTTTAGGAATGTTTATTGCTTACATTGATCCAAAATGTATCCTTGTTCTCTCTAGGGTCAAATAGAACAAACTTAATCATTCTTCCACAAGACAATATTAGTCCCTGAAAGCTGTGAATATGTCCTCCCAAGTCTTCATTTCTCCAGATGAAACTTCCCAAATCCCTTTAACCAATCCTCATACAGATTGTCCCCAATTTCTTTATCATTCTTGCTTTCTTCTTCTCAATACTCTTCATCTTGTCCATGTCCTTTTAAAAGGTGATGATGTGTTATGATAAGGAGTATTGTTAATTATTGCAAAGTATGGGAGGATAATTCCCTGATATTTCTTAATATCCCCAATTCCACACTTTATCCCTTAACTGAAAATATTCCAAACCATTATTAAGTATTTTCTCTTACAAGTAACCCTGAAATAAATTTTAGCTATAAATCACTATTATCCAATGAGGAATTTCAGACAATTCTATTTGTCTAAGAGAGTAGTTTGTCTCTGTTTTATAATCCAATCTTCCTTTGTCCCAGTCATGTCATTTTTCCTCAGTAGGGTGTAATCACCCTTTGGCTGTTAAACCTTGTATGCTCAGCAGGGCCCTTCAGGTACTTTTTGGTGGCACCAGATGGAAAATCTGCTTAGATTCCCTTGAAAATACATTTTTATTCACAGGTGCAAATTGTACAGTTGGTAATGAACCAAGTCTTCACTCTTTTTCTGTTCTAGGTCAAATTCTATACAAAAGACCCACCTGTTAATGTGACCTATGAAAAACCAGGAATCTACAAGGACAAGAGTATGAATTCGACAAAAATGTACATAGATACAAAACTCTTCAGCTATTTTCCTTTTTTCTCTTTCTCTACTAGGAAAAATAAAATCTAGCCTCAATTAGTGCTAGATATTTCATATAATCCACAAAAATCCTTCAAAGCAGGATATTCTAATTTATGAAAGTCTACCATATCTAGCACAACTCATGTCCACTATATTGCTCTCGGGCTATCTTTGCCATGCCACTAGTTATATATGCTCTCATCCCCCACCTACACATTATATTTCCAGCTGTGGAAACTGGAAAAAATAAACTACTATTCTTGGAAGTGACATATTACCCAAGACTGCACACAATCATCCCTGTTTTATCTCTGACCAACATAACACTTTCTGGTCACCATTTTCCCGTATTTTTTGTATTCGCTATTAGAATGTAAGCTTCCTGAGAGCAGGGTGTGTCTTGTTCTTTTTTCCTCCCCTAGAACCCAAGAAAATAAATGATGTATAATTTACATTTTAAAAATGTTCTTTATTATTCATTTACTCACTCCTCTTTTTCTCTTTCCCTCAATTATGTAAGACATAGCAGGCAATTAGTAAGTACTTTCTGATTCATGAATCATATCTCCAAATAATAATTATAATACCAATTTACACTTTATACCACTTTACAATGCACCTTCTTCACAGAGGTTCTGACTTTGATATTCAAAATATTATTATTCAGTCATCAAATATTAATTAATCACCTATATGTAAAGAGAAGTGTTATAGACACTAGTAAAAAGATGTGGCTATATTACAGAGTCAATTCTTTCATGAGGTTCTTATTCTAATTGGAAGATACAAAAATAGCTAAGTTTTACAAAATTAAATGAGTTAGAAAGTTGAAAAATAAAACCTGTACAAAGTCTAAGAAGGAATACTGATATAAATGAAAAGATAGGTAACATGCCATTTGAGTTGAGTTTTCAATAAGAGTGTAGTAATTTAATAAGTAATGAGAAAAGTAAAGGAATTTTGACCATACGAGCAAAGATACAACGAAGGAAAGTTACAGAATGTGTTTGAGAGTAAAAGAGCACTGTGACTAGAATAGAGGGGACATAGAAGATTGAATATTAAAATTAGGTTAGCAATTGGCAGTTTAGGGAGATTTTAGAGACCATATTACAAGGTGGGCACTCGATATTTTTTTAAACTAAGAAGTGTCATTCCTTTACCACAGAGAAAAACAATGAAGCAAAATATGATCAGGTGATTGCATCAGACAATACACACAACATTCAACTCCTATAACCATCTATATTTCTACAGAGAGGAAGGAATATTATTTAATTGCTATTTTTCTAAACCAATACTAGTCATCTTATTTAATTTCAATTCTGATGTCATACACACATATTATGTATGTATATACATATGTGCATATATTGTTTCTTTGATTCTACTTTATTCAGGCTAATTCATATAACCATCTCCCATTTCTTTGAATCTTTCATTGTCATTGTTTCTTTTGGAACAATAATGCCCCATTGCATAGATCACAGGAATTTAGAGCTAGAAAGGCCTTTGAAGTCATGAAATCCAACATGTACAATGAGATAGAGTAAGTGAAAAGTAGGTATGTCATTTGTTTTTTATGTAGAAAAAAGAGGGGAGAAAGGGAAATTTTGAGAGACAAAAGAAGACATCTAAGAGATTTTGTATTGGATCATTTTAAGTTTCAAGATGAAAGCTAAACCAACTGATCTAAGTGTTGGATCAGGGTAGAAGATAAAGAGAGGAAAATGGTCCGGAAAAGTTATTGCTAGGAATTATGAAGGGGGAGTTAATAGGAGTAGAATAGGATCATCAAGTAACATTAAGGGCCCAACTAAAATTATAGACTTTAAAGTTGTTTCAGATGAAATGAGCTTTGGTTACTTCCTGCAGGGCTACTCAGTAGTCCACGAATATCATTGGAGTAATCAGATGGTAGGCTTTGCCTAGGAATTAGGAATATTACATGAGGAATGGTAGAGGATACTGGTTAAAAGGGATTATAGCTCCATGACTCTTGAAGCAGGAAGCTGACAAGTTATGGGGTCAAGGCTAGGGTTGAAGGAAAATGAAGAGTGATGGAATGAACTAAGAAAATAGGAATGGACTAGGGTCTGGAGATCACAATGAGGTCAAAGTAAAGAGGTATTGTGATGGGCTTGGTGGATTGTATCCATACCCCATTCTTGCTGAAATTCTCCATAAATAATTTTGAGAGGAAATGGGAATCATGGCTTCAGCAATCAAATAAAAATGCATCCATTTAGGATTCAAAGCTTGATTAAATAGATCAAAGTTTGGTCCCAAAGTTGAGGACATAATATTATGAGTAATTATTTGCTATAGTCAAAAAGAGCACCAGATTTAGAAGATCTGGATTTGAATCCTAACTGTTTGACCCTAAGTATATGTTAATTATCTAAACTTCCTTCAGGTTCCTCATCTGTAAAATATGGGATAATAACCTTAACATATAGAAATTTTTCTAGTAGAGACCTTTCCTTTGATTCAAAAAGATCTGAACTCGTGCTTCCCACTTATAAGCCATGGGACCATAAGTAAGTCATACAACTTCTCAACCTTCCAGGCAACTTTCTAAAGTTACAAACAATAGATCCAATTCTAAGAATGAATGAAAAGGCATTTATTAATATTGACATTGTTCTAAGTGCTGAGAATGAAAATAAAAGCAAGTAATATATTCTTCACACCCAAAATACTTATATTCTAATAAGGAAAGACAACATTTAAATCTAGAGTTGGAAATACAGGTGTGGTGATCCCACTGCTAGAAGTCTGAGTCCCAGTAAAGAGGGTTAGAGTTGCAGATGGCATTTTATGAATATGGCTAAAAAGTGTCATCCCAGGCCTAAGACAATGAATAGATGATGTGGAAGCATATCAATAAGATCCCAAAGACAAAAGGGTAGAAGTATGAGTTCTAGGCAGAAGAAGAAAAAGCTAAGGCTACTAGTACTGTTATATGAAAATGGTCCTAAAGTGACCATCTATTGTTTATTTTCCTTGGTGGAATTTCCATTTCTAATTAAATCATAGATCTAGGCACAAGGTGAGATGAGGGAAGAGAGAATCTTGTTCTGTTTCCCTTAAAGAGTGGTTGTGAGAAAAATATTTTGTAAATTTTAAAGTGCTCCAAAATGTAAGCTATGATTATTAACAAAGCCCTTGTCCACTGAGAGCAGAGTAAGAGTGTACAGATGGAGAAACACAAACAGAGCAACTAGGGAAAGAGCATCAAATTGAGAAAGCTATTTTTAAGTCTTAAGGTTATATTGTCAGAACAGGTTTCCTGCATCACAGAGCTCTGCCTTATTGCCAAGCCATGAAGCTACGCGTTAAAACCATTAGTTAGAGGTATCATGGAGAGCAGAGCATTTGTTTCTATTACCAGATAAATGTATGATTGGATCACATGCATCTCCTAACTTTTTTCTTTTGTCAGCATCTAGCTTAAATGTTATTTGTTGGCAAAATCTTCAACATTCCTTTTATGAAGAGGCACATTTGTGTTCATTTTCAGGTGTCATCAGTAGTGATGAATGCTTATTCAAGGTATTAAAGAAGAATATAATAATGTTCTCTTCTTTTGTTTTCATTCTACAAAGAGAAAACATAAAAAAATTGTACTCAATGGGGCACAAAGAGGGAAGGAGGGAAGGTGCAAGAAACTGACCAAATTCTGTTCTATCTATATTTCAAGTAAAATATTTTGAAAGAGAGACTCTGCTAAGCTGAATTAAGGTGCCATTATGTGGCATGATAATAATTGGTGAAAGAGTTCACAAACTGAATAAACATGCATGTATTACTACAAGGTATACCAGTGTAGTGGATAGAGGTCTCAACATTGTCTTCCAAAAAGTGACAAGGGGGGGTAGGAGAGGAGCCAAGATGATGGCTCAATAGAGGGAAAGATGAAACCACTCTGAGAATCCTTCCAAACAAACCTTAAAATAGCACCTCAATGTGACAAGAGTCAAGAAGCAACAACAAGATAGAGAGTGGGGGGCTTTTCTGTGAATAAAATATGAAAGGTAGACAGAGAGTCAATTTTCATGTGATATGGGGGAAAAGGAAATAAAAGTTGACACAGAGGAATGTGGATTGACCACCCTCACCTAGTGCTCCAGGTTCCAAGCCTGGGCATAAGCCAATTTTGGATCCTCAGACCCTGCCTATGTCAAGAGCAGAGTGCCCCACATATACCCCTTGAAGTTCCAAGCCATGGCACCAGCCCAAAATGAGACTGCAATGTCATAGCTCTTTGCCATTTCAAGCCTGGGCTCTGGTAAAACCCTGAGCCCCAAAGCAAATTAGCTCAGAATAATGAATCGTGCAAGCCATCAGCAAAGGAGATAGATTCATCACATTTCAGAAATCCCAATCCACAGTAGAAAAAAGTCTGGGAAATTGTGCAAACAGCAAAAGGAACAACTAATCATAGAAAAGTTATATGGAAACAAAGTGCAAGGCACAGAGTCATTAGTAGATAATGAGATCCAAGCAACCAAATGCAAAACTTCAAAGAAAAATTGGAATTCGTCTCATATGCCAGAAGAACTCAAAAATGAATTAAAAATTAAATAAGAGAGATGGAAGAAAATGGGGAAAATAAATTAAAGTAATTCAAAACAAAATAATAGTATAAGCATAAAAATTAGGCAACTGGAAAAAGGGGAATAAAAATCCAGTGAAGAAAAGTTTCATGAAAAGCAGAATGGACTAAATGGAAAAGGAGAATCCAAAGGCCATGGAGGAAACTTATTCTTTAAAAATTAGAATTAGACTACTGACTTCATGAGACAACAAGAAACAAAAAAAATGAAAAAAACACTTAAGAAAATATGAAATATCTCATTGAAAAAACAACTGACCTGGAAAATAGATCCAGAGAGAAAATTTAATAATTATTAGATTACCTGAAAGTCAGATTAAAAAAAACAAACAAAATCTAGACGTCATATTATGAAAAATTATAAAAGAAAACTGCCTTGATATTTTTGAACAAAAGGATAAAATAGAAATTAAAAGAATCCATAGATCATCTCCACCAATAAATTTCCAAGGACAATTTTCAGGAATTTTATGGCCAAATTTAAGAGCTCCCAGGCTAAGAAGAAAATACTACAAGGAAACAGAAAGGAATGGTTCAGATATCATGGAGCACCAGTTGGGATTACAGAGGATCTGGCAGCTTCTATATTGAAGAACTGGAAGGTTTGGAATATGATATTCCAGAAGGCAAGGGAACTAGGTTTATAACCAAGACTCACTTACCCATAAAAACAGACTATTTTCTTTCAGTGGAAAATATGGTCATTTAATAAAATGGAAGATTTCCAAAAATTCCTGAGAAAGAACCATACTTAAACAGAAAATTTGATGTCCAAATACAAAATTCAAGAGAATCATAAAAAGGCAAATAAAAAAGAGAAAAAAATTTAAGGATCTCAATAAGATTGAATTGTTTATATTCCTATATGGAAAGATAATATTTGTAATTCTTAAAATGTTTTTGCCAGGAGCAGCTGGGTGGCTCAGTGGATTGAAAGTCAGACCCAGAGATGAGAGGTTCTGGGTTCAAATCTGACCTCAGACACTTCCTAGCTGTGTGACCCTGGGAAATTCACTTAACCCCCATTTCCTAGCCTTTATCACTCTTTGGCCTTAGAATCAATACCCAGTATTGATTCTAAGATGGAAGGTAAGGGTTTAAAAAATGTTTTTGTCATTATCATAGTAGTTAGAAGTATACACAGTGTGTAAATGGAATTAGTTCCAGCCCATTCCTAGTTAGACTCGTACTTAACCTAGACATAGAAATTACGTCACCCTAACCTTCCTTAGTGAGGAGGGGAGATGAGTTACCCACACGTGACAACAAGTAACAAATCAAGAATAAGGGACTGCCCTTTGGGCAGTCCAAATCAATGTAAAGACTGCCATTTGTCCATTTGAATTAGAGGTGGACCCATGGGAAGTGACTAAAGACACTATCTCTTTAAGTAAGTTGGTTACTTCCTGTGGAGGCAGTTCCTGCTCTGAACCTGGTGCTGAAGGACCTCTCCTGAGACTACAGAACGCTTCTACTCTAAATTGTCACGTGGGTAAGTTAGGCTGACTTCCTTGGCCTACCTAGACCTCTTCTAAACTCTGCCTTAAGCAGGCACAAGCCTATCTGGTTGCTGGGCCTTGTGGCTTGCAGCTTCATTTATTTAGCCTTTTAACCTTCTCTCTTGGCCAGGCCTGACCAGGCCTGGACTAGCCTCTTCATTTCTCTTTATTCCTATACTTTTACCTTCCTGATTGTAAATAAACTTGCCTCAACCAGATGCTGACTTGGGTCTGATTTAATTACGGAATCAACCTGAATTGTTGATTCCTGGTGGCCACGTTTTAAATATATATCTATAAAATACCTAAATTTCCCTCTTACAACAGAGAGAGGGGTGGTAGTAAGCTATTTAGGAAGCTATGCAAAAAAAAAAAAATCAAGGAGTGGAAAAGAGTATTGCACTAAGAGGAATGGGCAAAGAGAAGTAAATGGGGTAAATTATGTCACATAAAAAGGCACATGGGAAAAAAATGATTACACTGGAAGGGAGTATGAGAGTGGTGAAGGGTAATACTTAAACTTTAGTCTCATTGGAATTGGCTCAAAGAGGGAATAAGAGTCAGATTTATAAGGGTACAGAATCCTAACTTCACATATAGAAAAGTAGAAGAGGAGTTGAAGGAGGAAAACAGTAAAAATATACTAGTGGGAGACCTCAAACTTCCCCATCAGAACTAGATAAATCTAGTGAAAAAATAAATATGAAAGAAGTAAAAGAAGTGAATGATTTCTTAGAAAAGTTAGATTTAATAGATAACTAGAGAAAATTGAAAACATAAAAAGCAATATATCTTCTTTCAGCAGCATATGATATAAACACAAAAATTGACCATGTACTAGGGCATAAAAACATTATGACCAAATGCAGAAAAGCAAAGTAATAAATGCAACTTTTTTGATAATAATGCTAAAAATTATATTCAATAAGGTTTTGTGGAAAGGAAAATTAAAATGAATTGGAAACTAAATCTAATTCTTTGAAATGAATGGGTCAAAAAACAAATCAGAGAATCAATCACGGACTTCATTAAAAAGAATGACAATGAGGAGAAAACATGTTAAAATTTATGGGATAAAGCAAAGGAGTTCTTTGGGGAAAGTTCATATCCCTGAATGCTTATATAAATAAAATAGAGAAAAAGCAGATCAATGAATTGGGCACGCAAATAAAAAAATCTAGAAAAAGGACAAATTAAAAATCATCAATTAAAGACTAAATTGGAAATTCTAAAATTCAGAGAAATTAATAACATTGAAAGCGAAAGAAGTACTGAACTAATAAATAGGTCTAGGAGTTGGTTCTATGAAAAAAATAAAGGGAAAAAGGAAAGAAGAGAATCAAATTACTAGTAGCAAAAATGAAAAGGGTGAGTTCACCACCAATGAAGAGGAAATTAAAGCAATTATTAATAATTATTTTATCCAATTATATGAAAATACATCTGACAATCTAAGTGAAATGGATGACAATTTACAAAAATATAAATGACCTAGATTAAAAAAAGAGGAAGTAAGATACTTAAATGGTCCCATCTCAGAAAAAAAATTGGACAAGACATCAATGAACTCCCCCCCAAAAAAACTTGCCAGGGACAGATGGATTTACAAGTTAATTCTATCAAACATTTAAAGAACAAATAATTTCAATACTATATAAACTATTTGGCAAAATAAGAAAAGGTGGAATCCCACAAAATTCTTTTTATGATACAAGAATGGTGCTAATATTTAAGCCAGTAAGACCAAAAACAGAAAGAAAATTATAGATCAATTTCCTTAATTAATAGTGATGCAAAAATCCCAAATAAAATGCTAGCAAAGAGATTATAGCTATATGTTATAAGAATTATTTTTTCACTATGACCAGGTAAGATTCATACCAGGAATGCAAGGTTGGTTAAATATTAGGAAAATTATCAATATAATTGACCATATCAATAACCAAATTAACAGATCATCTCAATAGATATAGAAAAAGTCTTTGAGAAAATACAACACCCATTCCTATTAAAAACACTAGAAAGCATAGGAATAAAAGGATCTTCCCTTAAAATAATAAGTAGTAACTATCTAAAGTATCAGAAAATGTCATCTGCAATGCATATAAGTCAGAGACCTTCCCAGTAAGATCAGGAGTGAAGGAAGGATGCCCAACATCACCACTATTATTTGAAATGCCAGCTTCAGCAATTAGAGAAGAAAAAGAAATTCAAAGAGTTAAAGTAGGCAATAAAGAAACTACCATCACTCTTCATGTATTATATGATGGTATACTTAAAGAATCATAGAGAATCAAATAATGTGAATGATGGTAGTCTAGCAGTAACAGATCATAAATTGTATTATAAAGTAGTAATCATCAAAACAATCTAGTACTGGCTAGGAAATAGAAGAATGGATCAATGGAATAGATTAGAGATAAATGACCTCAGCAATTGAGTGTTTGATAAACCCAAAGATCCAAGCTTTGGGGATAAGAACTCTCTATTTGACAAAACCTACTGGGAAAATTGCAAAATAAGCATGGCATAAAATTAGGTTTAGATCAATATCTCACACCCTATACCAAGATAAGATCAAAATGGATATATGATTTATACGTAAAAATTATTTTATTCATTTTATTTTTAAAATATTTTTCCAATTTCCAACATGTTTCATTTTATTTCCCTCTCCTCATCCTCCCTGCTCCCAGATCTGATAAGTACTTCCACTGGGTTATACAAATGTTATCACTTAATACTATTTCCATATTATTCATTTTTGCAATAGAACAATCTTTTAAAGCCAAAATCTCAAATTATATATCTATATAAACAAATGATAAGTCATTTGCATTTCTTCTGTGTTTCTACTCCCACAGTTCTTTCTCTCGATGTGGATAGCATTCTTTCTCATGAGTCCCTTGGGAATCTCTTGTATTAGCAAAGCCCATTGTAAAAGAATTTTAAATAAATTAAAGGAGCATAGAAGAGTTTACCTGTTAGATGTAAGGAGAAGGAAGAATTTATGACCAAACAAGAGATAAAGAGCATTACAAGATGTAAAATGAATAATTATGATTATATTAAATTAAAATGTTTTTGTAAATTTTAAACCAGCCCAACCAAGAATAGAAGTGAAAAAAAAACTGAAAAAAATTTATAGCAGATTTCTCTGATAAAGGTCTCATTTCTCAAATACATAAACAACTACATCAAATTAATAAAAATACAAGTCATTACCCAATTGACTGTCAAAGGATATGAATAGTCAGTTTTCAGATGAAGAAATAAAAGCTATCCATAATTATATGAAAAAAATGTTCTAAATCCTTCTTGATTAGAGAAACACAAATTAAAACTCTAATATATCACTTCACACCTATAAGATTAATCAATATGCTAGTAAGGGAAAAATGATAAATGTTGGAGGGTATGTGGCAAATTGGGAGACCAATGCATTGCTGGTGGAGTTGTGAACTGATCCAATCACACTGGAGAGCAATTTGGAATTATGCTGAAAGGGCTACAAAACAACGTATACCCTTTGATCCTGTCCTACCATTACTAGGTCTATAGCCCAAAGAGATAAAAAAAAAGATGGAAAAGATCCTGCTTGCACAAACAAATTTATAGATTTTCTTTTTATGGGGACAAAGGAATGGAAATTGATGTGATATGCATCAATTTCAGAATGACTGAACAAATTGTGATATGTGATGGTGATAGAGTACTACTTTGCTGTAATGATGAACAGGATGATTTCAGAAAGAGCTGCAAAGACCTACAAGAACTGATGCAGAGTGAAATAAGCAGAACCAGAAAAATATTATACACAATAAGAGCAATATTGTGGAGCAATCAAATGTGATAAACTTGGCTAGTATCTTCATTAGAAGGATCCAGGACATCCCTGAGAGACTTTATGAAAAAGAATGTAATCTACCTCCAGAGAAAGAACTGTTGGAGTAGGAGTGCAGATGAAGGCATATGATTTTTCACTGTTATTTGGGTGTAAGTTTTGGTGTTTTGATTTTATAACTTATTCACTTATAAAAATGAATAATTTGGAAGTATGTTTTGCATGATTATTCATGATTATACATATATAACCCAGATGAAATTGCTTTCCAGCTCCAGGAGGGCAGAGGAAAGTAAGGAGTGGGACAATTTATATCATATAATTTCAGAAAACTTGTTATTACATGTAATTTGCAAAAAAAAAGTTATGGAAAAAACCAAAGTAGAAAAGAAATGTAGAGAGATGCACGTCAGTAAGAATGCAAATTAGTCTCAGTCTTATTCTGATAGTAATAATCCATAGGATGTCTCTGATCCTCTGACGGCTAATTATGAGCCAAAGATCTATGGTGCATCTCAGATATTCAGTACTTATGGAGCCACATTGATTAGTGATAAGGATATAATACTGGAGAGATAGACCAAACACTTTCATTGTATTTTCATTCAATGCTGAAGCCACTGAACATATACCTCGGATTGAAGTAAATCTCTCTCTAGCCAAATGTCCAGCTGAAGAAGAGATTTTGAAAGCCAATGGGCTTTTCAAAATGGACATTGAAAGCCAATGAGACAAAATGCCTGGTCCTAATTCCATTCCAGAAGAGATTTACAATGCAATGAGTTCACTGTTAATACCAAAACTGATTTTAATCTTTTAGGCTATATAGCAAGAGGAGATCAATGGTATTTCTATACGACAAAAAGAAATAAATTGTCTTGTGACAATCACAGAGGGGTGTCTCTCTTAGACATTGTTGGCAAAATTTTTGCCAAAGTCCTTAAAAGCCACTTTTACTTGAAAGATGATCATCTACCTGAGAGCCAATGTGGCTTCAAAAAGGGCCAAAGAATTATCCATATGGTGTTTGCTGCCTGAAAATTCCAGGAGAATTGTACAGGAGAAGAACAGAGGTCTGCACACAACTTTCATTGATTTGACCAAGGACTTTGATTCTGTCAGTCATAAAATCTTGAGGAAGATCATGGAAAATTTTGCTTGTCCTGAGAAATTCATCAATTCTATGTGCAGCTTCATTATGGCCTGCTTGCACAGGTTCTATATAATGAATTATGTTCTTGAGTTTTTGCATTCACCAGTGGAGTGAAGCAGGTTGTGTGCTTACTCCCATGCTTTTAAACATGATTTTCAGCAATGTTATTCGATGCTTTCAATAAGTATGAAAACAGCACCAAGGACAGCTACCACCCTGATAGCAAATTATTTAATTTGAAAAGGTTACAAGGTAAGACTAAAGTGGAGAGAGTTGGTGCACAAAAATTTCTGTTCACAGATGATTGTGTACTAAATGAAGTCTTTGAGAATTAGATGAAACAGTATGGATTGATCCTCTGCCAATTTGTGCTAATTTTTGCCTGGCAATTAACACCGTGAAAACAGAGTTAAAGAGATGAATAGAATTTTAGAGAGGTTAGCTATGATAACTCTGGAAATGAAAGGACAGGAATAGAAACAAATATACCTTTTTAACAGTGATATACACTTACAGGAAAATTAACCCTGCACTGCATATAAAAACCTCATAATCAAATGCAGAAAGGCAGAAATATTACATGCATTTTTCATATCATAATACAATTAAAATTATATTCAGTGAAGGACCATGGAAGCAAAAACTAAAAAATAAATGGAAACTCAATAATCTAATCCTGAAGAATGAGTGGGTCACAGAACAAATCATAGTAACAACCAATTTTATTAAGGTGAATGACAACAATGAGACAACATACTAGAATTTATGGATTCTAGTCAAAGCAGTACTTACAGAGACATTTCTATCCTTAAACTGTTACATTCATGAAATAAAGAGCAGATCAATAAAATGGGCAAGAAAGTTAAAAAAAGAAAAAGAAAAAATCAAATTAAAAATCTCCATTTAAAAAAATTGGAAATCTTGAAAATCAAAGGAGAGAGTAAGAAAACTGAAATTAAGAAAATCATTGAACTATTTAAAAAGGATGAGGAGATGGTTTTGTAAAAAATAACAATAAAATACATAAACCATTGGTAATTTGCTTTTCAAAAAAGAAAGAAGAAAATCAAATTACCAGTAGTGAAAATGAACACAGTGAATTTACCACAAATAAAGATGAAATTAAAGCAACTACTTGGAATTGTATTAGTGGGTAATAAATCTAACAATAAATATAGCAATATAATAAAACTATTAAATAAATCTAACAATCTAAGGGAAAAATCTAATAATAATAAATAAAATAATGATAAATCTAATAATCTAAGTAAAATGGATAAACACTCAAAAATATAAATAGCTCAGATTAATAAAAGAGGCAATAGAATACTTGACTATCTCTGTCCTAGGACAAGAAATTGAATTTCAATGAGTTCCCTAAAAGATAATCTCTGGAACCAGAAGATTCAAAAGTCTACCAAACACCTAAAGAACAATTCATTTCAAAACTATATAAACTATGTGAAAAAATAGGCAAAGAGGTAATCTTACAAAATTCCTCTTATGATACAAATATTGTGTTAATATCTAAATCAATAAGAGGAAAAACAGAAAAGAAAACTGTAGACTAATTTCCTAAGGAATATTAACTCATAAATTTTAAATAAAATACTAGCAAGGAGGTTATAGTAATGTATCACAAAGATCATACAGTATGACTAGGTAGGTTTTCTATGAAGAATGCTATAGTTTTTCAACATTAGGATAGATGATAATGAAGATTTTGCAAAAATGCAACACTCATTCCAATTAAAAACACGAGGAAGCATAGCAATAGATGTTTTTTTCTTAAAATGGTAAATATTATCTTTCTAAAACAATCATAAAGGATTATCTGTAAAGATAATAAGCTAGATGCCTTCTCATCAAGTTTAGGAGTGGAGGAAGGATATTCACTCTATTCTCACCACTATTATTTAATATTATTCTAAAAATGCTAGCTATAGCAAGAGGAGAAGAAAAAGAAGTCAAAAAATTAAAATAGACAATGAAGAAACAAAACAATCACTCTTCTCAGATGATATATAGTATACTTAGATAATCTTAGATATTCAACAACAACCACAAAAAACCTAGTTGAAATAATTAACATTAGCAAAGCTGCAGCATATAATAAATCTTCAACATTTCTATATATATATATTACTAACAACATCCATCAACAAGAGATAGAAAGAGAAATTCCATATAAAATAGCTGCAGAAAATGTAAAATACTTGTTAGCCTATCTGCCAAGACAACCTAGGAATTGTATTACTATAAATACAAAATATTTCACACAAATTCATATCTAAACAATTAGAAAATTTTAACTGGTGGGTAGCTTGAGCCAGCACAACAAAAATGACAGTTTTACTTAAATTAATTCATTTATTTAGTGCCATATAAAACTACCAAAAAGTATTTAATAATTTTAGAAAAAATAACAAACTTCATCTTGAAGAAAAAAGGACAAGAATATCAAGAGAATCAATAAACAAATGTGAAGTAAAATGGCTTAGCCATACCAGATATCATAAAGTGATAATCATCAAAACAATCAGTATTATCTAAGAAATAGAGTGGTGGATTAATGGAATATATTAGATACACAATATACAGTAGTAAATGATTATAGTAATCTAGTGTTTGATAAACCCAGAGATTCAAGCTTTTGGGGAAGGAATATTTAACAAAAACTTCTAGGAATACTGGAAATCATTTTGGCAGAAATCAAATATAGACCAACTTTTCAAATTGTATAGCAAGATAAAGTCAAAATAGGTACATGATTTAGACATAAAGGATGATGTTCAGTGATTTCAATCAAATCTGACTCTTCATGATCCCATGGAGTTTTCTTGGCAAAGATGCTGGAGTGGATCAAAACTATTATTAAGCACATGAGAAAGTGTTCTAAATCTGTAATAATTAGAGAAATGCAAATCAAAACAACTTTGAGGTATCACCTCACACCTAGCAGAGTGGCTAAAATGAAAGAAGGGGAGAGTAATGAATGCTGGAGGGGATGTGGCAAAACTGGGACATTAATGCATTGCTGGTAGAGTTGTGAACTGATCCGGCCATTCTGGCTGGCAATTTGGAATCATGCTCAAAGGGCTTTAAAAGACTGCCTGCCCTTTTATTCAGCCATACCATTGTTGGGGCTGTACCCCAAAGAGATCAGAGATAAACAGACTTGTACAAAAATATTTATAGCCTCACTTTTTGTGGTGGCAAAAAATTGGAAAACAAGGGAATGCCCTTCAATTGGGGAATGGCTGAACAAATTGTGGTATATGCGGGTGATCGAATACTATTGAGCTCAAAGGAATAATAAACTGATGGAATTCCATGTGAACTGGAAAGACCTCCAGGAATTGATGCTGAGTGAAAGGAGCAGAGCCAGAAGAACACTGTACACAGAGACCAGTACACTGTGGTAAAATAGAATGCAACGGACTTCTGTACTGGCAGCAATGCAATGACACAGGACAGCTCTGAGGGATTTAAGGAAAAGAACACTACCTACATTCAGAGGAAGGACTGGAGGTGAGGAAACATATAAGGAAAACAACTGCTTGAACACATGGGTTGAGGTGGACATGATTGGGGATGTAGACTTGAAACTACCACACCAATGCAACTTTCAACAATTTGGAAATAGGTCTTGATCAATGATTCATGTTAAAAGCAGTGGAAAAGCAGCTATGGGGGGGTGGAGTCAGGGGGTAAAGGGGAAGGTGGGGGCAGGAATCACGTAACCATGTTAACTTTTCTAAAAAAAATATTAAAAAAAAAGATGCTGGAGTGGTTTGCTATCTCCTTTTGCACCTTACAGATGATGAAACTGGGACAAATAGTTATATGACTTGTCCAGGGTCACACAACTAATTAATATCTGAGGCGAGATATTGTGATACTTAGATTAAGTTTACACTGCCCATCTTTAGATTTAATCACCAAAGGTGAGAGCATCTTCCAATTCTGGGAGGTCCTTAACCCACCTGTGCTAAGAGTGAGTAACGAATCCGAATCAACCAACCGCCCTCTACCCTTTCTATAAGAAAGCGTCTATTGTGATTGGACACGCAGGCTAGGGGAAGGCACTGGAAGTGACTCAAAGTAACCCCTTAAAAGAGGGAGTTGAGTGAGTGAGGGGGCTTCTGGTTTGGTGAAGGGGCCTGAGGGAGCTTTGCTGGTTTGTGACTGAGACTGTTCCACATGGTGAGTTTAAAGACTGAATCTTCCTGAACTTCTATTAAGGAACTTCTTTTTATAGACTCTGTGAGTGAAGTTTGCTCAATTCACCTCTGGGCCTCAGGCCCTTTAATCCTCCACTGACGGTTAAGATTTAGCTGGATTAATCAGTGGGGCAAATTCTTATTTCCATACTTCCTCTCCCTCTTCTCATATAAATAAATTTCCATAAAAGTAAATTTTGATTTGAGATTATTCTTTTTTTCAAACATTTATTAATATTCATTTTTAACATGGTTACATGATTCATGCTCCTCCTTTCCCCTTCGCCCCCC
>NC_058131.1:167861697-167957863 GCF_016433145.1 Gracilinanus agilis | reverse complement strand
CCTTTAATCAGGATGTAATGACCTTCCCTGCCTTTTTTAATCATATCTATTTTTACTTTGGCTTTGTCAGAAATCATAATAGCCACTCCTGCCTTCTTTTTCTCATTTGATGCCCAAAAGATTTTGCTCAAACCCTGAACCTTAAACTTGTGTATGTCCACCCGCCTCATATGTGTTTCTTGTAGACAACGTATGGTGTGGTTTTGGTTTCTAATCCACTCTGCTGTTTGCTTCCATTTTATGAGCGAGTTCATCCCATTCACATTCAGAGTTATAATCATCAGTTGTGCATTTGCTGACATTTTCGAATCCTCCCCTCTTCCTACCCCCTTTTTCCTTATACTTTTTCCTTTTAAATCAGTGGTTTGCTATTGAGCCGCTATCCCTTATCCCCTCCCTTGATTAACTTCCCTTTCTACCCCCTCCCTTATTTTTCCCCCTCTTTTTGTTTTTAAAGGCCTTATGAATTCCCTCCCTCTTCTCCCCTCCCTTTTTTTGACCTCCCCACTCCCCTGCTCCCCTTGGTTTATCCCTTCTAACTTTCTCAGAAGGGTTAGATAAGAGTTTTATGTCCCAATGGCTAGTATAGCTACTCTTACCTCTCCGGGTTGATTACACTAAGAGTAAGGTTTGATTATTACCTCTTAATGCTCTCTTCCTCTCCTTCTTATAATAGTATTTGTCCCCTCCCTCTCCCTTGAGGAGTTTTGTGTGTTTCGGTCAGGAGAGGTTAAGAGCTCCTTCTTACTCTGCCGCCATCTTAACCCGGAACCTGAGATTATTCTTAATTGAGGAGTGATAATAGTTCAATCCTCTGATGACCATCTTTAATATATTGAAACCATAAAACCTCTTTTTTCACCCTTGCAATATGACCTCAAGAAGATGAGTTCTTCTGACTCCAGGCCTGGCATTTTATCTACTATGCCACCTAGCTTTTCATAAAGGGTGGTACCATAAACAAATTAAGGGAGCATGGAACAGTTTACCTACCAGCTATGAATAAGGGAAGAATTTATAAGCAAATAAGAAAGAGAGGGCATTATAGGATATGAAGTAGATAATTTTATCATATTAAATTAAAATAATTTTAAACAAACAAAACCAATGTAGTAAAAATTAGGATGAAAGCAGAAAATTAGGGGGAAATTTTTACAAGTTTTTTTTTCTAATAAAGGCCTTCCTTCTCAAACATCTTCTCAATAAAGGAGGAAGTAGAGGAAGGAATGGAGAGAATTTGGAAAACAAAATGTGAAAAATAATGCCAAAAATTTTTAAATGTAACTTTAAAACAAAATAAACATTGGAAAAAAAGAATTAATGGTGACAGATAGGTTGTACAATAGTTAGTGTCAGACCTGGAGTCAGGAGACCTTCCCTATGTCACTATTGATCATGATGTTGTTCTTCTGATCAGAGCCTGAGGAAAAAGCCAGGTGGTTACTCATGCCTTGACTTTTGTACTAAGGAGACAAGCTGGCTATTGTCAATGTCCTGAATCTATAAAGTTGTTACCATACATGACCAGAATCTTTCAAGGCTCTTGAGTCTAGATCAATTGAGTTAATAATTCAATATGTAGAGGAGGATAAAGCTAGAAAAAGACTACAGGTCCATGGAAATAAACACATTTGAGTCTCTAGTACTGTAGCACTTCCAGGGAATCACGTGCATCAGTGACTTAGGGCTCCAGGAAATCAGTCTGGTCTTCATAGACTCCACTTTTGGCTTTAGTGGCAAAATCAATCAATTAACATATATTTAGGACTGACTGTGCCATATACTTTGGTAAGAGCTGGGAATACAAGGTAAGAGGGAAAGAGTCCTTGGTATCTAAGAGTTCACGGTGTAATAAAGGAGACAACAAACAACTAATATAAAAACAAGATGTTCTCCAAGGGAAGAGACTAAGATTAAGGAGAAATGGGAAAGGCTTTTTGCAGAAGGAGAGACTTTAAGATTTTAAGAAATCAAGGAATCTGAGAGATGGAGAGAAGGAGTAAGGGGATTTGAGGCACAGGAGACAGTAATAAAAACACCAGGAATCTGGAGATAATCATGTGCAGGGAATGGCAAGGAGGCCAGGGTCACTAGATTGATTGCAGGATGCACAAAGGGCACTGAGGTATAAGAAAACTGAAAGGGGGCACAGCTAGCTCAGTGGATTGAAAGTCAGGCACACAGATGCAAAAATGGGATGTCTGGATTTTAATCTGGCCTCAGACCCTGGATCACTTAATTCTCATTGCCTAGCCATTACCACTCTTCTGCCTTGGAACAAATACAAAATATTGATCCTAAAATGGAAGATAAGGGTTAAAAAATTCCGAATATTTTTCCTTTTTCAAGAGGTCTCAAACCTGGGATGATACTGAAGGTGGTAGACACCTAGTGGAGACCATAAGAGAATTGTTGTGATTAATTGTTGGCTCAGATATGTGTTTCTTTCATTTTCTTTGGGATGGAATAAAACCTATTTTGTATTTGATGTATTGTTATCCCTGGTACTTACATGGGAACTTTTTCCTTCATTATGGAGAGATAGTCACTAATCAGTCCTGTCTGGAGTATAAGATAAACTGTATAATTATTGAGAAGAATTGAAATTGAACCTGCGAGTTAGTTTTTGGGCCATGTCTGAAAAAGTACATACACCTTCTGCAGATATTACAGATGAATAATGTTTTGTTCCAGCATCAACAAAGAGGAATGGAATAGACTGTACTCTGGAAAATGTGCAAGACTTCCATTTCAACCCCAAGCTGTCATCTGACACAAAAACCAATCTCTTTAACCATGATATTTTCCTAGGTATAACTTATGACTACAAATCATTGAACACTATAATCTATGAGGAATTCAAATTGTAGGTGACCCAATGAGCAAAGGATCATCAAACAGTGAGTGGAGGTAGGTCACAGCATGTTATCAGCTCCTTGCATGCAAGATGTAGTGGCAAATACATCACCCAGGGAATATGAGACTAGGTGGGGAAAGAGCTATTACAATCCTGTAGTAAGATCAAGGGAAGACAGACAGCTTTTCTGCTGCACTGACACTCAGAGAATGTCAAAGACAAAGCAGCCATCCCTCCATGAATTTATCCCACATGAACTATTTATGACAGGATTTGGACAAGTCTCATATGATGAGAATACATGGGTGCGTTGTTATTTGCACCACTGGAGTACATGCATTGAAGAGACCAGGAATTCCTTAAAGCAATGGTGTTAAACTCAAATAGAAATGGGAACCATTAATCTAAGGTAAGGATCCCTGAAATCCATATTTTGGCTTGTTAAAATTGTAATATCTCCATTGTTCTTTTTTATTTTCTTTGTTATATATTTCTGAATTATATTTTAATATAGTTTAGGCCATAATCTGGAGAGTTGTGCCCTGATAGAGTATGAGATTATTTAAAACCTGTGTGATTCTGTGTGCTCTGTCCTTTTTACACAACAATTAGAAAAGTAGCAGAAAAGGGATACCCTACCAAGGGTCAGAATGTCCCTTAGTACTATTTTTTATCTTCCTCATGAAAGATAGTATAACGTATAATGGATAGAAAGCTGGTCTTAGAGTCAGGAAGACCTGGTCTCAAGTCAAGTGTCTCACACATGCTTGGCTGTGTAGTGGACAAGTCATAACCTCTCAGTATGCCAAGTAACTCTATGAGACTGTACGTGACAGAAAAGGTACCAGTCTTTACTGGCAAAAGGAAATTCCTCATTAGAGGCATCATAACATCAATGAAATCAGAGTTCCATTCTCTTCCAGTCACTTACAAAAATTCATCTCCCTGTGTCCAACCTTCCTGTGACAAGTTTTTCTTCACTTAGCTAGACTGATCTCTAAACACAAGACGCCCACTGGTATGATATTCAAAACTTTTCTAGCTTGGTAGGACATGTCAGAGCTTTCATTTTCCTGGCATAGTTGAAAAGAAGCAATTGAGAGGGACTTTTGTAGTGAAAACAATAGTAATTAAACATGAACATGCTGTGTGACCATGAGAAAGTCACTTAACATCTGCAGGTCTCAGTTTCCTCATCTGTAAAACGAGGCTACTATTAGCACCTTTCTTCCAGAGTTGTGGAAATCAAATGAGATAACATTGATAAAATGCTCCTTAAGACACTTCTCAAAATCATCATTCGAAAAACCTGAATAATTTAGAGAACTGCAGTATTCCATCTGTACATGTATAATTGAGTACATTCTCCTAGAAGCTCATTCAACAGTTATATCCTTACCAGTTTTCACAATGAAGTGAGGCAGCATCGTGTGAAAGGAATCATAATGTAGTAGAATAAAGTGTTGGGCAAATAGGTAGGAAGACCTGGTTTTATATTCTACCACTAACTTTTACTCCTTGTTTGGTCAGGGGCTAGTCATTTGTCTCTTCAGTAAAGTGGAAATTGTATTAGTAGCTCACCTTCCTAAACACTTTAAAGTTTGCAAAGTGGTTTACTCAGATGCATCTCAAGTTCAACACAAATAAAGCAGGACCTATTTTCTTTACCCCACAAGTTTGATTCTAACCAACTCCCCTATCATTATTGAGAGCGCCATAATCTGCCCAGGGACAACCTCAGGTTCATTCTTGATTTCTCACTCTCATTTACTCCACATATTTAATTTGCTGCCAAATGTCACTTTTACCTTTTCAGGATCTCTTAGATACATATCTTTTCCTCTTAGACAGCCTTCCTCCTGTTTGAGGTCCTTATCACATTTCTTACCTACACTATTCCAATAGTCTTCTAATTGGTCTTCTTGTCTAAAGTCTTCCCATTCCAATCCATCTTACAATTAGCTGCCAAAACAATCTTCAGACCAAGGTATGTCAATGTCATTCCAATCCCCAGATACACAAGACACTCAACAAACAATAAGGGATTCTTTATTATCTGCAGGATCAAATATAAAACCTTTTGTTTGGTATTTCAAACTCTTTAATCTCTGGCCCTTTCTTTTCTTTCTGGACCTCATCTTTTTTACTCACCTCCACATAGTATACCCTTTTATTGCCTCACACTCACATGCCATCTCCTGCCTCAGCTATTGCATTGGCTATTCCCCATACCTGGAATACTTTCCCTCCTAAATTTTGCCTTTTTCTTTCCCTAGACTTCTTCAAGACTCAGTTTAAATTCCATCTTCTGCCTTTCACAGTCCCTCAAGCTGTTAGTGATTTTCTTCTGAGATTATATTTGATGATGTGGGTTTAGTTTTTTTCTTGTTTTTCATTAGAATGTGAACTCCTTGAGGTCAGAGATTGTTTTGAACTTGTTTTCATATCCACAGGGAAGGAAATTGTGTCTAACACACTGTAAGCACTTAGTAAATGGTTATTTTCTAATATTAAATTATTTCATCCTCATATCACCTCTATGACATAGAGGTTATAATTATCCCCTTTTTATAGATTCTGAAAGTGAAATTTAAATTAAGTGACTTGCTTAGGAAGACATAGTAAGTGTATGAAGCAGGATTCAATCATAGGTCTTCTTGAGTTCAAGTTGAAAGCTCTTTCCACTATACCAGTAATGGGCAAACTTTAAAGAGGGGGCCAAAGGAATGTAAATGCTCATCTGTCAGTCTGTTTCTAAGGCAACTCTTTAGAAGTTTCATTGTATTGTATCCTACTCATTGTATTCATCAGTTTAGGAATAATGTCACACTGTCAGATAGAACATTTCAGGGCGCCTCATCTGGTCTACAAGCAGTAGTTTGCCCATCACTGCACTATACTATGCTTCCTAAAAGAGGATAGTGAATAAGATTAAGAATTAGAAAATTTAATAGACTATAAACATGTCTATTTTTGTTATTATTGTTGCTTATCTTATTTTACATCTTTTAAATTCCTATCCTTTTCCGTGATACCCTCTTTAAAACTAAAAAAGAGGAAAAAATTATGTAAAACCAATAGACACATTGAATAAATCTGACAATATATGCAAGATTCCATATCTGTGTACTCCTATCCATCTAGTTAGTCATCTATTTGTTCATCTATTGTAATCTTTTTCATAGTGTTTATTCAAAGGTAGAACATTTTGGAATTCATTCATTTCTAATTATTTTGTAGTAATTTATTGTTTCAATTACAATGTTATAAACATTATGTATACTGTTTACTTGGCTTTGCCTTCTCTATTTTCCATCAGATTAAGGTAAGTCTTTTCATGATTTTTTTATAGTCAACACATTTGTTATATTCATACACCAAAATCTTTTAAACTATCCTCCCCTACTGACTTCCAGGTTAAGACAGCTGCAGAGTAGCAGCAGGGTGCTTAACTCTCTTAATTAACCCATACGTGATACCTCAAAAGGACACAAAAACCAAATCCAGACAAAAAAAAGGACCCCACAGCTTTGAAGGTACATGGGATTTGGGCATTTCCATGCTATAAGAGGGTGAAATAGCTCTCACTAAAACAGGAGCTGATCAAACCTTGCCCACACCACCTACAGAGTCAGTTCCAGTGCACAAGACTTAGAACAAGCATGAGGCATTCACTAAATTCATGGCAGCAAACTGGGACCACCAGGGACTTGCTCCTGAGAGTAGCAAGACTTAAGACCCATAGAGGTTAAAGAATGCAGACTTTGAGTGTGAACCTTGGGTGTGGACCTATAGAGGACAGGTGACAGACAGTGGAAGCAGCACACTAAGACTCATAAAGAAGCCTCGGGCAGAGGAGCAAGCAAGGGGACCACCAGGAGGCTTACCCCTGAGAACACTTAGACTTGAGAACACATGAGCCTAAAGAGCACAGACCTTGGGGGCGGGAATAAAGCTGAGACCTCACCTCTAAAGAAGAGGAAATCAAGGTAATCATTAAAAACTATTTTGCCCAATTATATGGCAATAAATATAGCAATCTAGGTGATATGAATAAATACTTACAAAAATAAATTGCCTATACTAATACCAGAAGAAACAGAATATTTAAATAATCCAATATCAGAAAAAGAAATTGAACAATCCATCAAAGAACTCCCTAAGAAAAAATACCTAGGACCAGGTAGATTCAAAAGTGAATTCTATCAAACATTCAAAGAACAACTAATCCTAATAATATACAAAATATTTGACATAACAAGCAAAGAAATAGGTATTCCAATCTCCTTTTATGACACAAATATGGTACTGATCCCAAACCCAGGTAGAATGAAAAAAGAAAAAGAAAACTAAAGACCAATCTCCTTAATGAACATAGATGCAAAAATCTTAAACAGAATACTAGCAAAAAGACTCCAGCAAGTGATCACAAGGGTTATTCATTTTGATCAGGTGGGATTTATACCAGAAATGCAAGGATGGTTCAATATTAGTAAAACCATTCACATAATTGACCATATCAACAAGCAAACCAACAAAAATCACATGATTATTTCAATAGATGCTGAAAAACCCTTTGACAAAATAGAACACCCATTTCTACTGAAAACACTAGAAAGTATAGGAATAGAAGGGCCTTTCCTAAAAATAATAAACTGTACATATCTAAAACCATCAACAAACATCATCTACAACAGGGATAAATTAGAAGCATTCCCAATAAGATCAGGAGTGAAACAAGAATGGCCATTGTCACCTCTGTTATTTAAGATAGTACTAAAAACACTAGCAGTAGCGATTAGAAAAGAAAAAGAAATTGAAGGTATTAAAATAGGCAGTTCAGAAACCAAGGTATCACTCTTCCCAGATGATATGATGGTCTACTTAAAAAATCCTATAGAGGGGGCAACTGGGTAGCTCAGTGGTTTTAACCCTTAACTTCTGTGTATTGGCTCCTTGGTGGAAGAGTGATAAGGGTGGGCAATGGGGGTCAAATGACTTGCTGAGGGTCACACATTTGGGAAGTTTCTGAGACCGGATTTGAACCTAGGAGTGAATGTTGGAGATGTGGCAAAATTGGGATATTACTCCATTGCAGGTGGAGTTGTAAATTGATCCAACCATTCTCGATGGCAATTTGCAACTATGCTCAAAGGGCTTCAAAAGATTATCTGCCATTTGATCCAGCCATAGCACTGCTTGTTTTATACCCCAACGAGATAATAAGGAAAAAGACTTATTCAAAAATATTCATAGCCATACTCTTTGTGGTGGCAAAAAATTGGAAAATGAGAGAATGTCCTTCGATTTGGGAATGGTTGAACAAATTGTGGTATCTGTTGGTCATGGAATACTATTGTGCTCAAAGGAATAATGAACTGGATGAATTCCATGTGAACTGGAATGACCCCCAGGAATTGATGCAGAATGAAAGGAGCAGTTCCAGAAGAACTTTGTACATAGAGAATGATACACGGTGGTACAATCAAACATAACAGACTTCTATACTAGCAGCAATGCAAGGATCCAGAGCAAGGCTGCGGGACTTATGAGAAAGAAAACTAGCCACATTCAGAGGAAGAAATGTGGGAGTAGAAACATAGAAGAAAAACAACTCTTTGTACACATGGGCTGATGGGTATATTATTGGGGATGTAGATGCTAAATGATAACTTTAGTCCAATTATCAATGATATGGAATTAGACCTTGATCAACGATACATGTAAAACCCAGTGGAACTGTGCATCGGCTATGAGAGGGTTGTTGGAGGGGGCATTTTGGAGAGAGGGAAAGAACATGAAACATGTAACTATGGGAAAATATGCAAAATAAAAATAAAAACATAAAAATAAAAAAATAAGAAAAAAATAAACCACTACTTCATTTTCAGATTTTACTACACAAAAAAGTAACTTAGTAAATATTTTCATGTATATAGGGACTTTTTGAAAAAATCAGTTAAGTCCTTGGGATATACATGCCCAGCATTGGAATATCTTGGTCAAAGGTCTTTTCATTCTAATCACTTTATTTGCATAATTCCAAACTATTTCTGGAACTTTATTTGCATAATTCCAAACTATTTCTGAAATTTCTGAAATGATTTTCCTTCAGGACTATACCAATAATGTATTAGTATGACTATATTTCCACAATCCCTCCAACATTAACCATTCCCATTTTTTTAATCTTTCCTAACTTGTAAGATATAAGATAATAGCTCTAGAGTGTTTTTTTTCCTCTTTCTCTTTCTATTAGTAGTTTAGAGTATTCTTTCCCATGTCTGTTAACAGCTATGATTCTTTTGAGAAGTGATTATTAATATGATTGATTACTTATCTATTAGGGAATAGCATTTGTCCTGGCATATTTATGTTAACTTTCTACATAACTTGGATACAAAACCCTTATCCAATAAACCTGATGCAAAGATATGTTTCTGGCCAACTGTATCCCTTCTACCCTTGATGTATTAATTTGGTTTATGCAGAAGTTCTTCAATTTCATGCAACCAAAATTATCTATTTCATTTTTTGTAATAATCTTTATTCCTTGTTTGGTCATTTCTTTCTCATGCCTATGAACAGTATGTGATCTATATCCCTTTTAATTTTTTATAATATGAGAAGAATATATAACCTCATAAATGTATTTAGTATTAAATAAAATCATACTTCAGTAGTGTATCTACATTGAATTTATTATAGAAAATATCATAAAATGTTGGTCTAAGCATAATTTCTGACAGACTTGTTTCCAGTTTTCCCAGTAGTTCTTATCAAATGTGGAGTTCTTTCCAAAGTAATTTAAATTATTAGATTTATCAAACACTGTATAATTGATATATATAATTTCTCACTCTCATATAGTCTACTGAAACAATAAACTATTGAATTATTTTAAGTCAATGCCAACTAAAATTAGTGAAAACCTATACTTTAAAGTCATGTATGTGCATTTAGTGATTAGTACAACTTTCTGGCATGAAAGTGGTAGGTGACTGAAAATATTGCCTAGAAAGGTGCCATATTGAATACCATTTTCTTGATATAATTGTGTTAGGGGGACATTTTAAAGGGAACCTTTCACTGCTGACATAAAATGCTCTAGCATTCTCACTACTGTTATTATTTATTCATAATTTTAAAATAGGCCAGGGAAAGAGAAGACACTAGCCACATATGACCAGCCTCTGTCTTAACCACCTCCCCCTCAGTCATGAGTTCAGAACTGAGTCAAGGAATAATGAAAATCAAAACAATAGTATAATGTTATGGTACTTTTGAGTGATTGATGATCATGAACTAAATTAGAAGTCCTTATGTTCCAAGGATTTTTAGTACACCCTTTATGCTTCTAAGAAAATATTCTGTCTTCTAATTTTTATAGATATTTGAGCAAAAAAAGCTGTGAATGTTTTCTACATGGTACACAAACACATAATTGATCTTCATTTGTAAGGGTCAATGATGTTTTCATCACTTGGTCATAAATAAGTATTGTCTTCTGTTCAGAAAGCTGAGATCATGCTTACAGCAGAAAGGAAGCTGGGAAGTTGTTTCATTAGTAATGCATGTGACACTATAAAATGTTTTATCTGGTAATTATGGGTATTATCCTACACCTGCCACCTACCAGTATTGCAGAGAATTGAGAGTTTCAGTTACCTCCAAAGACATAGTTTGAACTTCTGTTCATCATATGAATAGTTCACAAACATTTCTCTTGAAGCAATTTGAGCTTTCAATGTGTTGGGCTTCTTTTGATCTTATAGAGTACTATAAATTTTCCATATCCTCCTTCAGTTCTCTCTCCCCAAATTTCATTGCTTCTCACATCTCTTTAAGTACCATTTTTCATCTGTAAGAAATTGTTTTTTTGTGCTTTGCACTGCTTTGACTTGTTTTACTGTCTTAATATTTTTACTTACCCTTTACTTTTTAAATAAGGATATCAAGAATTTCTGCTTAACATTTTATTATGCATGTTTCTTTATGACTCTCATTTAATAGTCAATAACATGTTGAAGTTTTCTACTGAACATATGAACTAGATATTAATGGCAAAAGCTCCACAAAATTCAAAAAAGATGATGTGTGTGTCATGATGCTTAAGGTAGCTGACTTGTATAAGAATAAGCATAATGAGTTGTTCTTTATACCTCTGAGCACACCCTTTTTGTTCTTCAAAAAAATGTATTTTTCTTGTAAATGTTCATAGATTTTTTGAGCAATAACAGTTGTGATTATTTTCATTCCCAACTTTAAGTCATGTGTACATTGCATATTTTTAAGTCATTTTGCACCTGTTCCTTGGAATATTTTTAAGTCATTCTACTTTTCTTCCTATGATCCTTTTTTGTTTAAACCCTTACTTTCTGTCTTATTAACAATCTAAGACAGAAGGACAAGGGCAAGCCAAGTGGGGTTAAGTGACTTGCCCAGGGTAACAAACAGCTAGGAGTATCACAGGTCAAATTTGAATCCAGGTCCTCCCAACTCCATGCCTGACTCTCTATTCACTTTGCTATGTATATGTCCTCTCCTATAATTCTTAATGTATCAAATATTACAAGCTATCATTTCCAAATCCTGGTGCTTTGGCTACTATTATCACTCTGTTCATCTTTCTCCTACTTGAATTTTGGAAATCTACACCTAGAAATTCACTGGACTCTGATGAGTTTTCACTTTATCTTGTCTGAAACCAAGTCTCACTTTACTCCTTAATTACCATTTCAAAATGATGCCACCTCTGTTTTCCAGCTCTTTTTCATGTGCCACCTGCCTACCATTAGAATGTGAGCTCCTTAATGGTAAGACCATCTTTCTTATATTGGTATCCCATGATTTATCATGATTCCTACACAATATAAACACTCATATGTTTTATCATTCATCCATTAATCCTTTCATTACTTTCATGAAAGTCTTAAAATGATTTCGTGCTCACTTTTAACTATTTATGACAATATATTAATAATGCAATGTGACTATAGCTGACATTAGCATTTTGATTATTTTTATATATTTTATTTTGACTAAATTCATGATATTAAACTTTAAAAGCTCTTCAAATTCCAACCTAAGGATGTCCACCTTTCCAAAATCTTTAGAGATGTTACTGTTATCCTGGGCATTTTATTTATTATTAGATAAGATTTTAAGTTTCTGTAACACATAGATTCTCAATACCTTCTGGTTCTTCAGTTTTTTGATCATTAGATTTAAGAAACTCCTCAATTTCTGCCATTTCTTCTATTTTAGGTATAGTAGTACAGTTATTTCTGATAACTGCCCTACATGGATCAGCAGAATATTATTCAATTTGAGGCTGAAGAAATTCTTGTTTTTTAAAAAGCAATATGGAGTCCTTATATTTTTGTTTCCAAATTTGATATAGTTTAATATTAGCAAATAATAAATGTATGCTTGATAGATCAGACTTTTAGAGGACTATTTATGTCTTTCTTCTCATCTTTTTCATTGAGCTCCATATAGAAACAATCCTGAGTCAAGCCAATAACCTGCTATTATTCTTTTTTATTTAATGTTCTAGAGACTTTCACATAGGTTTATAAAACAACTGATTTTTCCCATGGAATAAGTTATTAGGACCTAAGTTCATGCTATCTTGGATCACTGAATACATTCTCTTTATAACTCCCAAAGCAGACAGGACAAGAGGAATGATGTCTGTCTAGTCTAATTTCCACATCATTTTGACTTCCTCTGATGGTCTTTACATTTTGAAAACCATTAATTCCATGTAGCTTGGAGAACATATTGAATATGTGGCATTAGGACACATATTAAAATATTGTTCTTACGTGTGAATGGATCAATTTTTATGTCTGGGCAAATGTGGGCTTCTCAGTAAGGGCTCAGTTTCAATACACCCTAATGGATGAATTCTCTTTCTAATTAAATTTTTTTTAATTTAGAACATTTTTCCATGGTTTCATGATTCATGATTTCCCCCTCCCTCTTTTTTCCTCCCCACTCCTGGATCTGACAAGCAATTCCACTGTGTTATCCATGTAAATGGATGAATTCTTGAAAATATTTTGGGGTCTTCATTGATAGTACAGTGATTTTTACTATGTTAATCTATGAAATATGGCTTACGATGTATAACTTTAACTAATAGGAAATGTTTGCTGAGCATTCAGTAAGTGCTCAATTTTTATATCCTGAGGTGATATGCTGATCAATTTTTAGGATTGTCATGAGGATAAAATGAGAGAAAATTTGGAAAGTGTTTTGCAACCTCAGCTTTATTATCATTTTTGTTTTCTTTCTATAAATAACATTGATCACTAAGTTCAGGCTACAGAAGTACAAACTTTCTATAATTTCTAGTATCAATGACCATATTCTGAATTTTCATCATGAACTATTCTGTTTTACAAAAAAATATATTAATATAAAAAATATTCTAGTTTAATTTTTTAGGAGAAGAGCTTGATTCTAAAGGATGACAGATTTAGAGTTAGAAGGAAACTGAAAGATCATCTAATCTCATCAGTTTTATAAATGAGCAACTGAGGTAAAGTGCTTTGTTGAATATCACAAGGGTGTAAGTGGCAGAGTTGGGATGCAAACTTAAGTCCTCTTACTGAAAATTCTGTATTATTTCTACTATACTTCATTATCCTCATCAAGGGATACATAAGATGTTTTGGTTCTACATTCTTATTCATTTGAAAGTGACATTTAATTTTACAAAGGAATGATGATCCTGGATTGATTATTGATAGTAAACTATAATAATATGTTGTAATTACAACAACTAAATGTATACAAGTAAGAAATACAAGGTTTCCAAAATACTTTACAAATAGTATCTCCTTATAAGAATCCTAAAAGATAAGTGTTATTATCTCAATTTTACAAATGTGGAAACTGAGGCAAATGTTAACTAACTTGCCCAGGAATATTGCTAGAGAGTAAGTGTCTGAAGTAAGTATTCAATTTAGGTATTCCTTACTCCAGACCCTGCACACCACCTACTGTGAGACCTAGCTGAGTGACAGGATCCTTAAACTATCTCCTTGGAAAATGTCAGGTTTCATGTCAATTGTTCTTGACGGTATTGCATTGACATCTTCTTTTTAATAGAGAACAATTTCCATGTAGACATGAAATACCCCAATACTTCACTATACTATATTTATCATTATCATTATTATTGTTACCAAATTATAGTGTACTCTAATATATCAATCTCTAATATGCTATATGAGGAAATAGAAATGGCAACGGAGAAGATAATTTAGAAAGAGAAGGTTAAACAAACCATACACACATAGAAGAAATATATGCTGGCACTAACACAGTCTTAAGGGTGTCAAGGGGGTATTTTAGGAGATACCTCAGATAGAAGAAAATACGAAAAGATTAGAAAAAAATCAGTTTTGCCACCCGAAAAAGGTCATTGAGAATACAACAAAGACTACTGGCCCTTTCTTGTGCCCATTTTTAAAACTTTAAAAAGTATTTATGAGACAATGATCTGCATGCACATAGTGGTAATACTGATGAAAATGTGAAATGGCAAGAGAAATGATTCTGCAAATTATTTACTGTACCAGATCATATCTTTACTGTACAACTGACTGAAAGAAACAAGTTGCAAGCTTCTTTTTGGTGGTTATTGTTTCTTTATTGGGGAGGGGGGAGCATATATCTCAGGGGAATAAATGGCAACTTTAACGGCTTTCTTCCAATAAAGTCTTTCATATATATGTAAAGACCACATAAATATATTTATTAAATTAGCCACAAAGTCAATCCTGTTCAATGATCATTTGCTTATTAGTGCCAATGGAATCATAAAACATGGAGTTATATGTTAGCCAAAGGTGTTAACCACCATCATAGAGGAAATCCTGTGTAGTCAGATGGAATTAAAGATTCTTTATAGACTGCAACATCTTCCAGATGTCCTTGTTTGTATAAGATATTGTGCTACTTGCATCAAACTTTATATTATTATAAAGCTCTCTTGCTGACTCAAAGAAAATTCAGAATTGGAAAGAACCTTAGTAGATACCAAGTTCAACCCATATCCTCAAAATGGATATCCTTAAATGACATAATTATTCAAACTCTGTTTGACAAGTCTAGAGAGAACTCATGACTTCTTAAAGCAGCCCATTCTACTTTTACATAATTCCATTTTTGGACATTTTCTAAATGAATAAATTCTGAGATAGCTGTTGGACCTGGATGAGCTACATCCTTTCTTAGGTCTCATTTTCCCAGCTCTAAGTTTCTGTTCCTTCATGCTCTGAATCATTTGATTCTATGAAGTTTCTCAGTCTTTAAGAAACTTGGATCTACTTACAACTTTAGTCCACTCTGGATAGCTTTCGGTTTCTCACTTTTACCCTTAGGAATAAGCTACTTTCCTATGAATCTAGGATGTTGTATGAAAATCACCTCATCTTCTAATAAAAGACTAATGGGAATGGCCTTTCTACTATCAATATTTATGTAAGTTTGTTATCTTTTTAAAATTTCATTCACAAAATATTATTTAACGAACATTCATGAACTATTCCATCAAACCTATGAGGTAGATATTATTAGTACATTTTACAAAAAGGAACAGAAAGACTGTCACTTACCTATGTTGATTTTTTCATTCATTCATTCATTCATTGCCATTGTGTGTGTGTGTGTGTGTGTGTGTGTGTGTGTGTACATGAAGCATTTACAGAAGATTCAACACTGTTAGTATTAGGGATTATCTATTCCAAATCTCCTTTGATAAAGAGTCAGCTCTAGACCACCGAGATTAAATGACTTTTACAAGGTCACTCAGCTAATAAGTAGTTGAGACAGGATTCAAACAGGTCATTTACCCAAAGGCCATTGCATAAAGCTATATAAAAATGTGCAGATTTTGAGACAATGCTCCAAATGTGTGCCTGGACTCCAAAATATGAAAATTGAATATGATCATTAGACCTAAATTAAATATCAATAGCAAGGATTAAAGCTAAATAACTAAATAACTTCCAAGTAACATATTTATTTTTAAAGGATATTTCTTTTTAAACTACCAAGATATTGTTTATTTGGGTTTATGCTTTGGGGTTTTGGTTTTATAAGATTATTCACTTACAAAAATGAGCAATATGGAAATATGCTTTGCATGAAAATACGTATATAACCCAAATCAAATCATTTGCCATCCTGGAAGGGGAAAAAAGCGAGGAAGATAAGTTTAATCATGTAATTTAGGAAAACTTGTATGGAAATTCATTATCACATTATCGCATTCAATATCACAAATTCATATCAAATCATAAATTGGTAAATAAATAATGTGTCCCCCCCCACCATATAAATTACAAGAAAAACATGAATATTTAAAAGTGACTACCTTAACAATTTGTATTGGAAAAATGAAAAGAATGAAAACTACTATTGTCTGGATTACATCACAGTTAGGTAGCAAGTACATGAAATAAATACATTAGTACACATAGCAAGAGGAAAAAAACAATGAGCTGGGCTCCAGATTGAATAGAAGGAATAAAGCAGGTTGGATACATTTGAGAAATTGCACACTAAATGTAATCAAATTGACCCTCAACATGCAAACAAAAGCATCATTTTAAAGTCAATATTCTCTCAGTAATGTGATATAGTTGGAAATCTCAAGTCATCACAATTTCTGAATAATCAGAGGTGGCAATGACCAAAAAGGAGATGAATAGACAGACACATATGCCCAACAATGACCTACATGTAAGAAATAGAATAAGGGAAAATGTATAAGGGATGTAATGGGCAGCCTGAATATAAAATGTACCAAGACCTAGAAGAAGGCTTCAAATGGCTTAGGGAGATCCTCTGGGGTTGAACTATGACAGAATGTAGAGAAGTATCACCCAAGATGATGGTGGATTGCAGTCTGTACTAATAAAAGAAATAGATCAAATTGAGGAGATCATGAATTTACTAAAGTACATATATAAATGCAATAATAACATAATCTCTGAATGGTTTGTTACAGTTGACCTTCACTGATTTTCTTATGTGAATTTCTCAATACTTCTGAGATAGATAGTCAACTAAATTATTCCCATTTTCCAGACAAGGGAATTGAAGCTCAGAGAATTTTTAGCAACTTTCCAAAGGACATACATTAAATCAGCAGCAAAGTTGGGGTTAGAACTCTGGTCTTCTGACTCTAATTCAGGGCCACTCTCACTCTACAATGTGTGCTGATACATACAACTGTAGTGGGAGGAGAAGGAAGATGAGAGAGAAAGAGACAGATATACAAAGATATGGAGACAGAGACAGGAGTAAAAATAAAATTAGAAACCAAGACAGTGATAGAGACAAGCAGAGAAGCAGGAAGAAGGAGTTGGAAATGGAAAAGAGAGAAGGTATGGAGGGTGAACAGGAATGGGAGGTGTGATTCCAGCTCTTAAAAATTCTCAAACATTTTGCATATGAATGAGAATTAAAGTCTTTTGTTATATTCATAATACTTGGGACTTGAGGCAGCATCTCTAATCTAGACAGATATATGAGTTGTGATTTTTCTCCTCTGTAAATGCAAAACAGAAATAAAAAGGTATGGACTTATTATAAATACTAAATTCATCAATAATATTCCTTTGCCTCTCCCAACTCCCAAGCAGATCTTACTCACTATTTTCATTGCCATTGATAAGGTAGATGTGTCCCTGGGCAATAGTGGAATGTTGAATCAATATACTATAGAAATAGATTTCATAGACTTATAGAAACCCAGAATTCAAAGGGACCTCAGAAGCCATTTACTATCTAAACAGAAACTCCCTCTACAACATACTCAACAAAGGGACAAATTACCTTAGCATGAAGACTTCTTCTAAACATATGGAGAGAACCCACTGCCTCCAGATTCAGCCATTCCATTATATAAATCACTAACTGTTAAAAGCTAGGGTATTTCCCCTTTATATTCAACATTAATCTGTCTTTCTTATAATGTTTGCCCATTGTTTCTAGTTCTGCGACCTGGGACCAAATAGAATAAGTGCATTCCCCCAACCACATGACAAATATTGGAGTATGTGAAAATATGTGACATATCCTTCCCAATTAAGTCTCTTTTCTAGGTTTACTTATGCCCATTTCTTCTATTAGTACTAAATATGAATGCCATCATTGTTGATGATTGTAGCATACATCAGTGGCCTCACTGTTGATTAATTCCTGGATGTATACTGGTTCATAGCATGGAATAAACTGCTCAGAGTTTGAGGTACCACCTATGGTAGGACTAAAACTTGCAGATAATTTAAAACGTTGGGGAATCCCAGGTTTTTTAGATTAAATTTGCTGATAATTTGGTACCAAAATAGGCATCTAAGTGGTACTGTGAAAAAATTACTAGACCTGGATTCAGGAATTTCAAAGCTGACCTCAGACACTTACTAGCTATGTGACTCTGGGCAAGTCACTTAATCCTCCTTTCCTTAGTTACCACATCTATAAAATGAGCTGTAGAAAAAGAATCACAAACCATCTCAATCTCTTTGCCAAGAAAATCCCAAATGGGGTCCCAAAGGTCTGACATGCCTGAAATGACTGAACAACATTGGTATCAAGATGGTAGAGAGGCAGTATGATAAAGTAGTAAAAATCTTGGAGTCAAGAAGTTGGGGTTTAACTAGAATCAGAAAAATTTATTATATGACATTGACTAAATAATATTTATTTCCCTCAAATTCATTTTCCTCATTTGTGAAATAGCAGGAATAATATCTATGACTATCTCACAGGGTTGTTGATAGATTTTTATAAATATTTTCACATTAAAGACATCTGAGTCATGATTACCATACTCTGTCTATCAGCCTCTCAGTGAACTTGCATTGATTCTTTTCTCTACTTCTTTGTCAATCATTTCATTATTATAAAACACTGAATAACACCTGAAGGTCCCTTCCAATCCCATTAGTTACTGACTCCTCCTTAGTTGCTGAAAGGATTCTCAATCCTTTCTGACCTTCCATGAAATAGCTTTGACAAATGCAAGCATTAAGATTCAAAGATGGTCCTCTTTCTTGATCAAAATTTTTCACTGATGAAACTGAAATAATTACTCTTCCCTCTAGCTGCACCACACTTTATGAAGGGAATACTTTTGTATGTGGGGATTTTAACCCACAAGGAGGACAATAGTTATAAAAAGGTGTTTAAGAAACAACAGGCTCTGTTTCCTGAGAGAGTTACATATGTGGTTTAGTCTTGCTAAGTTGTGGAGTGTCAAATTAAAAGCACAGGATTTTCTATTTATTTTAAAAGGGTTAACAGAAGCAGTGGAAACAGAAAGCCCAGAACTGGTAAAATTCACAACTCATCCAGCAGCTAGGTTCATTCCCATCCAGCACCCTAACATTTCAAAATTATATAAAATATGATTTCTTTCCTGATATGGAGGCTGCACATTGCCAGGCAGGGGTTTATGGGATGATGAAGAGGATGCTTAGGGAGAAAGCATACAAAAGTAGTTTTTTGTGTTTGTTTTCATCTAAATCAACCAAGACTCTGAGGACCCCAAAATTTGCAAATGCGTTTATCAGCAGAAGTATGTCACACATCCATTAAATTTGATCCTTTCAAGAGGAGTTTCAAAGAGCAGTCACTTGAAAGGCAAGTTCAGAGTCAAAGATGCCTGTATCTCACTGATCATCAATGGTTGCAGTGGATGGAGAAATCTCAAGGGAGACCTTGCTTCAAAAAAGACTGCTAGGAAGTTGGGGGAACAAGAACCTTTATGTACTAATCTACTACTTCAATAATATTACTTTGTTTTATTTTACTTTCATGGCTAGAGTTGTATTGGGCTGGGGAATTTTTTCAAACTAGTTCACATGCATTTAATTTCTTTTGGTGCATTAGTATGCTTTGATAACTAGCAATGCAGCATTTATCTCATGTAATTAAAATTAGTGAAACTCAAAATTTTGCTCCTTTTTTTGTTTTCTTATGTCCTTGAGAATTGTTTTTCTTATGAAATTGATAACTTTGCTATGAATGCTAAACGGGATTCACTATTGGTGTCCTAACTATCCATTTTGTTATTTCAGACATTATAGCTTCTACGTGCACCTTCTTAAAATAGCTTTCCCATTTTACAGAATTTCACTCAGGGAAAAATTGAAATGACTAGTACATTCTTACTGGAGATCCCTAGGGAGGACATATGGAAAAGCATGGACAAGGATAGCATAAGATGAGAAAGCATGAGAAAGTGTTGATATCTACCTCTAAAAGTAAGACCTGAACTGATGAAATCACAATCCATCTAGCTATCTTCCCTGATCTAGCAAATACATAACTGTAACATTACACTGGCAATATTTCTTCCCTTATTTGTTCAATTAAAACAAATTCCCTACACAAAAGTGTCCAGATGCTCAGTCTGAAGCTAACAATGATGGGTAATTATGTTGGTTTTTGCTTGGTCAGAGATATTTTATGTGTAAACAGATGGGGTTGCAGGGTACCTGCTCTAGGTTTCTTGTTCGCAATCATGCAGTAGCATTGAATTGCTAGAACTTTCTAGTTAGATTGTTTTGTTCTTTTTTTCTTTATTAAATTTTCTTTTGAATATTTTCGCATAGTTACATATTTCATGTTCTTTCCCTCTCCCCCAAACCCTCCTGACCCGCCTTAGCTGAAGCACAATTCCACTGGGTTTTACATGTATCATTGATCAAGACCTAATTCCATATTATTGATAGTTAGATTAGAGTTATCGTTTAGTGTTTACAACCCCAATAATATCCCCATCAACCCATGTGTTCAAGCAGTTGTTTTTCTTCTGGGTTTCTCCTCCCACAGTTCTTCCTCTGAATGTGGCTAGTTTTTTTTTTCTTATAAGTCCCTCAGGCTTGCTCTGGATCCTTGAATTGCTACTTGTAGAGAAGTCTATTATCTTCGATTGTACCACAATGTATCAGTCTCTGTGTACAATGTTCTCCTGGTTCTACTTCTTTCACTCTGCATCAATTCCTAGCGTTCTTTCCAGTTCACATGGAATTCCTCTAGCTCTTTATTCCTTTGAGCACAATAGTATTGCATCACCAACAGGTACCACAATTTGTTCAGCCATTACCCAGTCGAAGGAGATTCTCTCATTTTCCAATTTTTTGCCACCACAAAGATCGTGGCTATAAATATTTTTGTAGAAGTCTTTTTCCTTATTATCTCTTTGGGGTATAAACCAAGAAGTGCTATGGCTTGATCAAAAGGCAGATAGTCTTTTAAAGTCCTTTGAACATAGTTCCAAATGGCCATACAGAATGGTTGGATCAGTTCACAACTCCACCAGCAATGCATTAATGTCCCAATTTTGCCACACCCCCTCCAATATTCATTACTCTCCCTTTTTGTCATTTTAGCCAATCTGCTAGGTGTGAGGTGATACCTCAGAGTTGTTTTGAATTGCATTTCTCTAATTATAAGAGATTCAGAACACTTTCTCATGTACTTATTGATAGTTTTGATTTCTTTATCTGAAAATTGCCTATTCATGTCCCTTGCCCATTTATCAATTGGGGGATGGCTTGATTTTTTTGTACAATTGATTTAGTAACTTATATATTTGAGTAATTAGACCTTTGTCTGAGTTTTTCATTATGAATATTTTTTCCCAATTTGTTGCTTCCTTTCTAATTTTGGTAGCATTGGTTTTGTCTGTACAAAATCTTTTTAGTTTAATGTAGTCAAAATTATTTATTTTTACATTTTGTGAACTCTCGCTTGGTTTTAAAATCTTTCCCTTCCCATGAATCTGACAAGTATACTATTCTGTGCTCACCCAATTTACCTATAGTTTCCTTCTTTATATTCAAGTCATTCACCCATTCTGAGTTTATTTTAGAATAGGTGTAAGATGTTGATCTAGGCCCAATCTCTCCTATATTGTTTTTCAATTTTCCTAGCAGTTTTTGTGAAAGAGTGGGGTTTTGTCCCAAAAGCTGGGTTCTTTGGGTTTATCGAAGACTGTCTTGCTGAGGTCACTTACCCCTAGTGTTTTTCACTGATCCTCTCTTCTATCTCTTCACCAGTACCATATTGTTTTTTTTTAATAATCATTTCTTTTTTTTTTTAAACCCTTGTACTTCGGTGTATTGTCCCATAGGTGGAATATTGGTAAAGGTGGGCAATGGGGGTCAAGTGACTTGCCCAGGGTCACACAGCTGGGAAGTGGCTGAGGCCGGGTTTGAACCTAGGACCTCCTGTCTCTAGGCCTGACTCTCACTCCACTGAGCTACCCAGCTGCCCCCACCAGTACCATATTGTTTTGATGACTACTGCTTTATAGTACAGTTTAAGATCTGGTACTACTAGGCCACCTTCCTTTATATTTTTTCATCCTTTCCCTTGATATTCTTGATCTTTTGTTCTTCCAAATGAACTTCATTATAGTTTTTTCTAATTCAGTAAAAAAAAAGGTTTTTGGTAATTTGACAGGTATAGAACTAAATAGGTAAATTAATTTGGGTAGGATGGCCATTTTTATTATGTTAGCTCATCCTACCATGAGCACTCAATGTTTCTCTAATTGTTTAGATCTAGTTTTAATTGTGGAAAGGGTTTCATAGTTGTGTCCGTATAATTCCTGTGTTTTTCTTGGCAGATAGATTCCTAAGTATTTTATAATGTCTAGGGTGATTTTAAATGGAATTTCTCTTTCTAACTCTTCCTGATGCGGTATTGGCAATCTTTGTGAATGTACCATGTGCAGCTGAAAAGAAGGTGTATTCCTTTTTGTCCCTATTTATTTTCCTCCACATATCAATTAAATATAATTTTTCTAGGACTTCATTCACCTCTCTTACCTCTTTCTTATTTATTTTTTGCTTTGATTTATCTAGATCTGAGAGAGGAATATTTAGATCTCCCACTATTATGGTTTTTCTATCTATTTCCTTCTTGAGATCTGCCAGTTTCTCCTTTATGAATTTGGATGCTATGCCACTTGGTGCATACATATTGAGCACTGTTATTTCCTCATTGTTTATACTGCCTTTAATCAGGATATAATGACCTTCCCTGTCTTTTTTAATCATATCTATTTTTACTTTGGCTTTGTCAGAAATCATAATCGCCACTCCTGCCTTTTTTTCTCATTTGACACCCATAATATTTTGCTCAAGCCCTTAACCTTAAACTTGTATATGTGCACCCACCTCATATGTGTTTTTTGTAGACAACATATGGTAGGATTTTGGTTTCTAATCCACTCTGCTATTTGCTTCTGTTTTATTGGCAAGTTCATCCCATTCACATTCAGAGTTATAATTATCAGCTGTGTATTCCCCAACATTTTGGTATCCTCTTCTAGTTCTACCCCTTCTTCTAATGCTATTTCCTTTTAAACCAGTGGTTTGTTTTAAATCATTCCTCCTTGTCCCCTCCCTTGGTTTACTTCCCTTTTCACCCCCTCCCTTTATTTTTATTTCCCTCATTATTTTTAAGGCCTAATGAATTCCCTTCACCCCTTCTCTTCCACTCCCTTTATAAACTCCCCACTCCACTCCCTCCTTTTTTTATCCCTTCTGACTTTATCCATAGGGTTAGATAGGATTCAATATCCCAATGGATCTAGATACTCTTCCATCTCAGGATTAATTCCTCTGAGAGCAAGGTTTAAGTATTTCCTATTAAAGCTCTAATTCTCTCCTTCTAATAATAGTATTCATCCCCTCCCCTTTCCATGCCCTCTTTATGTGGTATAGATTATCCTATTTTTCTTATTCCTTCAAGTTTCTCTTGGTACCATCTTTTATTCCCCCTCCCCACTTTTCCCCCATATCATCTTAGACCATTTAGTACTCCACACTTTCCTTGTGACTACTTCTTCTAATTACTATAATAGTGAGTACAATTTTTTTAGAATTACATATAACATTTCTCTGTATAGGAATAAAAATAATTTGATCTTATTGAAACCCTTAGAGAAGCAAATTTAAAAGGAATAGTTTTCTTTCTTTCCCCTCTGATTCTTATTTACCTTTTCATGTTTTCTCTTTGTTTTTGTGATTAGATATCAAACTTTTCATTTAGTCCTGGTCTTTTCTTTGCAAATACTTGGAAATCTTATATCTTGTCAAATGCCCATACATTCCCCTGGAAGTACATAGTCAGTTTTGATGGGTTGATGATCTTTGGTTGTAGACCCGATTCTCTTGCCTTTCTGAATATCATGTTCCAAGCCTTGCAGTCTTGTAATATGGAGGCTGCCAGATCCTGTGTGATCCTGATTGGTGTTCCTTGATATCTGAATTGTCTCTTTCTATCTTCTTGTAATATTTTTATCTTAGGCTTGGAAGTTCAATTATATTCCTCAGGGTTGTCTTTTGAGGGTTTAGTGTAGAGGGTGATCTATAGATCCTTCAATATCTATTTTTCCCTCTTGTTGAAGAACAGCAGGGCAGTTTTCTTGGATAATTTCTTGTAATATGTTATCCAAAATTCTATTAATTTCTGATTTTTTAGGAAGACCAATGATTCTTATATTGACTCTTCTAGACCTGTTTTCTTGATCTGTCATCCTCTTAGTGAGATATTTCATCTTTCCTTCTATTTTATCATTCTTTTAACTTTGCTTTATTAGTTCTTGCTGTCTTGAGAGATCATTGGCTTCTACTTGCCCAGTTCTGGTCTTTAGAAACTGGTTTTCTGCTATAATCTTTTGATTTTCCTTTTTGGTTTGGTCTATCCTGTTTTTCAGGTTTTTAATTTTGGTCTCCAATTTGCTTATCAATTCTTTTGATTTGGGGGCATATTTCTCCAATTGGGAGTTTCTGTCTTTTAAACTGTTAATTTCCTTTTGAGCTATTTCCCACTTTTCTTCCCAAATCTCCCATCTTTCTCATGATCTGAGATTTTAACTCTTCAAGAGCTTATGACCAATTTTCGTTTTTTTGCGGAAGAGTTGGATGTGATCCCTTGTTTGTTTTCCTCTGTTGTCTGCTCTATTGTCTGGATTTTTTCTGTGTAAAAGCGATCAAGTGTTAAAGTCTTCTTCTTGATCTTTCTCTTTGGAGGTTCTTGGGTATGGCTTGCCATTATTATTATGCTGTTTATCTGTCTCAGTCAGAAGTCTGGGTAAGGCAAGCAGGCTCTCTGTCTATGGAGCTGTGGAGCAGTGTTTGCCTAAGTCACAGCACAGTGCTGCCCCTCTCGGCTTTATCCCCGAGCTCTTTAGGCTTCTGGGGTCTCAATTCTAGCTGTTCTCAGAGTCAGGGCTCCTCGTGGTCCCCTTGCTTGCTCTTCTGCCCGAAGCTCCTTTAGGAGTCTCAGGGTGCTGCTTCCACAGTCAGGCACTCCTCTGCACTAGGTCCCCACCAAAGATCCACGCCCAGGGTCTGCATTCAAAGTCCACATTCTTTAGGCTCTTGAGTTCTTAAGTCTTGCTGCTCTCAGGAGCAGGCCCTGGTGATCCCAGGTAGCTGCCAAGGATTTAATGAATGCCCCAAGGTCTCTCTAACTCTTGTGTGCTGCCTTTGGCACTGTAGGTGGTGTGTGTGGTGGGGGTTGAACAGCTCACATTTTAGTGAGAGGTATTTCACCCCCTTATAGCATGGAAATGCCCAAGTCCCATATAACTTCAATGCTGCACCCTATTGTGGGGTCACTTTGTTCATTTGGATTTGGTTTTTGTGTCCTCTTGAGGAGTTATGTGTATGTGGGTTAGGAGAGATTAAGCATGCTGCTTCTACTCTGCAGCCATCTTAACCCAAAAGTTCAGATTGTTTGGTTCTTAAAAAATCCTGAACTAAACCATAAGGTATGCTGCTTGAATGTAATGATATATTACCACAATATCAGAAACTATGAACTTCAAGAAGCCTAAGAAAACTTATATGAACTAATACAAAGTACAATAAGCAGAACCAGAAAGACAACATACACAATGATTATGCCAAGGTGAATTGAAAGAACAATAGAACAACTGAAACTAAATGCTGTGAAATTATAATGGCCAAACATGGCTCCCCAAAAAAGGCATGTGAAGGAAGTTCCTCTCCTTTTTGTATTGGTGAAGAACTATGGATATAGATGAATACAGTTAACAAGATTTCTTTTCTGAAATGTTGGTTATTTTGGCTGAAATGTTTCCTTCTCTCTCTCTCTCTTTTTTATTAAAAAAAGGATGGAAAAGGGAAGGATATGTTGGGAAATATATGAAATATGAAAACAAAATGACAAGGAAAATGTATTATGAGCAAATAAAATACAACCAGTGGCTACTACATATGGCTTCTAAAGATCCTTCATTCCCTTTATTTAATGATGACTTCTGGATTGTTGATACTTTTCTTGCTGACAACTGAATTCTCAGGGGCAGGGCAGTAAATACAAGAAGAGAGAAAACATGAATCTGTTAAATTAGTTCCATGGGCATAGTCCAAGGGATATGCAGGCATTTTCACAGTACTTTGAATAAATTGGGTACAAAATTGTTATTGTTTGCCTTCTGAGTTTCAGAGAAGACAAGTGACATAAAGGATAATGTCTTGACTTATGAATTAATTGTATTTAAGTGCAGCAGAGTTGCAAAAAGTCATAAGCCTCACTCTGTCTTCCACAGTCATCAAAGTATAATGGAGAGACAAAAGAGAAGATGACTGGTGATGGCCCCAAATCTGGTGGATGACCTTGGCATCTTCACTGTCTAACCAAGCTCTAAGCATCCCATAGCACTTGCTTCAGTGGACTTGTTGGAACAAATTGTTCTCATATGCCCATTCCACCAAGGGATGTCTTCACACATTTGAGATAGATCCCCCTCTCCCTGCAACTCATAAACAGGCTTGTGGCTCATCAGTTATCTTCAACATGATTTAGCCTATCTGCCAAGATGATCCTGGGGTGTGGCTGCTGTGTATGCTATAACTTCTTGGAGCTACATCTAAAAGTTGAATGCTGGGTGAACACCAAAGGCAATGAATAGCCCTGAAAATGGCTCATCAAGCCTTTATGCAAAAGATGATAGTCCTCCTTGAACACCCAAACTAAATAAATGATTATTAAGGGAATGAATGAATTAGGCCAGCATAGATTCAATCAATACTAGTAATGAGGAATTAACAATGTATATAACAAGTTAAGCTTCCCACTATATTCTTCCCTCTAATAGTAGATCAGGGAAAGTTTTAGAACTTGAAATTTAGACATGAGGCAAAAAAGAAAAAAAAACCTAAGCCCTAAGGTATTCTTTAATTAACCTCAGAGTTAAGAAAGATTTTCAGGTAAGAAAGATTTTTTCAAATATCTGTAGCCTTCCAAACATGAAGAGATAAACATGGCTTTTCAAGGGAAACTCATTCTCTTGAAAACAGAATAAATAAGATATAGGTGCCTTGAACAAGTGCCCAGGGGACTAGACAAGGGGACACATACATTCATAATACTGGGTAAAGAATTGCTGGCTACTAGACAATGTAAGGACAGACTTCCTTCAAAAAACAGGTCCATCAAAAGCTCAGTCACACAATATTCATCTAGAACCAAGGCTTGGATTGCATCCACACTTAGGTTAAGAAATAGTAACACTATTTATTATTAATAATACTAATTACTACTATAATATTTTACGTGTGATAACCCTTTAAAGTCTATAAAAATGTATTAGTGAGAAAATACTGTGGGTGAGGTCTTGAGAAGGCACACACACACAAAAGATCATAAATCATCCTTTTATTACTCACAGACAAACTAGTATGTGGTTCCCCAACTTCTGAGTGCACAAATAAACCTGGGTCGTGGTGGTATACATATCCGGTGGGATAGGTACTTCAACAAAGAACACAGAGTTCTGGGTCTCTGCCTTCATATTTGATTGTTGGTGGCAGGCATATTCAAAGTGACTAATTGGCTGTGAGATCTTTGGGGCAATAAATCATTGGGTGTTCCCAGTGGGTAAAGAGATTTCAGGTATCTCCTCTTATTAATCCCAATCACATTGTCATTAGGAAAGTTTGCTAACACAGAAGCAGAGGTCACTCACTACACATTATGTAATGCATTCAGAGCACATTTTGAATTAGAAAAAACATGAATTATTAATATCATCTCTGTTTATTTTGTAAAATATTTCACAATTATATTTCAATCTGGTTTAGGCCAGAATTGGGAGTGTTATGGATCAAATATGGTTCATAAGCTATGAGTTTGATACCACGGCACTCTACCATGCTTCCTCTCAACAATTGCACAGTACTATATAAATGAATTTTACCTTCACAACTACCCTATGAGGTAAGTCCTATGGGTATCCCCATTTTACAAATGAATAAAATAAAGATGTAGCAAGGTTGAATGACTTGACCAGATAGGTACAGCTAATAAATATTAGATGCCAGAGTTATGCCCATATTTTCTTGGCTCCAAGTACAACACTCTATTAACTATGCCACACTGCCTCAGAAAACCAGCAAAGAATTCTTAATAGATTTTATGAGTGCAGCTGTACTCTGGGGCCTCTCCCCACATAGTTAAGAAGATAACTCTGCAGAAGTGTGCAGTGTGCAAATACTTTGTTTATTGATTCCACATCTGTAACCATGGACTGAGCCATCTAATAGCCCCTAACTGCTTTGACAGGTTCAGAACCATGGACAGGTTCAAGACTGAAGTTGCTCTTGCCATCAGGTACATTTTTTTAAAATGTATTAGCCAGCTATTTCAGAGAATGAAAAGGGGCTTATCCCAGGGCAAGTTACAGGAAGGCAAATTTCAGTTCAATATAAACTTCCTCCCCACATATACATACCTCATAATCAGAGTCATTGAAAAGTAAAATGGACTGTCTCAGTTGAGAATGATTATTTTTAAGTTCTTCCAGCACTAGATGTCCTTGGAAGCTAGATGAACAGTTATAAAGGATGTTGGAGAAAGAGTTCCTGTGCAAGTCTAATTTGACATAGGTGCCCCAAATGGTCTCTCCCAACTCTGAAATTCTGTGAAATTATGTAAAAATTGATTTAAGCCCTGTATTAGTAAAATAACTCAAAACATATTCTGTGAATAAGTTGAATGATAGCATCTCTCCAACCATGGAACACATAACCCATGTTAAACATGTGAATCTTCACAGAAACATCTGAAAATTATGCTTCCACATAGCCAGTCTAGGGTTTCCTTGCTATTAACTTTGGTTACCAGGTAAAAGAGGAACCTATTTAGGAGTGATTGTCTCCTTTAAATCCATATATCTAAGTTATGAAATGTGACTTAAAATGATTAGCCAGGTAAATATTTGTTATTTGAGAAGTGGAAATTTAATTTTTAAAAACCAGTACTTTGGTTATAATTCTATATTGTATGGCTAACGATGAAACAACATGCTGATGGTCAAAGAAAGGGGGACAGTTATTTAAATGTATAAATTCCTACTCTATGTATTCTTAGGATCATAAGATTTAGAACTGGAAAAGATATTAAAGATTATTTTATATACAAGTGAAGAGGCTGAGGCCCAAAGCTAGTGAGGTTGAGTGGAGAAAACAAACATCCTGGAGTCATAGAACTGGAGCTCAAATTCCACCTCTCATACATACTGTTGTTGAACCAAACAGTTTCTGAAAAACGTTGCAACTCTATATTTATTATTCTGTGACTTGTCAAAACACTTAGACTTAGATTAAAAAATATACAGAGTAGAATTTAAGATATTTGACCTTTATCAAAGCAATTAAATGAAATGGGTTTGAATATTCATAAGTATGTTTGAATTCAACACCTTTATATAGGCTCCATCAAAATGCTCTTGTGTGGATAGCACCAGGTCTTACTTGAATTACCAAATTATTATCCATCTAGTAGAAACATAAACAGAAATCAGATGTCAATGTATTAGCATATTCATGAATGCATATGCAGTAAAATCTTGTCCTGACCAAATGGGCTGGGACCAGGACCAAGTCATAAAAATGGATTTTCTGGCAAAACAGGGCATTGGCAATTTATCCTCAAACATTTATTGGAAAAAGATGCTATACTCTTCCATTTGAATAATGATTAAAGATCACAAAGACAAGTGATCTTCCTTTTTCTTCTTTTAATGTATTAGGATGCAAAAAATCTCAATAAAATGAATAAAAGATTATAAGCACCATTTAAATCTTTTATAAAATGGAAATGACTGATTTATGAAACAGATTTCTATTAAAACATTATTGCTGAATAGGTCCAAATATAAGTTGTACAATTCATACACACACCTGATCCCACCATGCACATACACCTCCTACATCTACACTAGCTCAAAGGGTAATTGCAAAAGTGTGCAGTGTGCAAGTACTTTGTTAGTGGATTCTGAATCTGAACCAATGGACATATTAAACCATTCCAATGTTGTCTAATAGCCACATGGCTCTATAGGTAGGTTCATAACCATGGTCAGGTTCAGAACCAGCTTGTATACAACCTGAGCCCAGTAATTTTTCAGTAAAATTCAGTAAAATTTCACACACATACACAAACAAACACACACGTGCACTTTCCCTTTCAGGAACCCATTTTAGAAATACTTCATTTTGTTGATCCATATAATCACAAGAAATGTGGTATAGTTACATCTGACTAAATAGTCAATCAATAATCAGCTATTACAAGAAAATTAGGCAAAAGGATCTGAGTTCAAATCCAGACTCTGATATTTACTAGCTATATGACTCTGGGCAAGCCATGATTTCTTTTTGCCTCAGCTTCCTCTTTTATAAAATAGGTGAAATCTATTTCTGAGAGTTGTTGTGAGAATCAATATATAAAGCACTTATCACAATGCCTGGCATATAGTAGATGCTATATAAATATTAGCTATTATTATTTTTACAACTATGCCCTAGGTACTTTGCTAAAAACTACCAATATGGGAAAGAGAATATCAGAAGACAGTGATACCTATTAAAATGTTCCCCATTTAATGAGGAGCTCATATTGCAATGTAAATAGCTCTAGACTGAGAATCAGGACATCTAGAACTAAATATCAATGCAAACCTTATTAGCTATGTGATCATGGGTTTGAGCTTCATCTCTGTGTCTCAGTTTACAATCTCATCTTTAAAATGGGGAAGATAGTACTTGTACTACTAACTCTACAAAGCTGGTGAGAAGAACTTTGCAAGCTTTAGCATTCTTTCCAAATGTTATTAATATAGTATATAAAATGGCATTTTATTTACATACTATATGTCTGAGTTGATATTTAGTAGAATAAATAAATAGGTATTAATTGGGAAAGATAAGACAGCAGTTGTAAAGTGCCCTAGAGAGATACTTGTGATCAACAACACTGAATGTCACTGGGAAGAATGGCTATATAACTGAAGCTTTGGGAGCATAATATTAATAATGATGATAATAACAATAACTATAATAAGCAATAAGTGCTTTCTTTCCTATCAGGAATTGAAGTATCCCTTGGAAAAAGGGGAGGGAAGGAGAATCTAGATATGTGTATTCTTGCCCTCTCTTCAACAACATTGAGAAAGCTACACTTCATAGAGAATAAATGACTTCCCCATGGTCACACTACTAGTATCTGTCATAATTATAATTCCAACTAAAATCATTTTAATCTAAATTTAGAATTCTTTCGACAATATCATTCAAATTATACCCCCTTAAAGACCTTCTGTGACTCATCCTTAACTATTAAATATAGCTGTTATCATGATATTCAAGGCCATCCAATCTGTCTCTAATGTATCTTTCCAGCCTTATTTCATACTACCTTCCTTTCACTTATTCTTTATGCCAGTCATTCATTTAATTAACATTAAGTGCCTACTATGTGCCAAGCACTCTTCAATGAGGATACAAATATTAAAAAGGAAGACAATTCTTGAACTCAAAGAACTTATACTTCAGTGGGGAGGAAGATAATACACCAAAAGAAGCTGAAAAGGGGGTGATAGAATCCAGTTCAAAGTAGTACAGTCATATTGGAAACGAAGAGATAAGATTTCTGTGGGAGCTCTCTTTAAATAGAGCCTTTGGAATGAGTTCTTTGTTCCTCTCTCTAGCCCTCCAATAAGAGAGGCAAAGGATATTAAGGGGACTGATGAGGGCATGAATACCAATACTGATGCAATCTGGGAGGATGACTTTGGATGATGAGATTTGTCCAATGAAAAATAAGAGATGATGAGATTCCTAGGGGTGTGATATAATATAGTGCAAAGGAATGTAGCCAAATGGGCCCATACACTATTACCAAAATTTATGCTCCTCCCCCTTTCCTTTTTTCATTTGTACATTCCTTTCCATTTTCCAGAACAGATTCTTTCTATAAAAATTCTTTTCTTTTTTTCAAGAATCACCTCAGAGTATTTCCTACATTAATTAATCCCTGATTGCACCAAATAAAGTAATATATCCTCAGATCTATTGGGCCACTTCTTTGGCCTTTCAGATGAATTTAATTCTATTTTGTCTTCTTTATGATTTATTTGTATCCATATATAACCTCTTTTTTTAGACTATAAACACCTTGAGGATATCACCTGGATTTTATTTCATCACTATATCCCCAGCACCCATAAGTGCATTGAATACAGTAGATAGTGACTTGATTTTTTCTTAATTGAACTGAAACAAGCTTCTAAAAAAATCTCCTATGTTAATAGCTGATATGAGCTTATAGAAAAGATCTTTCCTGATCTAAGATCCCCAAATGCAATTCTCTCAATGAGAATATCAGTGCCAGGGGGCTTGTTGGCTGGGCTCCATCCATTTTCTGGCCTCTTAGAAGACTGTCTGTTGTCTTTGAATAAATTAAAAGTCTGATATATTTCATCTCTGACTCTAAATGGCTTGAAATTCCATTATGTTGCACTTAAAAGAAAAAGAACCCTTCTCCAGAATGAGGGTAACTGCCTCTAATCTGCTATGCATGCTTGGTCATAATGTCAATTTGCAGGACTTGTGTTAATAATATTACAAACTTCAAAGCAAATCCTGTATATCCAACAGAATTGAATTCAGTGGCTCTGTAAGCCTGTTAACAAGGTGCTAAAATGCAGGAACCTTTAAATATGCTGGACAATCACAGACTACACACACTATCTGTCTGGTCCTTTGGACAATATGGAACTGTAAATGAAGGATGGAGAAGAGATGTTTAGGAAGAGCAAAAGGAAATGTAGTCAATAAAGCCCACAGCTCTGCTTTCAGATTTCATTATGACTAATTTCTATGTTGAATATTTGAAGTTGACAACAGGTGAACCCTGTTTTAAGAAATTGAAGTGATTAAAAATCCCAAATTATAGCCAGGATTAAGAGGAAGTTCTTTTCCTCACCAAAGGGTTCTCTAAATTACCAAAGGATTTACCTAAAGGTTCCTTCAAGCAACAGTTCCCTTATTACATATAATTCATGGATGTTCCTTTACAAAATTTTAAAGCAGACAACATTTATTTTCACACATGATGAAAGAAGGGGCTTCAGGGATGCCACAGAGAGGAGAGGGGGGGGAAACAATTTGTTCTTGGTTATCAACTAATTCCCTGAGAAAAATGTTAATGTCTGATAATGGCTTAAAGCATCAACCCATCAAGGGAGATTTACATTTTAATAGTATAGCATTTTAGGAAGCTCAAAGTCAAACTGGAGCATATCCAAAAGAGGACAACCAGAACTGTGAGAGAACTGGAAATGAGGCTGGTCTAAACTTGGGTGTTGATTTCTGGTCAACAAATATGGGAGTTCACCAGATGGCTGAACTTAAAGCCAATGAGTTATTAGTTACAAGTTATTATTGTTAGTGCTAGCCAAGGCTCACCAATACTTCCAGATGAAGTACTTTTGAAAAACTGATTGTTCCCAGCAGTGCTTAAAAACACAATACATTATTCAGTTGTCAGCATATATCATTGACTTTTATCTTGTCCACTTTGAATTTCTCCTATTTTCATTTGGCTAACTGGTAGGTTTCCCCAGTCTGTTTCTTTTTTAGCACTTCATACTATAGTTCTTCTTCTCCCTTGCCCTTTAGAATAATTCTCTGTGAAAGAGAATGGCTTGAACTCAGAGCATTTCCTATTCTGATCTTCCCTCAGTGCCTCTCATCTGCAATTTTAGATTTTCTTAGGTTCTTAACTCTCCACATCTATTAGCCAATAGAAGTGGTAGGACATGAAAGAGGAAGTGAGGATGGCAACTGCTCAGTGCACTTTCCTCACTGAAATGGAGGTAAAGAATTTTGGTAATTAAAAGGCAAGTAAATGAAGAACTACGGTGCTAGTTACAAAGATTCATTTAATACACATCTTTCAAACCTACTAAAATTATAGACATAGATAATTACACTTATTATGGAATAAACCTTTATGATTAAAATCCAATACTTAAAAAAAATTAATGAAAATAAATTGAACTCAACAATCCAATATTCAATAAACATGAGTGCATGTTACTTAGGGAAGAACTCTTTATATAACAAGAACTATTGAGGAAAGAGGAAAGTTATTTAGTAGAAATTATGTTTAGACAAACATCTTCTACTAAATACCATATTAAATTCGAATGAATACGTGATGTGAATAATAAAGATGACAACATAAAAAATGGTAAAGAACCAGAGGCAGGAGCTTTCATAGATATGAGTAGAAAAAGAAAGTTCATTCAAACAAAGGGAAAAGGTGATTATAAAAGATAAAATAACCTGAAATTAAAATATTTTCATTTATAAAGACTTATGAGAATAGAAATTAATAAAGTGAAAAAATGCCTCAAATTATCTCTGATAAAATCTGGCCTCCAAGATTTATGGGAAAGGAAATATAAAACACAAAAAGTTATTCTCAGATAGGTAAAGAATATGAATATTTCTCAAAAGAACTACAAATTACTAACATCCGTATCCTAATTACCAGTAATAGAAATTCAAATAAAAATTAATTTTTCATATGTAACTCGCAGAAAGTTTGCAAAGCTGATAAAAGTTAAGAGCAACGAAAGTTTCAAATATTGTAAAAACAGATTAATGTGCTGTTGGGATAATTACTAATTGGTCCCATTCAGGAAAGCAATTTTAAGTTATCCTAAGAAAGTGAGGAAAATATCTATACCCTTTGACTCAGAGAACATATGCCAAGCACTGAGAGGTTCAGTTTATATCAAATATTTATAACAGTATTTTTGTTAAAAATTCATTGAAACAGGGGGCAGCTGGGTAATTCAGTGGATTGAGAGCCAGGCCTAGAGACGGGAGGTCCTAGGTTCAAATATGGCCTCAGACACTTCCCAGCCGTGTGACCCTGGGCAAGTCACTTGACCCCCATTGCCTACCCTTATCACTCTTCTGCCTTGGAGCCAATACACAGTATTGACTCCAAGATGGAAGTTAAGGGTTTAAAAAAAAAATTCATTGAAACAAAGTAGATAGCCATTGATTATGGAATGGCTAAATGAATTATGATATAAGGATTTGATGAAATATTTTGAATGACAAAGTTACAAATACATAGAATACAGAAAGGCAAATGAAGATGTAAATGAATATGAAATGAAATAAGCAGAAATATGAAAATAATGAAAATAGTGAGGTAAATTAGAAACCAATCCCACCAAAAAACACTTCAAAGCTGTAAAGTTATGACCAACTACAACTTGGATAAAAAATAATGCATATTCTTTCCTTATTTGCAGAGGTGGAAGTTTATAGATGTGGAATACAATATCTACTACCAACCTTGAATTAGCTGTCAATTAGTTTTAATGATTTTTTCATCTTCTTTATATTTGCTATAAATGAGGGTTCTCTGGGTGGGTGAGGAGAGAGATATGTTGGGGAATAATTGAAGAAAATAAATTAATGAAGTTAATTGTAAAATAAAAATCCTCTGCAATGTAAAGTTCAGTGTTTCCATTTTCTCTTCTTTGATCAACATTTTTTATAACTGAAAAAATATCCCTTGTGTGATAATGATAATTTTAATCTACAATTATAATGTAGTGTATACCATACAATAATCCATTTTCAAGGTTTACCATTAATTCATCCTAAGTCAGTGACTGTAATTTTTGTAATATACCCCTTATATTTAATCTTAAGGAACAACATTCTATTTCAGAGAGTTGTTAAATTTTCCTTATTCCAAAAGTAGTGCTTTGTACATCTTTTGGTGCCAGCTGATACTCATTTGATGCCCTCTTTTGGTGTCCTATAAGTAGAATCATTACTTATAAATTATTATGCCTGTGGGAAATTTAGTTGGTGGTTGGAAGACAATTTATCCTAATCAGATATAATTGCACGAAAATAAAAGGTGGCCTAAATCATATGAATTCTGACCCCCTCAATCCTTTAAGGATATCAACATTCCATGCTGAATAATCATGCAGCCACGGGTGGACCAAGAATTATAGGAGGTCAAGAATGGTCATCATCTACACTGACTTTGAAGACCAACAGAAATACCTTAATGCCAGAATCACTGTGATAACTGTACAACTCTATAACATCTACATGCTCATAGAAAGTGTTATGAGATTCTCTAGAAAGGAATTTGAGTATTACCTAATCTGAGCAGGATTTTCAATTTGGAATTAGTGCAAAGTTGACATTAAAAGTTGAGTCCAATAATTATATATCTCAATGAGTAGACTTCATAGTATTCTAGGGGATAATTAATTACTGCTACTCCTACTACAGCTATTATGGATACTATGACTACTGCTGCTGGGAGAAGTACGTAGTAGTAGTAGTAGTAGTAGTAGTAGTAGTAGTAGTAGTAGTAGTAGTAGTAGTAGTAGTAGTAGTAGTAGTAGTAGTAGTAGTAGTAGTAATGATAGTAATGATAGTAATGATAGTAATGATAGTAGCAGCAGTAACAGCATGAGGGTAAAAATTTTCATAGTGCTTCCAGATTTGAAAAACTTTTATTTCAATGATTTCTTTTGAATTTCAAAACAACACTGTGAGTTGTGTGCTATTATTGTTCATCTTTTGCTCACATATGACAAAACTGAGGCTGAGACATAGCTAACAAGAATGTGAGGCAAGACTAAAATAAATCTGACAAAAAAGCTCATTCTTTCCCTTGCATGTGAATATCATCTGCAAAATAAGAGCATTTGGAGAGCCTCACCATTGATGGGAAATCTTTTGTTTGAACTTTGCACAGAAAAGACTCCTTGACACTAACAAACACTTTAATTGAGCATATCTTCCTGCTTAATGTCTTGCTTAATGCTTCATCACATTTTTTTAAGTCTTCTCTAATGTTGTTCAGCTGAAATATTGTTTCCCAACTCTTCATTAGGGTTTTCTTAGTTTGCTTGGAATGGTTTGCCATTTCCTTTTCCAGCTCATTTTACATGATAATGAAATTGAGGCAAACAGAGTTAAATGATTTGCCTAAGGTCACACAGCTAGCAAATGTCTGTGCCTGGAGTTGAATTCCTGTTTTCCTGACTCAGACTGAGTGATCTATCAACTGCCCCACCTAGCTACCCTGGAATCTCCATAGTCACATCATTAAAGACTCTGTCATAATAACTTCATTGGTGACATATTATTTAAGGAGTTTTTAAAGTGATGTGATAGTCTACCATAACAGATGATCTTTTTTTAGGTCACTAATTAAAAAAAATCTGCCATAGACAATAAATAATATACTGTACTCTATACCTCTCAAGTCAGCCATGTACCTAAATATGTGGTCTGAGGAAGAAAATCATCTGAAAAAGCCTGCCTATTCTGATATTTTCATCAAGGCTACCTTTGGTGTATACAAAGACCATACTTCTATTTTATTATAATTAATATGTTGGTTTATGGATCAGTAATTACTAATGACTTCTTGGTTGGTCCTGTTCCCTCTTTTTTTTGGAAAAATTCCTTTCTGACTATTCAAAAGACATTTGTTTAACCATCTCTCAAATACATAAGTGGATCTGTGATTTCAGTGATGTATATTCTCCCTCTAATGAAGCAGACAGCCCATAGGTATCTGATCATCCAGGGCGGTTCATTATTGGTGGATGGGACAGGCAAGTGTAATCCATCTAATATGCCAGTGGAAGAGGAGGATTTCTTGCTTTTTGAATGTCACAGGAACATCAGTGGAACACAGATTCAAGAATTGAAAACCAATTTGCACCCATTTTCCTAGTACCTTAAGATTAGTCTTGGGGTGCTTTCTCTAGTGAATTGGGTTTTCAATCAGACCCCATCCTTTGATTGGATTATAAACAAGGCCTGAGGGTTATCTGGATAAGGGGGAACATATGCATAGTAAAGGAGGACACCAGAAGACTTCTGGCACCCTGACGTACTAGCGGATGCTTTCCTCTTGTCCCACATGACTTCTGGTGTCTTGGAAAACCCTTACCTCTTGTCCCAAGTGACTGTCTTCCAACCCAGACTGAGGTCAAGTCTGTCAAATCAAAGTGGCCCAGAATAAGTAATGTGGAGGTAGGGGGTAATAAGTTATGATTCCAGGAAACTCCAGGCACTCTTTTTTCCTGGCTAAGTAGCAGTAGGTTCTCTCCAATTAGAGGGAGCAAACAGGGATGAAAGGTGAGCAGCAAACGGGTTAATTAGGAGATTAGTCATGTGATGGTTCTGCTTTTCACTATATAATAATTATAAATTATTATACAGTCTCCAGAGAATTTTAATCATAACACAGGCTATCTATTGGTTCTTTTTTATTAACCCTTACCTTCCATCTTGGAGTAATACTGTATATTGCCTCCAAGGCAGAAGAGTGGTAAGGGCTAGGCAATGGGGGTCAAGTGACTTGCCCAGGGTCACACAGCTGAGAAGTGTCTGAGGCCAGATTTGAACCTAGGACCTCCTGTCTCTAGGCATGGCTTTCAATCCACTGAGCTACCCAGCTGCCCCCTATCTATTGGTTCTTATTGCTCACTCTTGCCATATTACTAATTTACAATTTCCCCCCAGTTATACATCCTTTGATGATATCCATTATTTTGTTTCTTCTTGCCAGTTATTTATTATTTTTTATAGGCTACTCACATCTATCCTAGCCCTCTCCATTAGTTTCTATGTGATAATTCATTTCCCTTTGGGGACTATAGAACTCCATGATTTTATAAATACGCAACAATACAGGTAGAATATCTGTATGAAAAATTTAGTCCTTTGTTTCTGGCACATCTTTGCTGTCACAATTGCATCACAATTTCCTGAAAACAATGAAAATTGTTCTCCTCCTATTTAACAGTATGATGCCCCGAGAATCATCAGAACTGAGTTCCAAAGCCAATTCTGGTTTTTACTAGGTGTCTGAATATATACAAGTCACTTAACCTCTCTGAGTCTCAGTTTCTTCATGTAGAAAATAGAGATAACATTACTTGCATAATCTGCCTTGTAATAGGACCATTATAAAGAAAATGCTTTGTAAACCTTAAAAATTATGGAAAATAAATTATTCTCTGCATTATAGTTTTTGCCTTGAACACACTGACAGAAAGCCACCATCTTGTGCTTTGATTCTATGATAAACAATAAATGTTCATAAGAAAGGTGCAGAAGAAGAAAAAGAAAATACCTAAAAGTCATTTTCCTTGACAAATGGGAGAATATTCTACATATCCTTAGTTCCATCTTGAATCTCTTTCTCCTCAATTATAGCCCTTTATTTAGTAGATAATGAGAGATCAAACAAACTAATTTGTCCATGATACAATTTGACACAAGGGCTGTTAATTTCTGGAGGTTGTGAATGCAGCCAGTGACCTTTTCAGCACATGTTCCATGAAATGTTAAGAGTAAATTTAAAAGAAAAAGGTCAACAATCACTCAATGTACCAAGGAAACAAGATTTTTTTCTTTCTACAATAAAATATTAAAAACATATTTTCCAAAACCATGCTACGTGCCTGGCATTTGAACCTCATGCTTTTATAAGAAAGGAATTATGCTTGTTTAAGAGACAACTCCTGGTTAAATTAGCACTGGATCTCAGCAAATATTATGCTCCACCCTATCTAAAGGTCAGGTGGGGAAAATGGTATTGGGAAAATAGCAAGATAAATATTGTTCTTTATCAAAAATATATGATAAGAGATGATAGCCCCCCTTACAGAATTTCTTCCTTTCAGTGTACTTGGCCAAAAGACAAAGCACTGAGCTAATAGAGAAACTATGAATGATTACATCAGGATTTTGTTATGCCACATTATATATCAGGAAGATTGGCAACTTTCCCAAGCAGGAAAAGCCCGTGTTAGCTGCCTTAGCTCTTTTAGGAAACTTCCAAAGGCTTCTACAAATCTTACACTGAAGGAATGGCATTAAAAAGATCACACTATCACCAAAATAATGCCCCACGCCAAATGGAATGAGTGGGATGTCACTGTCTCCTATGCAATGGAATATTGCTTTCAGGCTGTCACTAGAAACTAGTTTCCATCTTTCACCTCTCCCTTGACTAGACATAAATGCTATGATTGGATTTGATCCAAAGAATGACAGGGAGCACAAACCCCAGATGCCTAATTGCCAGCACAACATTTTCCTAGTTTTCATTTTGTTTGTTCACTTAAACACAAATTGCATCGTGCAATTATAACATTTTTTTCTCCATTTCCCCTTATTCCTCAGAAAATCCCTGGAGGCTTCATCAGAATATCCATATTGCTCTATGTGAAAATGGTACATACAGAGAGAATCAAGGTTGGCATTTCCTCCATAGGAAGAAGACTATGTCCTGGAAAGAGTGCTTTGGAAGAACTGTGAAACATGTAGATATTCATTGGTTGATCCTGATCCCAAGAGGATGTGGTGGGGGGATCCTTTTTCAATTAGCTATATGTCTAGAAATGAGAGTGTAAATTCTCCTTAGGCTCTTTTGGTCATTCTCTATTGAGCTGAGTTCTGGCTTCCTGTTGTATCTCACAGGCTTTGGTGACAGATAATTCTGAAAATAGAGGAAATTTTGAAGCATATGCCCTCAAAAGAGGGCCTGAGTTCTTGGTCTTTGAATTTGTTCTTTTCTGTCCTAGGTAAAGAGTATGAAAGTTCTTATCTTATGAGTTTCAAAAGATCAGGAGTGTATGTCCTCAGAATCTTGGAGTAAGAGTCCGGACCAAATTCTGTAGCAAGCCCAGCGTCAATGCCTAGAAGGGCAAGGCGTGATCTTTAGGAAGGACTTTTTTGGGCATCAGGCCAGTGGGAAACTAATTGAGAACTCATCCAACAGTCAGATCACATCTGGACATGAACTTGGTGGGACCAATCTTATTTATTATTATCTATTAACCAAACTAGTTTTTTTTTAACCCTTAACTTCTGTTTTTTTGGCTCATAGGTGAAGAGTGGTAAGGGTGGGCAATGGGGGTCAAGTGACTTGCCCAGGATCACATAACTGGGAAGTGTCTGAGGCCAGATTGGAACCTAGGACCTCCTGTCTCTAGGCCAGACTCTCAGTCTACTGAGCTACCCAGCTGTCCCCCAATTAACCAAACTAAATGCATATCCCTGAGGTGCTGAGGGGAAATTTGTTTTTGCTATGTCTTTGAAATAAATATCCCTTTGATGTTAAGTGCTTAAATAGAACTGAAGAGCTAGTCATTAGTGTCTGATAATGGAAGGAGGAAGGAAACACAGCATGTAGGGGTTTGAGGCAATTGTAGTAGAGAAAAGATCCCTCTCCCCTAAAGAAAAAAAAAACTTTTAAGATACCCTAGAATACAGAGAGACAGATGTATCCTGCTAAGCTCTGAAATAGACAGCAAAAATATTTTTGCCACTTTTGTAAAGGGAGCCAAATATATGACATGGCAAAAAGAGAAATAGTCACAGAGTCAGAAAATGTGGGATCAAATTTTACCTCTGACACTTAAAACGTATATAGTTATCGGTAAATCACTTAATTTCCCTAGACTTCAATGTCCTCATCTGTGAAGTAAAGAGATTGTACTTGATGGCTTCTAAGGCCCTTAAGGGTAGGAAACCAACTTTGGTTTTGTCTTATTTTTTTTCTTTCTAAGATCCCAGGAATTACATATCAATTTAGAATGAATTATAAACTCTCATCTTGAATCATTCACTGTTTATGATCTGAGAAGAGGTAGAGGGTAGTGTGAAGATGTGGTTAACTCTCCCCTGCCCATTTTTAGATTTAATCACCAGAAGGATATATGCCCCACTTATCTTTAAGTATGGGTAGGTCTGTGACCACATGTGCTATAGTCGATGACTATATCAGAATTGCCTGACTGCCCCCTGGGCAGTCCTAAGCAAAGCTTTAGCTATAATTGATCCATGTAAAGTGAAAGGAAGGCACAGGAAGTGATGAAAAGAATGGTCTTTAAAAGTGGCAAGAACTTCCTGTGACCAGATCTTTCACCTTCAACTTAACCTTGAAGGAGCTCCAGCTTGGGACCTAGGATTGCTCTTCAATTTTCTATTAAGACAACCCTGCGGGTGAATGAAAAAGACTGACTTTTTTCCTGGCTTTTCTAGAGTTACTAGCCTCTGGAGAGGTCCATTGTCCTGAAGGAGGTCTTGTGGCTAAAACCCTTGTTTAATTTACCTCTGGGCCTCCTTTGCTGGGGCTCTAAAAGCCATGCCTGGTTCGGACCAGGCTGGAGTAATTACTTACTCTCTGATTTCCTTACTTTCACTCTTTCTCCTTTTTTAAATAAACTATCATAAAAAGTCATTCTGACTTGAGTAATAATTTCTGGTGACCACATTTCTCATATATTTAGTCCATCCATTTAATTTTTATCCCTTATAGTAGTCAGCACTATAAAAGGAGTCAGGAGATCTGAATCCGTATTCTGATTTTGACATTTACTGGGTGTGAAATTACTGGCAAACTACATGCCCTCTTTAGGTTTCATGTTTCTTCATCTTCTTGAACAAGAGGTTAAATAAGATTTCCAATGTTCTCACCAGTTCTATGGATTTTAAAATTTTATTTATAATCTGGGAACTAGATTACAAATCTACCTACAAAAGGAATTGTAAATCAAAGTTGCTTAACTGCAAATATCTTTCAGTGGAGTTAGAATGTCTTTTTTTTTTAATGTGGCATCTTTAAAGCAACACTTAATGATGATAAATGGGCAGCTAAGTGATACAATGGACAGAGTGTTGGGTCTGGAAATAGGAAGACTCATTTCCCTAGGTTTAAATATGGCCTCAGACATTGACTAGTTGTGTAACCCTGGGCAAGTCACTAAAGCCTGTTTGCCTTAGCTTTCTCATTTGTAAAATGAGTTTGAGAAGGAAATAGTAGACTATTCTAGTATCTTTGCCAAGAACATCCCAAATGGAGTCATGAAGAGTTGAATAAGACTGAAAACAAGTGAATAACAACTAACTTTGATAAAGACATAGAAATCATGTTTATTACTTTGTGGCCAACACAAAGATGGCAGAGAAAATTAATATCCTGAATGAGAGAACTGGGACCTTAAAAGACATGGATAGGTTGAAATATGGGGATGAAATCAACAATATGAATGCCAAGTGAACTGAGAATAACAAAGAAAATGATTTTTTTCAGTAACGATAATATTTTAAAAATGAAGAATTATAAAAAAAAACTTAAGAACTCTGATGAGTGCAATGGCCAATCATGATTCCAGAGGACTAATGATAGCAGAATGCTATCCAGCTCCTGGAAGAAAGCTGGAGGACTAAATATGGAGATAATTTTTAGACATGACAAATGTAGGATTTTGTTTTGTTTGACAATGCATATTTATTACCACAGTTTTGTTTTCTTTTTTTAAGTGATGGGGGGCATAGGAGAGGGAGGGAAAATAAATATTTGTAAACTTTAAAAAACAATTTAAACATGTTAAATATAGCTAGATATATTTTAATTTTCTTTATTTTATTGCAGTAACAAATTTACACATAAGTTTTCTAAGGTTACATGATCCATGTTGTCTCCCTCCTCATTTCCCTCCCCTGTACTGTAGTTGACAAGCAATTCCACTGGGTTATACATGTATTATCACTCAAAGCTTTTCCATATTATTCACTTTTGCAATAGAGTAGTCTTTTAAAACCAACTCCCCAAATCATATACCCAAATAAAGAATTGATAAAGCATATGTTCTCTTCTGCATTTTTACTCCAATAGTTCTTTCTCTAGTTGTGAATAGCATTCTTTTCATGTGTTCCTTAGAATTGTTATGGATCTTTGTATTGTTGTAGTAGCAAAGTCTATTATATTTGATCATCCCACAATGTTTCGGTTACATGTTCTCCTGGTTCTACTTATTTCACTCCACATCAGTTCATGTAGGTCCTTCCAGTTCTTAATAGACATAAACCACTTCATCATTTCTTATAGAATAATAGTATTTCATCACCATCACAATTTGTTCAGCCATTCCCCAACTGAGGAACATCCCCTCAGTTTCCAATTTTTTGCTACCACGAAAAGTGAAGCTATAAATATTTTTGTACAAACAGGTCCATCTCCATTTTTAAAAATATCTTTGGGATACAGACCTAATAGTGGTATTGCTGGATCAAAAGGCATGCATTCTTTTAAAACCATTTGGGCATAATTTCAAATTGCCTTCCAAAATCAATTCACAACTCCACAAATAATGCATTAGTGTCCCAATTTTGCTACATCCCCTCCAACATGTATTATTTTCCTTTTAGAGCTAAATATGAAGTCCTATACTTCAGTTGAGAAAAATAGTTGCATGGATAAAGAACAAAAGTAAATGGATATGCAGCAATTAACATAAAAATACATGCATGATATAGTAGGGGGGAAAAACCACTCTATTTGGAGTGAAAAATCCTGGGTTTGGAATCTGGCATTTCTATTAATTTAGTATCACTATGCTTTTGAATGATTTACTTCTCCCCTCATAGTGAATTTTGGAATCCTCATCTCTAAAATGAGGCTAAACAATATGATCCTGAATGTCCTTTCTAATGCCTGATGTAGGTTTTTTTTAATTCAAAAATGTTGATCTCCAACTGGGGTAGATGAAATAATAAGTATCAAATCCCAGATCCCCAGGTATCATTAATTTTTTATTATTTTTATTATTTAATTTTTTATTAAATTTTATTATTTTATTTTATTATTTTAGCTCATTAAAATATTGTGACGGATATGACAATCTCACATACTAGGGAATCAGAGGGTCTGGGCACTCAAAGAAAGTTCAAGCAGAGGACAAATGATCTCCATTCTTATAATCCTAGTTGTACCTCCTCTTCCCAGTTTAACCTGGGCTTTGAATCTAGCCACTTGGTTTCCCAGAGTCTGTTCTTTCTCATCTAGCTTGGCTAGGTTCTCTGTTTGCTTTCTAATATCTTTTATTATTACTTATTATTTAAGTTGCAAATCTTGGTCAGACTCTAAGATGTGTGGATTCTTACTCAATCTTCCCTGATACCAACATCCCCTAGGTACCAGTAGTCACTAAGTGAACCTCAAACCAATCCACCCTGATCTGGATTTTGCTGGTCTCTGATAAAACCTTAAAATCATATAGATGTGAAGGCAGCTCAGATTTAATTAAATAAATCACAATTCAGGGCACAGTAAGAAATTCAAAAGAACATAGGATGATAAAATGTTAGAACCACAAAGGTTATCTGAGACATTCTGGTCAGACTTCCTCCTGACATATAGTAGGTGCTTATCAATTGATTATGTTCTTTTTCTTCTTTTTCATTTAGAGAAGTCATAGAAAACCATAGGGACTGATGAGTCAATAAGAGCAAGCACCAAGCACCAAACTGAATTCAGTTAAGTACCACAAGTATTTAAGTAACAACTGTGGACAAGATTTATGCTATGCACTAGGGATTCAGAAATAATTCCTCCACCCCAAAGAGAACACATAATTAGACAATTACTGCGGAAATAGCACATAATTAGATAATTAAATACAAAATAATTTGAACAAGGAAAAATCACTACTGTAGAATTGGGGAGGAAGAAGGGTTAAGAAAGTCATCCTATAGGATCACGTGAACTTAGAAATGAAGGAAACTAAACATTCTAAAAAAAAAAAAGTAAAATGAGAATATAATCCAGGCATAGAGGCAAAGATAAAAGGCCATGGAAAACTCAGAGATGAATAAAATAAACTTATTTGATTGGAGTACAAAGTTAATGAAGGAGAGTATTACAAAAATCAGTCCAGTAAGGCAAGCTACATTCAGCTTGATTGACTTCATTTTTTAAAAATTATCTTTATTTTATTCCAATAACAAATGTATATATAAGTTTTCCAAAGGTACATGATTTACATTTTCTCCCTGCCTTGCTTCCTTTCGCTGCCTGATGTTGAAAAGCAATTTCCCTGGGTTATACATGTATTATATGGTGGATTTTAATGGAATTTTACCCATAGTTGTAACTAGGGTGGAATTATCAGCTTTTTTCAATGCATCAAAACTTCGAATCATTGAAACCTTAGCCTATTGTAGTAGTATAAAAACAAGTGACTTCAGTATTTAATTAGGATGAATAATTGGTTCAAATGGAAAGCTTCCTGTAGACCTTGACTGGCACATTCAAGGTAATCTCTATCCCTGCCTCAATTCTACGCTATGATCCCTCCTCCCACAAAACACACACACACACACACACACACACACACACACACACACACACACACAAAACACATGATTTATCTCATCTCCATGAACTCTATGAATACTTATGTTAAAAAGTTGACTTAATGGTGACTATCATGTTATTTGCCACCCCTGGCATGGAAAATCCAAGTCACCACTTGCAATTTTACTAATTCTGTGAGCATTCTTATCTAACTTCTTCAGGATAAGTGTATTCAAAAGTGATTGGCAGCTGTTTACCTTAGATTGTTCATATGTGAAGGGTTTTTCCTGCCTTTGTCCCCCTGAGTATGAAAATGCTCAAATGTCTAAATTAATAAGCCCTTCAGGTCAGTCTTCTATATCATAAGAGCTAACTGGCTTCTCCATGCTGCGACATATTGCAGATCGTTACAAAACATTCCCAAGAGGCCCCACCACAGGCTGTCATATATTTTCACCATGCTCTTTCATTTAATGTCAATGAATAATATCTAAAATAAGTTGCTGTAGGTAGAAGCTGTTTCTCTTCCTTAGGTCCAGACAATCATATCAGTTCTTTCATTTTTTAGAGAAGGAAACTAAGGCAATGCTAAAGAAGTGACTGTTTTAAGTTCATGAAGCAAATAACAAGTGGGTGAAAGTCTTCTTACAATAAATCTGAAAAAAGGCCACACAGTAAGAGTTTAATAAATTAGTAGCAAGAAATTACCTGGACCTTCCTATTTAAAAATATAAATTAAATTAAAAAAAACTTTTCTCCAAAGACTTTTAGTATTTATCTAAGAATCAGCCATCCTCAACATAACTTTGCAAGAGCCCTATCCATATATCTATTAATATATGATTGTCTTCCATTAGAATTCAGATGTTAAACTACCTCCTGCTAGTATGGAAGCCAAAAAAAATTCTGAAAGGAAAATTGAAAGAAAATGTGATACCAAAACAAAAACTAAAGAAAAGAAAACCCATAGCAGAGGACATGCCAATTTGAGAATGTGGTGCCAATTGCATCTTGTTCTGTTTCCTAAGAGTTAAAGCTGAAGCATAAAGGATGTCCAGTAGTTACTAAGGAGAAAACAGGGTGATCAGGCAGTTGCCATCAAATGGAAAAATAGTAGATAGTATGTATTCCCCAGCACACAAGAGATAAGGTTCCCTGTAACCCCTGCATTTTTTCTTTGTATCTTCAGAGTTTAACATAGTACTTGGCACATAGTGAGCAATTAGTAATCATTTTTGGTTCAATTTTTTAGTGAAGAACAAAGGAAGGAATAGCACAGGGTAGTGGAAAAAAGTGCTATATTTGCAGCCAAAGCACCTAGACAAAATCATTGTCTTCTACTCCCTATCTGAGTGACCATAAACAAGACACAACCTCTCTCACATCAGTTTCTTCATTTGTAAAATGGTCAGGTGAGACTAGATGACCTTGTAGGTCACTTCCTGCTCCAAATCTATGAAGTTATAAAATATGAGACACAGCTGGAACAATAGGAAAACACAGACCATTACCCAGTAACAGGGATAATCAAATCCTATTATCTGGCAATCTATCCCTCCACAAAACTGGAACTACAACTCTTCCTGCAGGCTTTATCTTATGATATTGTAATTCAGACATTTTTCATTCATGTCCAACACTTTGTGATCTCATTTGGGGTTTTCTTGGCAGAGATACTGGAGTAGCTTGCCTTTTCCTTCTCCAGTTCAGATGAACTGGATCTTCAGATGAAGAAACTGAGACAAACAAGGTTAAATGACTTGCTCAGGGTCACGCACCTTAGTAAATGTCTTAGTTTAGAACTCAGGAAAAAGAGTTTCCAGGGTCTAGGTCCAGGACTCTATCCCCTGGGCCACCTATCTGCCCTCCATATACTCCATGCTCCAGCAAACAAAACTATTCTAAACTCTCTGACCTTTCTATCGCTGTCTCTTAGGATATTTGTTCACTACTCCCAGAATGTCCTCCTTTTCCTCTCTGCCTACTGACTTGCTACCTGAAGCTAGGTGGCATAGTGTACAGAATTCTGGTTCTAGAGTCAGGAAGATCTGCGTTCAAATCCAGCATCTAACACATACTTGCTATGCAACCCTGGGCAAGTCACTCAACCTCTGTTTGCCTCAGTTTCCTTATCTATATAATGGGGATAATAATAGCACTTATCTCCCAGGGTTGTTGTAAAGTTCAAATGAGATATTAATTGTAAAGTGCTTAGCATAATGCCTTGCACATAGTGAGTACTATAATTTTAGTTATAATTATTAACTATGAAGTCTTCCCTGTCACAAAGCCTTCTTTAATTCTCTAGCTTCCTTTGCTATGTAAAAAATAAAATAGGCAAACACAAAAACAAGGACAAAAATCTAGGAAATAAAAGTTGAAAATTGATTCCTAGATACTTTGATAGATGTTATCAAAAGTATCTTCAGTGGTAAAGTGAAGTGAAGCTCAAAAATAAACTTCTCTTCAGGGCTAGGCAAAAGGAATGTTAAAGAAACTCTTGTTTAAGAAAAATAAACTGTTTATTTAAAATATATATATAAGGGTAAAAGGATTTCTAATTCTAAGAGATTCTAATTCCACCCAAATAAACTCCCAGGTTCTGCAAGGAACCGCTTCTCATGTGGTTCACAGGCTATGCTAATCCTCCCTGATCTAACTTACAAAATTTTATACTATTCTAACTAAAACTACCACTATAATTCTTAACTTCACCTTTAAGTTATAAAGATAAACAAGGCTAGCTGGTTGAGTCTCAACAAGAATCAGGGGAGGGCTCTGAGCCTTAACAGACTCAGAGGCCAAACCAAAGACCAGGTTTTCTTTGATTTTTTCAGAGTTTAACCAATCTATACACAGTAACAGATAAATGAATACATAATAGTTTCCCAAGTTGGAAAAGAAAACACTCCACTCCTTCAAGTCTTTCACTCAGACAGAGATAGAGAGAGGCAAAGATGTTGCCTTCTCTAGCGCTGAGAGAGAAAAGATCCTGCCTGTGGCTCTATCAAATGCCAGAAGCCAACTCCCAGAATGCCACACCCAGAGCATGCAATTGTCATAGAATAACAGTTACAACTGCTGAAATATGAAATTAACACTCTCTCTCAGCTCTATTTGAAACTCCAATTCTTTCTCAAGCCAGCTTCTCTACTTCTTATCTTTAAACTAATAAAACAATACTTATTTTCTAATATCATCCTTATAGCTATTGATGCCAAACTCCTCAGTACTGCATGAGGCTTTTTTTCAAAATTTTGTAACTTGGTGTATTCTATAACTTATGTAACATTGTGATGGTTATCTATATAGGAGATATCACTAGACAGTAACTTACAGGAAGGTAGAAAACTTTCTACCACAGTAGATACAACCAAATGTTGCAAAAAAATATGGGAATTCTGCAGAGATCAGGGCAGGCAGGAACCTGAGGCAGCAGTCTGTACTGGTGGGCCAGGCAGGAATGGAGTCCAGGTCAGGAGTCAGAAGCGGCAGCAGAGGCACTGTCAGGGCACCCAAAAGCCAGAAGCAGCCTAAGGTGGGTTGGGCTCAGCTTGCTGGCTGAGTACCACTGGAGGAAAAAACATGCTGTTGCTTTTAGCAGAAGCATGGTGAGCATTGCTCAAAAGTACTGAGCAAGATGGCCAAAAGGCAGGCATGGCTCTAAATGCTCTCATTAGGCTATCTGGAAAATTGAGAGTTCGAATTTCCACCTTCTAGTTGCCCAAACTGTTATTATTAAAAATGATTAAGGCAGATATTAAAAGGGAGAATAGTATTTTAATAAAAGCCATGCTGATAGAGACAAAAATCATTAGACCACGTGCCTTTAAGTATTCAAACTGCCGCCTCAGCCATTTTTACCTTTCATATCTTTGCGAGCCCAGGTAGCTAAAGAGGATGTTCAAAGTCGCTTCCCAATATTTAAAGCTGTCCCTCACCTTGAAGATGTAATCCAAAACAGGAAACCCATAGGGGATCACGGGAAATGTAGTTCCAAGTATCCCAAGGGATTTTAAATAACACAATATGAATATAGTGGGATATTGGTATAAGAAATAATGAAAGAATTAGAGCTGGGGAAACTGAATGAAGTTGATGCAGATTAAACTCAGAATTGGTGTGGTGAGGGGCAGCTGGGTAGCTCAGTGGAGTGAGAGTCAGGCCTAGAGACAGGAGGTCCTAGGTTCAAATCTGACCTCAGACACTTCCCAGCTATGTGACCCTGGGCAAGTCACTTGACCCCCATTGCCCACCCTTACCAATCTTCCACCTATGAGACAATACACCAAAGTACAAGGGTTTAAAAAAAAAAAAAAAAGAATTGGTGTGGTGGATAGAGTGCCAGGCCTCCAGTCAGGAAGACTCATCTTCATGAGTTCAAATCTGGCCTCAAACACTTACAAATTGTGTGACCCTGGAGAAATCACAACCCTTTAAAGCCTCACTTCCTCACCTGCAAAATGATTGGTAGAAACATTCCAACTTCTTTGCCAAGAAAACCACAAATGGAGTCACAAAGAGTCAGAAAAAAACTGAAAATCACTGAATAACAACAATGAAACAAAGAACCAAGGAAAATGTATGTAATGGGTGCAACAAATATAAAAGAAAAAAACCTAAGAAAGATGTAAGAACTCTGATGAATGCTATGATTCACTAGGATTTCAGATCAGTGATGTATCATACTTCCTACTTCCTGGGAGAGAGGTGATGGACTAGAGAAAAAGAATAAAGCATATCTTTTCTTTTTTTAAAGATTTTTTATTCATTTTTACACCCTAATATCTTTATATATCCTTCTATATTAATTCTTTTTTATTTCTTACAGGGCTAGGCAATGGGGGTTAAGTGACTTGCCCAGGGTCACACAGCTAGGAAGTATCTGAGGCCAGATTTGAACCTAGGACCTCCTGTCTCTTGGCCTGGCTCTCAGTCCACTGAGCCATCCAGCTGCCCCCTAAAGCATATCTTTTCTAACATGGCCAAGTTGTGGATCTTCTTTGCTCTGCTCTTTTTTGTGACAAGAGAGAATAATTGGGATTTGTTTTTGTTTTAATTTTGTTGTGTTTTGTTTATGGATGGGGAGAGTTTTGTAGGTGAGAAGAGATATTGATAATGATGCCCCAAAAAGAGAGAAAAGAGCATTAATGAAACATTTGTAAAATACACAGAAGAGGGCAGAAGAAAGTTCAGAGCCACAGATAAACAGGACAATCCTGGAATTATAGTGTTAAATTTATTGTGTACATAAAATTCAAACTGCACAGACTTTATATTTATGGTTTCATATATAATTCACTTTTCTATTCTTCTTTGTGCATTTTTGTTGTTCAGTCATTTTAATCTTGCCTGACTCTTTATGAGCTTATTTGGGGTTTTCTTGGCAAAGATACTGGAGTGGTTTGTCATTTCCTTTTCCAGATTATTTGACTAGTGAGGAAATTGAGGCAAAGGGAGTTAAGTGACTTACCCATAGTCACAGAGGTAGTAAGGCCAGATGAATTCAGAAAGTTGAGCCTTCCCGACTCCAAATCCAATACTTTAGTCATGGTCCCACCAAGCTGCCTTCATTGTATTTTTGATGTCTATAGTTTCATAATTGTGTTTAGAAAAATAATCATTTCCCTCATAACTATGATAATAGAAAGTTTTATTTTTTTGGTTTGGCCAAGTGAGGAAACTCCCTCTCCCTGTTCAGACTAACAATTGTTCTATAATTTGAGAGTATTTGTGAGGTTTTGGGTAAAAATCAAACAGTCATAATTTGTCAGAAATAGAATTCGAAACCAGTTCTTTCTTTACTGATTTCTAGTGTCTTTCTCCCTATTCAATCATGTGGTATTTATTTTGTATATAGTCTGTACTTACTCTTTACACATCCAAATTGTGTCCTCGTCTTCTACCTCATAAGACATAAACGCTTTGAGGGCAGGAATAATTTCAGTTTCATCTTTATACCCCAATACCAAGTACAATGACTAATGCCTAATAAATTCATTTTTTGATTTCTGACTCCTATACCTACTCTATGCTGTTCTTATCTGTTATTTTATGATATGTTACATGTCTCTTGTAGAAGAAAATTCAATTCAGTTTCTGATGTTTTTCCTTTTTGTTTTGTTTTGATGTTACCTTTTATAGTTAATTTAAGTATCCATTTGGAATACATTGTAGTATATGGGTAATGTGCTAGTCTAAATATAGATTTGTTAGAGTGATTTCTTAGCAGGTCTTGTCCCATAAGGAGTCCATTCTCAAGTATTTGATGTTTCATTTTTATTGAACTCATCTATTGAGTTTGATTATTTCTAATCCTTGCTTAGCTAGATTCTTCCATTGATCCACTTTGCTATTTCTAAAAGAAATACCAATTTTAATGATGGTCACTCTACAATTCGATGTCAAGAAATATTATTTCCCCTTTACTACCACTTTCCCTTCCATGATATCCCTTGAAATTCTAAAACTTTTATTCCCCCAAATGAATTTGACCTAGTGCTGTGAAATAACCAAATCCTTGTTAATTTAACTTGAATAGCATTATTTTAATTATTTAGCAAGGTTCAGCCCTGAGCAATGAATATCTTTCCATTATTTAATTTATTCTTTCTTTCTTTAAATAATATTTTGCAATTTTGTTGATATAATTATGAGTGTGGCTTGGTAGATTAACTCCAAAATATCACAAGCTTTTTTTAGTTATCTTAATGGGGCTTTCCTTTTTAATATTTCCTCTTGGTTTTGGTCATTATAAGCATGTGAATGTTGATGAGTTTTAATAGATTTAAATTTATTCTTTTACTTTAATGAACTTATTATCTCAACTCAATTTGTTTATTTCCTGAAACTCTGAGTCTTTTAAAACAAACCATCATGTTATATGCAAATAGAGATGCTTTTGTCTACTCTTTGTCTATGTTCGTATTTTTTATTTCTAAATATGGTCATCAACATTGCATCTCTAAAACTATACCACATAATAATGGGAAAGGAAGTATCTTTGCTTTACTCTTGTATTTATTGGTAAAGATTCCAGTCTATGCCCATTTCATATAATGCTGAGAATTTTTTATATGCATACTTTTATCATATTAAAAATGTTCTTCCATGTCTATGCTTGTGGGGAGTTTAGCATAATTAAGCACTGTCTATAAAAAATGTTGCATCTTTTCATATAATTATGTTATTTCCAGTGTTTTTTAACATATGTAATTCATTATATTAATTGTTTTCCTAATGCTGAACCATCTTTATATTAATTAATGTGTAAATCCAACTAGGCCACAGTGAATGCTTTTAGAGGGATAAATATTGCTGTGATATTTTTGCTAGGATTTTATTTATAATTTCTGCATGTTCACTAGAAGAACTCAATCTATACAGTTCCTTTTATTTACTTTTATCACTTCCTGGGTTAGGTATCAGGATCATATGGCTCTCATAAAAGGAGTATGGTAGAATAGAACTTAATTTTCAAAAAATAATTTTCATAACATGAGTCAGTGATGGCAAAACTTTTCGAGACTTCATGCCATCTCCTCCCCCACCCTGAGACCAAGTGCTTTGTGCAGCCCTCCTTACTACAGATAAGGGAGCAAGAAAGAAAGGAGAGCAGCTGGGCATTCTACTCAGGGGAAGGTGTAAGGTCTTTTATTGGGCTCCTGGGGAGAGGAGCAGGGAGGTATGGAGGAGAGGGGAAAGGAAGCAGCTCCGCTCTAGTCCCTCTACCTTTCTAGTAACTAATTCTGGCAGGGGATGGTGCAAGTGCCCACGGAGAGGTCTCTATGTGCCATCTTTGGCACATGTGCCATTAATTTGCCATCAAAGGCATAGGTATCAACTGTTTTTAAATATTAGTTTAGAAATAAATGATAAATTAACTTATATCAGGCTTCTCTATCCTTTTGTAACTCCCTCATAATTTGTTCATTTTTATTTTCTAGGACTGGGTTGCTTAAGTTCCACATAACATATTCTTTTAATTATACATTTTAAGTTGTAAACAATTGATTTTTTTTAAACTCTTGTACTTCGGTGTATTTTTTCCTCATAGGTGTAAGAGTGGTAAGGGTGGGCAATGGGGGTCAAGTGACTTGCCCAGGGTCACACAGCTGGAAGTGGCTGAGGCCGGGTTTGAACCTAGGACCTCCTTTCAATAGGCCTGACTCTCAATCCACTGAGCTACCCAGCTGCCCCCAAATAATTGATTTTTTAAAAAATTTTTTGATTTTACTCATATTCAATTTTATATGTTATTATATATACATAATTCTGATTATTTTATTTCATTTTCTTTCTGATTTTTGAGTTCATCTCTTTCAGATTTCATTTTGGCAATTTGATTTTGCTCTCTTTTTAATCAGGTTATTTCCAGGTACATAGAATTTACTAGGCTTTTTAAAGAAACGTTGTAGTTTGGTTGATTCTTTTAGATTTTCACTTCATCTTTATTTCTTCCATTTTTCAAGATTTCCTCCTTTGTACTTATCATGTTCTAATTTTTTTAATTGCTTACTCAGTTCATTAATTATCTGCTTTCCTACTTGGTTAATGAAAGTTTTCAGAGATAATTTTTCTGCTGTAACCTGATTTGGCTATAATTTCAAAACTTTGGTATGTTGGATCACTGCTTGCTCTCTTTCATATAGTCATTAATTTTTCTATTATTTGTTCTGTGACCTACTCATTATTCTAGATGTCATTATTAAGTCTTCATTTACTTCTTTATGTTTTGTTTATGTTTTCCCCATAAATAATTATTTTAACTGAGTTATGACTTATAAAGAATAGATTTAGTATTTCTGTTTTTTTTTTTTTTTACATTTATAATTGCTCGGTCATAGCACATGGTCTATCTACTTTGGTAAGAGATCATATAGTACTAAGAAATATGTAAATTACTTGAGGCAGCTTGATACAGTGGTCAGAGATCCTCAGAGATTCCCAGTATGAATCCTGGTTTACTCACTTACAATCTTGCACAAGTCATTTTTCTCTGTCTCAGTATCCTCATCTCTAAAATGAAGGAGTTTGATTGAATGCGTGGTCCCTTATAGTCTAAATATATACTCATTAATGTTGCCTTTCAGAATACACAGTCTTTCTGCTCAAACTTTTCCAGTAGTTTGTTTAGTTCCATATTTTTCTTTTTATCTTCATGTTAGGGTTAATCAACACTGAGAGAAGAGCATTAAAGCCTCATATAACTATAGTGTTACTATCTGTCTTTTTACACTTCAGTTACATTTTCTTTTAGAAATTTATATGCTATGCCATTTGGTTCATACATGTGTTTAGCACTGATATTGTTTCATTGTCAATATCAACTTTAAGCATAATGCTGAATCTCTTTTTCTCTTGATGTCTTTTTATTTTTGTTTTACATAATGATTTAATCATGGCTGCTGCTTTTAATTACTTGATGCACAGTAAATTTTGATCCTGCCCCTCATTTTGTACGCACCTTTATTTTATAAAATGTTTTGTTGGGTCAAAAAGAGAGACAACTAGATGCTTAAAAAACCCAAAATATGTTGAGTTTATTTTATTAATTATGTCATTTCTTTGTTTAATTGCTGGACTGCTTAATTCAGACATATACTGCTGCTTGGCCTAGATTAAGATTGATGTAGAAGATAAATAAAAAATAGACAAAGTTAACTTGTGATTTTCTAAATTAATATGTAACCCACAAAGATCTACTCCTATTTGATTTTGACACTATTGTTTTAATCAGTTTATATACAGGAATATAATTATTAGTCATGTTTTCCCACATTTACTTCTTTTGTTTTGATTTTTGTATCCTTATTTTCTTAGGTCAGTATTTTGTCCATAAGATTAGCTTTGCTCCCATTATTTTTATGGTAACCTATTCCCTTTTTGTCTGCTTTACTCCAAGTTTCTCAAATTAATTTAAATTATAATTTATCTTAGTTTCTTTATAGGGCAGTAGGGGGTAGAGGTCAAAATAGAATGCTGGGCCTGGATGTAGTCAGGAAGACACATCTTCCTGAATTCAAATCTGACTTCAGACATTTATTAGCTGTGTGAACCTAGGGAAGTCACTTAACCCACTTTGCCTCAGTTTCCTCATCTATAAAATGAGCTAGAAAAGGAAATGGCACACCATTCTAGTATCTTTTCTAAAAAAAACAAAAAACAAAAAACAAAAAAACCTCAAATGAAGAGTTGGACAGGACTGAAACAGTTGAACCACATGATTTCTTTATGTATTTCTCCTCCACTTTTGACTTGTTTTGCCCAACCACACCCCTATTTCTAGCTACTTGCATGCATCAAAATCACCCCTTCACTAAACTAAACTAACCTTAGTGGTTAACTTTCTTTTGAGGTGTTCCTTTTCTAAGAAATTTTCCTTAACTTTTTCCTCCTATAATTTGTTCTCCTTTCTATTGAGTTTAGAATCACATCCTACAAGTCTTATGTTAAAAGTTTACTTCTTTGTTTTCTCCATCTTTCCCAGAAGGGTGGAATTTATAGACTCAAAATCTGAACTCCCTTTTTTACGTTATCACATCTGGAGATCTTAAACATTTTTCCCTGTTCGTCTTGTGCCTTACTCTTAGAAATATCGATATATGGAAGAAGCAATAAAGAATTGTGTGTCCAATGAGTCCTCCTTGCTCTTATCAAGATCATTGACCATGCGTAATGCCAAAGCATTAAGTCTTTGGTTCTGTTTTCCCCCCAAAACCATGAGTACTAGCTATCCTTGGAAACTGATACTATCTCTTTCCTGGAGTGAGATGCTCTCCTAGCCTATAATAATTTTTCAATGAAGGTGGTTACTTATTGTGTAAATTTTCCCAGACAAAATAATTATAAGGACCTCATCAAGCACTGGGCTTGGGATCAGGAATATTCATCTTTATGAGTTTAAGTCTCGCTTCAGACATTTAGTGGTTTGTTGTTGACCCTAAGCCAGTCACTTAACTCTATTTGCTTCAGTTCTTCATCTTTTAAAATGGGTTGGAGAAAGAAATGGCAAACCACTCCAGTCTTTTTGCCAAGAAAACTCCAAAAGAGATCACAAAGATTCGTACATGAATGAAACAACTCAACAACAAATCCCTTATTAGATGTGTGTGTGTGTGTGTGTGTGTGTAACCCCCTACAGTTAGAAATGACCCTTGGTACCATTCTTTCTTTTCCTATTCAGAGGTAAGACCCATCCTCTACTCTCCCCATCCAATTTCTTTCTATATGTTGCTTTTGTCCTATTCTCCCATAGCCCCTACATTTTTGAAAAATAAATTACTATTATGCTATTTTGTTTACCTATGGACTGGATGCCTCCAACTCCCCTCTTCTCTCTGTCCTTTCTCTCAAAAAATATAGATTTATTTAAAGGGAAGAAGTTCAGTCTACGAGTTATAATTAATCTAATTCTTTTTACTTTCACTTGATTTTTAAGTATTCTTTAAATAGTTTTCTCTTTGATTATCTTTTTATTCTTTCCTTAATCCTTCAGTCAATTTTTTAAAAAGCCTATAATAATGGGAAGATTGATTTCGTTACTTAAAATTTTCTTCATAATTGTACTTTTCTCGTGTTTCTCTCATTTGAAGTGCTTACAAATGTCTCCCTTAAAAACATCTCCTTTCTTTTATTGAAGAAAATTTTTTTCTTGCTGATCAGGCTTAGCCTTGCAGGACATGTTATTTTGAATTGAAAATTCCTTTTCTCCCTTTATTCCTAAAGGATTATTTTCTAAAATTTTCTATGACTGGAATTATCATAGGCTATTTGAATTCATGTTACTTTGTAGTTCACTATTTAGTCAGTCAATCAACAAGTATTGGTATGCCAAGATAAATAACACACAATTTCTAACCTCAGAAAAAAAGACTTCAGATAGTCTTTCATATTTGTTACCCAAACTGAGAAATCTATTATTTTCATTCATTTTAAGTCAGACTCTTCATAATCTCATTCGGGGTTTTTTGGTAAAGATATTGCAGTGGTTTGCCATTTTCTTTTCTAGTTCACTTTACAGATGACAAAACTGAGGCAAAGAAGTTTAAGTAACTTGCCCAGGATCACAGCCAAATAGATGGCTATCCAGATTTTAACTCAAGAAAATGAGTTTTCCAAACTCCAGGCCAGCAATCTGTCCACTGTGCATTCTAGCTGCCCAATGAAATTTACTACATTTTTTTTCTCTGATTTCATTTTCTTTCTGGATACCATCAGCTCCATTTTGGGTTAAACAAGCCTTTGTTGGATATTCTGGGAATTTCATCACTATGTCTACCAGTCAACTTACATTAACTTTGGGAATACAACTTTTATATTACATAGTGAGGAAGGCAACATTGTAGAAACAGGAAGAGAGCTGATTCAGCCATTTGTGCCAGAACATGGCATGGACCCCATATTTCTACCCAAGCTGGGCCATATGCAGATAGTACAGTTCAGCAGAGTAAGTATTATGCAGGAGAAGGAAGGTAAACAGCTGCTTATGGTGAATAATATAAGGAAGCAGGTGGGATCTTAGTGGGAGAGAAACAGCAAGGTGGGGATGAGAGGACTCAGGGATAGTTTTCCCTGAGTGAATTTTTATGTCCTGCTGGGAATTATCCACTGTGGAAAAGGAAACCAAAATATCTTGTTCCATCTGTGTCCCCTCAGTTCACCAGGTATGTCTGCAGTTACATTTGTAGTTGTTTGTGAGTCTGGTGCACATCTCAAGCCTAGAGAACTGGCCAGTGATAAGCAGCCTCAGCCTTGTTGACTGACTGATACACCACAATTGGGAGTATTCCCCCTCCTTCAGGAAGTGTTAAAGGACAGGGGACTGACAACAATCTAAGATGTGGTAGAAAGAAAAAGAGTGACAAGACAAATTCTTAAAGTCTTCAATTTCCCCTGCAGCATTCTTTGGCTTTCCCAGCATGGTTCCCCACTCCAACTTCTCAGGTCCTCATCACTAGAAAATCTCATCATGTGGAAGATCCAATCAGTCTTGTCACTCTCAAGGTCATCAAGACCCTCTGTTCTTCTTAATGTAGGGTTAGAGCCATAAACTCACCTGTTTAAGGAGGGGACCAGCTCTGGCATCTCCTGAAATACTTCCTCATTCCCTACCTAACAGAGCTAATTTTAGACTTTACTTCAGGTTCCTCAGCTGTCATACAGGGCTAATAACAATACCACTTCCTAGGGCAGTTAGGAGATAAAGCAGTTAGCATGGTGCCTGCCACATGGTAAATTACTACATAATTAATTGCCTATTCCTTTCCTTTCCCTTCCAAATCCAGGCTCTGCCCCTTATTCATTTTGTGACATTGGCTAAATTACTTCTTTTTTCTGGTCATCAGCTGCATTATTGATTCCTCTCCGAAGAACTCTTTCTGAAATTTCGCTTTTCTTCCTTTCCCATTTCAATTTCTTTTTAAACATTATCTTCTTCCATTAAAATATAAACCCTTTGGGGGCAAAAACTATCTTTCATTTTACCTGTATTTGTATCTCTAGTATATCCATGGTACATAACCTGGAATGCGGTAAGTACATAATGATATTTGTGACTAACTGTTCTCTAGAAAAGGGAGTGTCCTTGTCCCAGAGAAAATAGGCTACATTATATAAAATCTAGAGCAAGATTTACCCTAGGAATAAGGTAATGGGACTAGGAGTAGGGTAAAAGGTGAAAGCTTGGTCATTATTGTTCTTTATTATTTATTATTATTGTATTTTTCATTTCTTCATTTTCAAAGTAAGGACCAATGACATTATAGAGTGATTTCTTGACTTGTATGTGAATTGGATTTAAGGAAGGCAGAGTTGCACAGTCATCAGTCTTACTCTCTCTAATTCCAGCAACAAAGCAAAAGTCAAGACAATTGGTTTGAGGTCTATGAGTTTTCTCAATCTAATTTAGCCTGTCTGCTGAAATGGTTTTTAAAAGGATGTGGCCTCTATGTATGCTATAGTTTTTTGGAGCCAGAATTGGGTAAAAGGTAACAGGAGAAGTGGATGATCAGCCTGCAAACCGTCAGAAAGCCAAAGTGGGACCAGTATCAAAGTAGATCATTTCCATCCCTAGAGCTAAGACTCTAAGGGACAATATATCTTTTTTTCTCAAGGGTCAAGAATGAGTCGAGGGGGAGTAGCTGGGTAGCTCAGTGGATTGAGAGCCAGGCCTAGAGATAGGATGTCCTAGGTTCAAATCTGACATCAGATACTTCCCAGCTGTGTGACCCTGGGCAAGTCACTTAACCCCCATTGCCTACCCTTACCACTCTCCTGCCTTGGATCCAATACATAGTATTGATTCCAAGATGGAAAGTAAGGTTTTAAAAAAATTTTTAAAAAGAATGAGTTGAGGATCCTAGATCATAGCTTTCCCCTGTTATGACTCAAGAATTCACAGCTAGGGTTACATCAAAGAATTACAGTTTGAAAATTGTAAGAATCTCAGAAACTATCTAGTCTAACTCATACATGAATAAGAACACTTTTTATAACATACTCAGGAGCTGGTCATCTAATTGTGGCTAGGAAACTGCTAGTGAAAGAGATCCTACTTCCTCCTGGTGCCATCTATTCTGCACTTATAAAGCACTGTTAAGAAGGTTGCCTTTGTATCAAATCTAAATTTGAACATTATCCAATTTCTGTTTTTTGCCTTTAGCGCTCCCTATTTTAGACCAACCAGAATAAATTTAATTCCTCTTCCATGGCACAAAACTTCACATCCTTGAATGCAGTTATGCCCATGCCCAAGTCCTTTGCACATAATAGATTTAATAGATGTTAGTTGCCTATTGATATAATATTGTCATATTGTATTAATATATAGCCTCTGTCTCAAAGCCCATTGGTATGGGACTTTCTATTTATTGGTGAAGATGAAGGCCCTGCCCTATATCAGTGGAAGGGCAAGAGGTTCAGTTCTCAACTTGTCCCACTTCATGACACTTCATTTGGGTACTCCTGGCTTCAAGCTTTGAGAGAAAAAATGGAAGAAGCTCATCGCACTTCAGCTTGCTGAAGGAAAATCTCTGTGAAGACATGGAAGGAATGGGTAGTCCCCATCATGTCTCTATTCCCAGTTTTCTATTCTACAGACTTCAAGAAATTTTCCCTTGGATCATGAACACTTCCTCAGTTGAGATAAGTTAACTGGGTCAAAATGGAAGAGTACCTCCATTCTGTGTTATCTGATATACATTCTTCTATGTTTATCTTCTTTGATTTTTTAATGCAATTTGAATAAACAAAAATAAAGGTTACTTTGCTATTCTCTGTGTGTTCATTGACAGTAGAGACTGGGCAAAGAGCTTGTGATCCTCTTTCCCTTGGGACAAAGTGTTTGAATGTTGGATGGAACACAAGCATATCCCCCAGATGAACAATATTTAAGAGAGCAGGTATAATCTAGTCCAGGAACTCCTCTCTGAGGAGAGCAGCATTGTGGCCCATACCCAACTTCCTGCTTCTCCTTCTAACAGGAATTAAAGACTCCCTTGAGGAAGGGTGGAGGGAGAAGAGGCTAGAGATTTCTATTGTGCCACATTTTGAACCACACTCATGAGAACAGACCCTTTCCATACATGTCTCTGTACATAGGTGAGGCCCACACTTACAATGTAGATATAAGTTACTATATTGGATAAGTAGAAAGGATTAATCAATCCATCTTGACATACGATTTCAACACTGGGGGGAACCCATGATTGGAAAATTATTTCTAGTAGCAACTCATCTGTAAATTAAAGTTGTAGAGTCATATGTGGCATTGAGATGTTAAAATATTTGCTCAAGGTCCTGAATTAATATTTTTCAGAGAAAGATTTGATCTCAGATTTTCCTGTCTCTAAAGACAACCTTCTATCCAATGTTTTATGCTGCTTTTCTACATTGTCAATATATTATATAATAATTAATATTCATGTCTCAAACTCTATTATCTACTGCCAAATTCCCCTGACACTCTGCCCACTGGCTGGGACCTCTGCCTGTTGTCTATTGCCACACTTCCTTGTTGCCAACTACCCACTGCCTGAACATTTTTCTATTGCCTATTACTGGCACATCTCCTGATCACCTGCCTTGTCCCTGTGGAACTAACTGTCTGGCCTCCCAATCCAGGTCATTACCAGCCTGACCTGCTCAAGAGCCAACTAAGCCCCAATTGTGATAATGATTATGTTTTGGGCAAGACTTGCTATCTCCCAAGACAGTTTTGTCCATTAAAAATGACAATCTAGAATGGCATAGGAAGCTTTTGAATTTAGTGTAAGTACAAAATGAAGACAGAGTCATGCAGGATTCAATAATGCCACAGAGAGCATTTTCAACATTAGCTAATTAGAAAAGGAACACTAAAAGACATTATAAGGATTCAAGAGGATGAAATAAAGAAGAATAAAATGAAGAATATGAAATCAAGGAATTTAAGTGATTCAACCTAATTCAGAATTTAGGTGAAAGCCCTCCTGGGTAATCAAAATTTATGAAGGCCTCCATCACCTCAGAACTTCCTGGATAAATTTACCAAGTTTGATTTGTCAAGTCATATCCCTTCCCAGGCCTCAATTTCCCAATATTCAGAACAAGAGAATAAAATCCTTTTAAACTTGACTATTTTGTAACTTTAATTAATCATGCCCCTCAATTTTTTGACAATCTCTTCTGATTCTCTATTGCCTACCTCATTAAATTCAAAATCCTCTGCCCTGTCTCATCTTCTTTGTCTGGGATTATTTCATTATATTAATTTTCATTATGTGATCATTAGTTTATATAGGCCAATATAAATATCTGTGAAATACCATGTTTAGTTTTGTATCCAAAACTTTGTTCATGCTGCTTCCCCATGTTGAAATTATCTCCTTTCTTTCTTTCCTCTCTCCTTTTCCAAGTCCTTCCCAACCTCCAAGACTAATTTTTTTCAGAAAATCTGATGGAGTGGGGAAAATAAAACGACAAAACTAGATTTGAATTAAAAATACACTTGTTTGAATTTCAGTTCCATTTTTTTAACTTGTGTGGTATTACATCTTCTCTTCTTTGGATGTCATGTTCTTAATCTGTAAAATGAAAGGGAGGGTTGGACCAAAAGATATCTAAGGAGTTCCAGGGGTGGAGCCAAGATGGTTGAGTAATACTCAGCAGTTCTGTGCACCATGAGAATCTTCTCCAACCAAGTTTAAAATATCACCACAAAATGAATACAGGAGTGAAAGAAGCAACAAGGAGACAGAGTGAAACAACTTTCAAGAAAAGAAAAACACAAAAGGTAGGCAACGGACATGTGGGGAATTGGGGTGAGAGGAGAGCAGATGCAGCAAGAAGCTGTAGCAAGGAGGGAAGAGCAACCAAGAGTAAGCCACCACCATCTCCCCATCCCAATCTGCTGTCCAATGTTTTGGGAACCTATGGCCAAGCCAACATCTAGAGCCTGAAATCCTGCCTAAGCAAATAGAGGTATAAGCCAACCCATACCCCTTGAAATTTCAAACTTATGGAGAAGTTCTTACACTTTGGGGTGGATGAGAGTACTAAATACTAAGTATTGATCTTTTTGCCTTAAGCTCAGGGCAGAGCTCCAAGACAGGACCAATCAAAGATGTGCCTGATTGGGTCAAGGAAGCAGTGAAATAAAAAACTTGAAACTAAGCCTGAGGCTAAAATTTGATCAACCCCAGACCTGATCAAGATCTGAGTGAAATCAAAAGCTTGCACCTAAATCTGAGACAAGTCTTTAAGCTATCAACATCTCAAGGGTTAACTGAATCAGCAGGGGGAGGAGGCTCTCAAAGCTCTCAACTCTCTGACTATCACATCATCCCCCTAAGCCTACCTATAATTAAATAGGAAAAATGAGCAAACAATAAAAAAGCACATAATAATAAAGAATTTTTATGGAGACAAAGAGCAAGGTCCAGACATAGAAGGGGACAATGAAAGCAAAGAAAACACACCCAAAGTCCAAAAAAAAAATATGAATTGGACATAGATTCTGGAAGAACTCAAAATGGACTTCAAAAGCCAATTAAGAGAGGTAAAGGAAAAGTGGAAAAGAAAAATGAAAGTGATGCAAGGAGAAAGGAAAGTAATGAAAGAGGAAATGGGCCAATTGAAAAAAGGAGAACTAGAAACAGAGAGAGGAAAATCAGGCTTTAAAAGATATCTAAGGTCCCTTCTAGTTCTAATTGAATAATCCCTATCTTTACTAGCCCTTGCTCAGAGGGATCTGTCCCTTCTTTCAAATTCTACTGAATTTTTAGTCAATAACAATTGTCTTGTGTCCATTAGAGTTGTTCTCTCCCCAGATATATTAAAATACCCTAAGGAGAAGAGCTAACCCTACTCCAATAGTATGATGAAGAGCCTGATCTAGTGCTGGGTTCATGGTAAGTGCCAATTAAATGAGTATACTGAATAGTTGCATGGAGAGCTACCGATGAGTAGAATAACACTATAGAATTGAGATTGTTTTCCTTAAAACAAAACAAAACAAACAAACAAACAAACAAAAACCAAACAACCTTATCTTCCATTTTAGAATCAATACTGTATATTGGTTCCACCACAGAAAAAAGAGTAAGAGCTAGGCAATGGGCTTTAAGTGACTTGCCCAGGGTCACAGAGCTATGAAGTGTCTGAGGCTACACTTGAACCCAGGACCTCTTGTCTCTAGCCATTTTGTTGCTTCTGAGATTGATTACTTTTCAATGAAGCACTAAACTCCACAGTGATTGGTTATGCTGACATCCACAAAGTATTATATCACATTGGTTGGTAGCATTACCAACTGACTTAAGCAACTGAGAACAAAAGAAATTAAGTAGTGAATCATGCCTTAGTTTTGATAATACTAAAGAGAATTGAGAAACATTGAAGGTCAAAATTTCAATGCAGTTTGCATAAAAAAAAATAAATGACAAAGAAAGGCCTTTCTTTTGGTTCCTGAAGTAACAGCAATAGATCCTTCCTCTTTATTTCAAGGGCACTTTGGGATATATTAAAAAACAAAGTAAATTTCTCAGGAACTTTGTAAAACCCATTAATTGGCTATGTCAGCCTGAGGAATTTATTTAACTGTTCTAATCTTCCAATTTCCTTATTAAGCTGCCACCATTATTATAGGTTGGTTAGATGATTGAACCAGAATAAAACAAAAAAAGTTTAGAGGTTGTGACATAAATACATCTGTCTTACAAGTAAAATGAGACAGGTGGGTAGGTATTACTAAAAGACCTTTAAGATATCTCCCAGCTCTGAACATGTCTTGTTCTATGTTTGTCCCATCAACTCCTGAGAACTAACATTCTTGTTTGGCAATGGAATATAAAATATTTATACCCCTTTTAGTTTTCCCTTATGGCCTGGGAATAAAACGAGTCACCTAAAAATGCAGTGAAGAAAGTCTATGAAGGAAAACACAAAAGATAGTCTTATAAAGTATTCAGAAAATGATGAGGAATGTAGCAAAAGGGAGCAAGAGCCAGAAGTAGAAAATAGCAATCAAAAAAGTGGAGGCCATAAAAGGAGAAAAACAGAAGGAAAAGATAACAGAAAAATAGACAAAAGGGCAGAGATAAAGATAGAAAAAAAATAGAAATTAATAAAGCAAAAGTCGAGCACCACCCTATCAATAATATTCCTGTAGCACAGCTGATGACATTGGAATGCCTTGGGTCCTATGTGTAACAGATGTTTGATAAGAAATAAAACCACTTATACCCAACAGAAGTTACAACCTTTTCATCAGTCATGTGACTCTTCATGACACCATCTGGGGTTTTCTTGGCAAACAAACCATAGTGGTTTGCTATTTCCATCTCCAGTTCATTTTACAGATGAGGAAACTGAGGTAAACAGTTAAGTGACTTGCCTAAGGGTCACACATGTAGTAAGTGTTTGAGGCTTGATTTGAACCTAAGAAAATGCGTCTTTCTGAGTCCAGGTCCTACCATTCTATTCACTGTGCCAGGGAGGACTTTAGTGATCATCTCATGCAAACATCTTTTAATGGGTGAGGACATCAAGGACTGAGACCAAGGAAACATGTTCTATCCTTGTTCTCCCGGGTGTTCTAGTCTTCCTGACTAGAAACCTTTATTCATCTATAAGTAGTGATAAAATAAATGAATAAATAACCTGAGCTGGTCAGGTTGCTAAAAGTGATGAGCACTGATAAAAAGTGTCCCCAAACTAGACCATTTAGGCTTTTGTTAGCAATTGCTACTCAAAAGCTTTCTGTCTCTCTTCTTTGAAGATGATCCCTAAGGAAGAAGATATTACTCTTTCACATGCTAAAATATAAATGGTGACAAATAAAGGCTGTCATAAAAGGGTTACTTTTTACTTATTATAAATTTCCTTGTTTTCATAAAATTAAGGAAGACAATAAAAGGGGCCAATATTCAAACAATAAAGTAGGGTAAAACTGTGTTTTATTTATATTCTTACATCCCACCCAAACAAATACATTGACAGATTAAAGTATTTTCCTAGATTTCAGTTGTAAGTAGTTGAACAGGGATGAGGATCAGAGTTTTCCAGAACATGATTTCCCGTTCTTTCTTTCTCAATGATACAGATGTCCATTTTACCTGACACAAAAAGTAAAGCAGGAAAATATTTCTATCTAGAAAGATTTTGATATCAGAAACATATAGATAACTAATAGATAGGTACCAATAGGGAAATATCATTATCTGTCTATATTCAAAAACCATTCCTCATTAGAAAAGTGATAGATGGATATAAAAAGTGCTAAAAAGATTACAAACTAGTAAAACTCATATTGAAGATTACTCCAAATCACTAATAATGAGGAATTTTAATCAAAACAACTCTGAAGTTTCACTACACATCCAGGGCATTGGCAAGGATGACCAATAAGGATGAAAAGATAAGCATAAAAATAGATTGTTTGTGGAACTAAGGAATTGGTAAATTCTCACCACCATTCTTGAAAGTAATGTGGAATTATGCAAAAGAAGTAATTAGAGTGACATACCCTTTGATTGAGAGATTCCACTAGTAGATATATGTCCCAAGGAGGGCATTGTCAAAAAGAAAGGTTCTATTTACACCAAAATATTTATAGTAGGACTTTTCATGGTAGCAAAGAACAGTAGATGCCAATTAAATGAGGAATGGCTAAAAAAATGGTGGCATGTGAAAATAATGAAATAATTACCATGCTCTAGGAAATGATGAACATGAAAAAAAGCATTGAAAGACTCACATGAATTGACACAAAGTGAAGTAAACATCACCAGGAAAAACAAAATACATAGTGACTAAAACAAGGTAAATGGAAAGAACAGAGAACATGAAACAATCAAAATTGAATCTCTAAAATTATAATGAATAATACTGGTCTTAAACAAGAAATAAATATTTCTCTGCCCCTCTTCCTGATTTTATTCATAATTTTCTCTGAACTTCAAAACCATGGCTACTTGTTAGGTATCTTCATATCTTCATTCTTCCTCCCCTTTTGCCCTTCCACCCCCAGCTCTTTTTTATGGATTATTTTACCCCTCATTAGAATGTAAATTCTTTGACAGCAGGGCCTGCCATTCTTTTTGCTTATTATTTGGGATCCATGTGCTTTGCACATTGCCTTTCAAAAGAGAAGCATCTAATGTATCTTTCCTTTCTTTTTTCCTTCCTTCTCTTCTTCCTTCCATCCTTTTCTCCTTCCTTTCTTCTTTTCTTCCCATCACCCTCCTCTTCTAGGTTCTATGGGTGTGAAATATCATCTATAATTTCATACTTTTTCAATGCATTAATTGGTTTAATAGATTTTTTTCCTTTTTCCTCTTACTTTTTAAAAAAATCATTTTTATTATAAGGAATATCTCTCTGGGTTTATTGAATGAGAGAGATATAGAGGAAATTTAGGTGATATAAAAATAAAAGATATTAAGAAAAACCTAGGGCTATGTTTTTGGTTTTTGCAAGAAAAACAGATAGAATGAATGAGACAGGTAGTATTCGTATCATATAAAATTATAGATAGGCAGCATCACAAATTGGGACATTTTAATTGCTGGGAATTTTTTTTTCTTTTGTCACATTTAAGTGCTTCTTTGCAACTTCTATCCATTGAATTTGTTATTGTCCTTTGGGCATTAGCCTTTCTAGACCTTTTTTCATGAGAAAACACTTCAAATACTTAAAGAGAGCTAAAAGTTTGTATTCTCTAAACAATTGAAATTTCTTGAAATGTCTCTCTTATTAAATGGTTTTCCATCCTCTCACTAGCCTTGACCTTTGTCCTTCCTGTGAAATGTTTAAGCTTTACATCTAGTCCTAGATTTAAAATCCAAGAGCAATTTCCATGATATTAAAAGTGAATTACTTTAAAAAAATCTATTTTCAAAAGGCCACTTGCTGAAAGGCCATAAACCCTATTATTTTTGACTTTCCAAATGATAAAACACTCTAAAGGACTCTCAAAGGAGGTTGTACAGTTTACATCCCCTAGAGATCTCCATAAAGGGATATGGCAACTATCAATTAACTAACTCACAATTATAGAGAGCTTTAAGGAGTATAAAGCACATTTTTCATGATTACTCTTGTGATGTTAGGTAATGCAAGTATTGTATTGTACAAAATATCTACTAGTAAGCATTTAATAAGTGCCTACTATATTCCAGTCTTGGGGATTCAAAGACAAAAGGGAAACAATTCCCACTCTGAAGGATCTTACATTCTAATAGGGAAGATAATCAGCACATATATAAGTATATATAGAATAAACACAAAGTGTTTAAATAATAAAGTAGTTTGGAAAAGGTGGTATTTGTAGTTGGAAGGAAAGTTTCATGTAGAAAGTAGTGTTCGAGCTGCATATTGGTGGAAGAGAGAAATTCTACAAGATTAAGGCAAAGAGGAAGTACATTCTGCATATCAGGCATGACCAAGACAAAGGAATCGTGGTAAGAAATGGAACATGGAGTATGATGCGTGAGGAACAAAAGGAAGAAAAGTTTGAATAGATTAAATGAGAATGGAAAGTCTTGTTGAACTCACATTTTTAAAAGCTAAAAAAAAAAAAAAACAACAACTTTTCTTTTATTCTAGAAATAATCGGGGAACACTAGAGTTTCTTGAGCCCAAGAGCAGCAATACAATTCCTCCAACACAATTCCACAATTCCAACACCAGACACAGGGAAACTGAGTGGGCTATATGCACACTGTGAGGATAAGAACTAGCCAACAGTGTGACACATGGAGCATTCCAGTGCTCAGAAACTGATGGAAGACTGAGATTGTGCATTGATTCAAGAAAAAAAATACCCCAACAACAATTGAACAAGCCATAAACAAATGCCCAAAGAAAAAAGTCCATTATCAAATAGATTTATAAGCAAATTCTGTTAAACATTTAAAAACAATTCCAATATTACAAAATCTCCTTGGAAAAAATAGGAAAATAAAAGGTTTCAACAAATTCCTTCCATGATACAAATATGATCTTATTACCTAAACCATAGAGGGTCAAATAGAAAAAACTATGACCCATTTCCCTAAGGAATATTGATTTAAAAATTAATCAAAATATTATCAAGGACTCTAGGATTATTTCAATATTTGAAAAACTATAGACAAAATTAACATTATTAAGAACAACATCATATTATTATATCAATGGATATCCAAACATTTTTGACAAGATATAACATGTATTATTGGTTTTTTAAAGCTAGAAAGCATAAGAATAAAAAGATCTTTCCTTAATCTGAGAAGTAGTATGTATCTAAAACCAAGAGTCAACATTATCTGTAAAATCATGAGTATCTAGAGGCCTTTCTAATAGGAACAGGTATAAAGCAAAGATGTCCATTATTGATTGTCATTGCTATTTTATACTAGAATGCTAGTTTTAGTAATAAGACAAGAAAAGGAAATTGAGGGAATGAGCATAGTCAAAGAAGAAACAAAATTATCTCTCATTTTTAGACAATATGAAGACTTAGAGAGCTCTAGAGAGTCAACTGAAAATTTAATTGAAATTATAATAACAGCTAACACTTATAGAGTGATTTAAGCTTTGCAAAACATTTTACAAATAATTATCTCAATGAAATAATTTAAAACCTTAGCAAAATTGCAGGATATAAAATAAACACACATAAATCACCAATACTTCCACATATTATCAGCAAGATCCAATGAGAAGGATAGAAAGAGAAATTCAATTTAAAATAACTACAGAAAATAGAAAATACTTAGGAATATATATATATATATCTGATAGATAAGGCATATAGATGCTCAACCTACAGAAGCAAATGAACTTAGCAACTGAATGATAAATCCAAAGATCCCCACTACTGAGACAAGAACTCACTATTCAACAAAAAATGTTGGGGAAACTGGGAAGCAGTCTGGCAGAAACTAGGTATAGTTTAACATCTCACACCATATGCTATATACACTATATACCAAGATAATTTCAGATGGTTATTTGGCTTGGACACAAAGGATATCATCACAAACAAATTAGAGAAGCAAGGAAGAAATTTCATGTAATATTTATGGATAGGGGGAAAGCTCGTGCCCAAATAAAAGATAAAAGTGGGCACAATAGATAAAATAAACAATTATGATTATATAAAAATAAAAAGATTTTGCAGAAATAAAACCAATGTAGCTAAAATTAGCAGAAAATCAAATAGGAAAAATAATCTTTATAATGAGTTTCTCTGGCAATCTCATTCCTGATGATATATGGAGAATTTATTCAAATTTATATCAATTCCTAATCATAATCCATTCCCCATTAGATAAATGGTGAAAATATGTTAACATGAAGTTTTTAGAGGAAGAAATCCAAGCTAATAGCTAAATGAAAAACTGTTCTAAATCACTAAAATGGAGAAATACAAATTAAAACAATTCTGGGGTACTATCTCACACCCTTCAGATTAACAAAGTTGACCAAAAAATGAAAATGATAAATACCAGTGGGACTATGAAAACATATAGTTAATACAGTTTTGGTGGATCTGTGAAATAGTACAGCCATAATGGAAAGCATTTTCATATTGCCTAAAAAAGGAATTGACATTTACATATTATTTGACCCACTGGGACTACTTCTAATAAGCTCTAAAGACATCAAAGATAGAGAAGCATAGCCTATATATACAAAAATAAGTGTATATACCAGTTTTTGTGGTGGCAAAGAATTGGAAATTGAAGAGGTGCTTATCAACCAAGGAATGGGTCACAAGTTATGACATATGAATGTGATACAATTACCATTGTGCTATAAGAAATGATGAGACGGAGATAGTTTCAGAGAAATCTGTGAAGAATTGTATGAACTGATATAGAGTAAAGGACTGCAGAACCAAGAGAACAATTTATAAAGTAATATTTTAAAGACACAACTTTGAAAGACTTAGAAATAGTGATGAGCTTTTGGCTTTCCCCTGCTTATCTTTTACTTTGTATTTTGCCATTCTGAGTCTCCAAACTCCTCTAGGCTCATGATTGCTTCCTGGCCACACTGTCTTTTCTCTCCTTTGCTCCCAGGGTCAATTCATCACAAAGTCTCAGTTGTTCCTGTTTATTAGTATGTAAGCCCTACAAGAGCAAGGATTCTATTTTAGCTAAATTCTACCTATCTCTCCAAGCCCAGAATGTGCTTTGGTAGGAAAAAAATGGCAGGAAAAAAATCTATATACATATGAAATGCTCTATAGTATGGTTACTGAATAGTCCTATTTACTTTAACATTTTGACTAATCTTTACATGGTCTTCATTTAAGATGATGATTTAAAACATTACTGGCAGTAAAATGACTTTGAGAAAGTTAGAGTAAATCAGCAAAGGTAAACTTATGGGTGCATTATATACTCACGTTTTCTGATCTCAGCTTTTTGGCTGGACACCCACCATCTACAGGATGGAGCATGTAATAAAGTCGGACTTTGCTTGCATGTTTTCGACTCTGAAAGAAAATTGAAAGCATACAATGGGTAAAAGGGGGTTTTGTAAACATGACAAGATGAGAACAAAAATATTAGTGAAATGTAAAGAGTACAAGATTTGGAGTCAGAGAATATGAGCACAAATCCTGAGTCTACTATTAGCTACTTCTGTGACCTTGAAAAAAAAACAACACTGAATCATTTTTGGCCTCAGTGTCTTCATCTAGGAAACCAAGAGGTTGAACTAGATGTCCTCTAAAATCCACTGTAATTTCACATCGCAAATCATTTTTATTTCTTGTGAAGTACTTTTCCCCTCTATACACTGTCTCATGTGAGTGATACAGCAGATAGAACACTGGACCTAGAATGAGGAAGACTCAATTTTCTTATTTGTAAAAAGGGGCATATTAACAGCACATACCTTCTAGGATTGTTGTGGGTATAAAATGAGATGGTATTTGTAAAGCACTTAGCAAATGTTAAGGTGCTACATAAATGCCAGTTATTCTTATTATTATTAGTGCATAGAACAATGCTTGGCACAAATAAAGGCATTTAATAATTCTTTATTGAATTTATTATTAAAATGTTATATTAATAAGATGATGATGAGGTAGAGAGTATTGAGAGTATTATTCCAGGTTTACATATTAAGAAAAAAAGATGAAGCTGTGAGAGGTTAAATGACTTAGAAAGAATGACACAAATTTAAGAGTTAGAAAACAGAAAATGTGGAAAGTTGAGAGCAACTGAGATATTTTTCCCCTGGAGAAGGAGAGTCTGGAAAAAGGGAGAGAAAATCTATGATTAATTTGCTTTGAATCATATAAGGAATTACTACATGTTAAAAAATAGTGACCAATTGTGGCAAAATTCCAGCCCCGAACTTAGGATGGCTCTTTCAATTTGGGAGCTGTCTTTTAGGGATCACTTTATTATGTACGATACTCTTCCCTCTGAGCTCTTATGGTAGAAAGAACACTGGACATGAAATCAAGAGACCAGAGTTTTAAATCCAGTTTTAACATGAGTTCCATGTTCTTGGGAAAGTCACTGCTCTTCTGCACTTACCATCTCACCTAGAATTACAGAATAACATTTCTTAGACTAAGAAGCCCATAGATTTGTTGGAAGGAAAGTGTTTTGTAAATCTTAAAAGCCTACCAAAAAGTAACTTATTGTTATTTTTACTTGTCCTCAGTTGTAAGGCACTGAGATTCAATCTGACGCAATGGGAGAATGCAGCTTTAGGTAGATAGAGAAGAAGCAGAGTCAAGTTATATCCATTTTAGGAAGTGTCTGATCCTAGATTACTTATTACCTCTGTACAACCCCTTCTTTCTGCTCAAGCCTGTCTCTCTAATAATAATAGCTAAAATGTATGTATTACTTTCTACTTTGTGAAGAGCAATACATACAGTATCTTATTTGAACTTCCTAAAAACCACAGTAACTAATTATTAGGTGAACTAAATGAGGCTCGGAGAACTTACATGGTTTAATAGTGTCAGAGATGGGAGTAAAACCTGGGAGCTACTGATTGCGAGTCTCACACTCTGGCCATTTAGGAGGGAACATCCTACAGAATGTGACATGAAAAAGCACTACACTCACTTTCTCTAAGAACCAACCATAAGCCCAGTACAGTTCCAGTTGCCACATTGATCTGCATCTTTTTCCTCTGAGAAGAAGAAACAATGAAAAATTCTGTTTTCACATACCCAGGAAAGAAATATTATTTAATCAATGCATGGAAACAAACCCAAGACAGCAGGACAAAAACAAACAAAAAAGTCATAAACAAATAAACAAATCAAAAATCACTGGTTTTCAAGTCAGAGGAAGAGGGTTTGATTCCTGCCACTATCATGTACTATCTGTATGATCGTGGAAAGTAATTTAACTTCTCTGGGCCTCAGTTTACCCATTACAAAATGAGGGGAACTGAGCTTAATGGCCCCAGGGTCCCTTCAAGCTCTCAATCTATGATCTAATGATCAAGACTTCCAACTGTTTGGTAGTTATGAAGGATGGATTTTGTCAGAATTTCATTTGGGTAAACAGAGACTTCAGTAACTACAGGAATTTTCCCCTCCATACTACTCAAATTGAAATCTTGGAAGAGACCATAGAGATTATCTACTTCACCACGCTCACTTTACAATAAAGCTCAGAGATTTGCCCAAGATCATAAAGCTAGTCAACCATAGAACTAGGACTTCAGTCCAGGTCACCTTTTCAATCTAGTACTCTTTACCTTACGCTAAAATACGAATGTAAAATGAGTCACAAGTCCTAAGTTACTTTCTGTCCTTCTGGCTCAAATTAAAGGAAACATGCCTTTTAAAAGGAAATTATATTGGCAAAAATTTTGGCTGTGTGTGGAGACCTCTCCAGCATGTGCTGGTACAACCTCCACCCCTTAAAGGAACCATACAACAGAGGAGATGCTATGCAAGAGGAGATGCTCACTAAAATTTTAAAAATCAGGGTCTTTTAAAACTATGTCCTGAAAATACTCAAGGATTTCCTTTTCATGACTCTGCATGTATGTATATAGAAAGAGTTTCAAGATTCAGTGATCCCAACTTACAGTAGACAGAATTTCCTTTTCAAGAAACCCAATGTTTAGAATACTAGATTTTCATTTTTATATTTTGTTTTTATATCACTCAGATTTCTTCTTGGCTTTTTCTCCTCTCCTCTCTCAGAAGACTATCCTTAACAACAAAGATTTTTTGAAAGATGATTATTTTTAAGGAGGAAGTAAAAAGAAATTATTGTGACTAATCTATACCAAGGAAACATCTGATACAGTATCTCTGATAAGTACACACCTCTTTTTTCTTGAATACTTTGAATTGGGAAATTTTCTACTTACTAAAGGAACTAATTTCACTAAATAATGCACTAATCAACTAGAAAACTAGTTGAAACAATTAACAACATCAGCAAAGTTTCAGGATGTAAACTAAATCTACATAAATCAATTCTATATACTATCAACAAAATCTAACAGCCAAGAGATAGAAAGAAAAATTCCATTTAAAATAGCTGCAGACAATATAAAATATTTCTTCCTCTCAAGACAAAAGCAGGGATTATATGAACACAATTAAAAAACACTTTCATACTAATAAAGAAAGATCTACGCAATTGGAAAAATATTAATTACTCATGGGTAGGCTGAGTCAGTATATTAAAAATGACAATTTTACCTAAGATAATTACTTATTCAACACCATGGTAATTAAAGTAGCATAGAATTATCTTATAGAGCTAGAAAAAAATTGTAGCAATTCATCTGGGAGAACAAAAGGTAAAGAATATTAAAGAAATCAGTAAAAAAAAAAAGCTAAGGAAGGTAGTCTAGCATTTCCATATTTCAAACTATATTACAAAATAGCAATCAATAAAATAATGTCGCGTTGACTAAGAAATAGAGTGGTGAATCATTCAATACATTTTAGTAAATGACTATAATATTCTAATGTTTGATAAATCCAGAGATCCAAGCTTTGGGAGTAAGAACTCAGCACTTGACAAAAATTACTAGGAAAACTTGAAAGCAGTTTCAGAGAAACCAGGCATAAACCAACATCTTACACCATATACAATGATAAGTTCAAAATTATTAAATGATATAGACATAAAGAGTGATCTCATAAGTAAATTAGAGGAGCATGGAAAAAAATCCCTGTCAGATTTATGGATAAGGGAAGAGTTTATGACGAAACATGAGATATGGAGGACCATGAGAAGTAAAATGGATAATTTCAGTCACATGAAATTAAAAGACATTTGCACAAACAAAACTAATACTGCCAAAATTAGAAGAAAAGCCAGAAACTAGGGGAGAATTTTGCAACAAGTTTCTCTGATAAATGTCTCATTTCCCAAGTATTTAGAGAACTGAACCAAATTTATAAAAATAAAACCTATTCCCCAGGTAATGAAAGGTCAAAGGATTTATGAACAGGTAGTTTTCAGAAAAAGAATTCACAGCTATTGAAAGTCACATGAAAAAATGCTCTAAATCAGTGTTGGGCAAACTACCACCCAGATGGAGGGCCAGAGCTGCTACCCTCTGAAATGTTCTATCCAGCCACAGGAGATTATTCCTAATCTGACAAATACAATGAGTAGGATACAATACAATGAAACTTTGAAAAAGTTGCCTTAGAAATAGACTGACAGATGAGTGTTTCCTTTCCTTTGGCCCCTCTTTAAAAAGTTTGCTCATCACTGCTCTAAATCACTACCTAATAGAGAAAAACAAATTAAAAGAGCTCTGAGATACCTCCATGCCCCTACCAGGCTGGCTAATATGACAAATAAGGAAAATGACAAGTGTTACAGGAGATGTGGAAAAATCGGGATGCTAATGCACTGTTGGTAGAATTATTAATTAGCCCAACTATTCTGAAGAATAATTTAGAATTATTAATTAGCCCAACTATTCTGAAGAATAATTTAGAACCACACACAAAGAGATATAAAACTATGCATTCCCTTTAATCCAGCAATACCACTGCTAGCTTAGTATCGCAAAGAGATTTTTTTAAAAAAGAAAGTGACTTATTTGTACAAAAATATTAATAGGAGTTCTTTTTGTGGAGTCAAAGAATTGGAAATCTAGAGGATGTCCAAAATTGAGGAATGGGGTTGTAGTACATAATTGTATTGGAATACTGTTGTGCTATAAGACTTGGGAAGACTTATATGATCTAATGCAAAGTGAAGTAAGCAGATCCAAAACATCATACACAGAAATAGTAATGTTATAAAAGTGATCAACTGTGAAAGACTTTACTACAATCAAGGCAATGATCCAAGACTATTCCAAAAGACACATGATAAAAAATGCCGTGTACTTCCAGAGGGAGAATTGATGGACTCTAGATGCAGAATGAAGTATACAATTTCTTATTATTATGTTTTGGTTGTTTTTTCTTTTTTAGTATGGCTAATATGAAAACATGTTTTTTATGACCTCACATGCACAATTGAAATCAAAGTGTTTGACTTTTTAAAGATGGAGGAGAGGTGAGAAGAAGGGAAAGAATTTTAAACTGAAAAGTTTAAAAATGATTGTTAAATTTCTTACATGGAATTGGGAAATATATAATGAAATGAATAAAAATAATTTTAAAAAAGATTCTGTAGTTGATTAGGAATTGTTTTTCCTAAGTGCTAAACACTGTGCTTAGTTGTAACCCATAACAACAAGTAAAAAAAGCCTAATTCTTTTCTAGCTCATGACACTTAACGTGTTGATCCCTCCCTCTAAATCCTTTCTTCCCCAGGCTAAACATTGCAATTTCCTTCCTCATATTCTTACTCAACTTGCTCTTCAGTCCCTTTACCATCTAAACAATTCTTCCTTTGAATGAATTCCAACTTGTCAGTATCCCTCCGAAAACACAGTGCAAAGACATGAATATAATACGCAACATGTGGCCTCATGAGTGCAGAGCACAGCAGGACTATGACCCATTTCATTATGAATAACACTTTGCTTCTATTAATGAAGCTTAAAGTTGAATTAACTCCTTTGGCTATTACGCCACAATGATGATTGATGTTGCTTAGCCATGGGGAGGGTGGCCCCTCACAGAGGTGCTGGTACCCATCCTCATTTAATTTCATTCAGATAGGAAGGAATCAAAAACCTTGAGTTCAGGAAAAAGAGCCTTCTCACCTCAGAAAGTATTTAAATCTCCATGAGGCTATGTTTCCTTATCTAAAAGATGGAGAAAATGATCTCTAAAGGCTTCTTACTATACTAAACCTTTTGATCTTATGATAGACGGCCCATAATTGCTTGGAATCCACATTTAGAAAAGGGAAGGTTTCCCATAGATTCTCCCACTAGCCTCAGTGAAGTTTTCTGCTACCTAAAGATGCTGGGTGCCAAAAGAGAGTTAGGAAGGAAGTGGATTTGAATCCCACAACAGATACTTATTAACTACATAGCCCTGGATGAGCAAGACATTTTACCTCTCTGACATGCCAGTCTCTTTGTTGTAAAAAGGGGATTAAAATTATCATAAGATGTACCTCACAGGGTTCCTTTTGCAAATTTTAAAGTGCAATAAAATTTTACCATTATTATTATTATTCATTTTTTAAATATTGAATATTTGGATTTTTAAAAGCTTCTATTTGAATAGTGGCAGAGACCTCTGGATCTCAAAGGCAAGGACCATGATCAGTGTGGTCTGTTTAAAGTTTTATGGCATTTACTAGGCACTTTTGGATGACCCTCCTTCATGGCAATCTCTTCCTTATGTCAAATTTGCCTCCTTCAAAGGAGAATTTTGAAAGAATGATCATTTGAAAGAATAATTATTATAACTGCTAACATTAATTCAGTGCTTACTATGTGCCAGGACCGCTGCTAAATGCTTTACAACTATAATCTCATTTGCCCCTCAAAATGACCATGAGAAGTAGTTGCTATTGTTATCCCCATTTTACAGATGAAGAAACTGAGACATACAGAAGTTAAATGACTTGCTCAGGGTCATATAACTAATAACTGTCTGAGGATGGATTTGAATTTAGCTATTCCTGACTCCAGAAGCAGTGCACCATCCACTGTGCTGAAATAATATAACTGATGAATATCAATTGAAGTATTTTAAACAAAATTTGCCCTTTTGCCACATGGGCCTAATTTCTCCAATTTTCCCCTCAGAGGCCAAACAGAAGAATTCCAATCTCTCTTCCAAAGAATAGCCCTTAATATATCTGAAGAGACAGCTACTATGTCCTTCCTTTTTCGAGGTTTTTTTTTCTTCTTTAGGCTAATAATCCTCATTTCCTCAACTAAGTATATGCTCATCATTCACCTGATCCCATTTTTCTGGGCATTCTTCAATTCTTCAATGTCCATAAAATGTGATTCCTAGCCCTCAACACAGTACTCCAGATGTATTCTGGCCACATCATGATCATTCATTCACATATATGCACACACATATGTGTGTGTATGTATAATTTGGCAGGGGGAGAAGCAGTGGAAGAGGAAGAAGGAATCATTCCACTAACAAAACCTTAACTTTAAGTTGCAAACATGCTTCAACTCCCAATATCTTTAGTCATTCACAGCAGAATTTGATCATTTCTTTCCCTCTGATTTTCAGTTAACAAATACTTGGTTTTAAGTGAAATAGTCAATAAAGTCACTAGGCAGGCTTTGCCTTTGTTTGAGAGTATCCTTTTACCAAGGAACATAATTTGGTAAAAAGAAAAAAATATAAAGACAAGATTCAAGTCTGCCAGGGGCAACATTACATGATTTCCACACAACCATAGTTCTGTTCACTGTGGAAGCAGATAGGTGGTATAAAGGGCCATGGCATGGCACCCAATTTGGATTGGATCACAAGACTTAGGGTAGCCTTATTTTTGACTATACCTTTATTGTCCTGTCTTCTCAATGTACACTTCCTCCTGACCATTGTAAACTACCCACTAATGTCTTCCTGACCTGTGACTGCCCCGTAAGAGATCCAAAAGGTTGTGGCTGTACATTTAAAGATTTTAAATGATGAGTTTTGGTGGCATTTAGTACAAGTGTGAAATCTATAGAGCTTTAAACTTTACCAAGAGCCTTCTTCATGAGCACCCTGCGATATAGATAACTCAAATGATTATCTGATTTTACAAAGGTGGAAAGAAGATGGCAAAGGTACAATGATTTGCCCATAAACTAGTAAGTAACAGAGCAAGAATTTGAATCCAGATCTTCCGACTTTAAGTTTAGTACTACTCCCAATGCACCCTAGTACCTTTCTGAGAATCTATATTTTAATGAACTCTATCCATGGAAAATAAAATACATACAAAGAGTTATAACTAGTAATTTTATGCTGGGGGAAAAGTGTCACTACATTCTCTCTAGGGCAACCAGGATCAAACGTATTCTCTGTTGGGGATAGAAAGGTTGTGACCTTGTTAAGGGGGTAAAGGGAATGGAATAGGAATACATAGATACTCTGGAACATCATTATAATTACATACATTACAGATCCCAAGATGCCACAGTTGGGGTGGGGGGCATCTAAGACCACTCCAGTGTGCTATTTGGTAGCTTCCTTTTTTAGGTAATTGTTCTTGCTAACTAGTTTCTACACTTTGTTGGGTTTATGCTGCTGAAGAATTCAAGTTATCATTTACTTCCTCTAAATTTGGGGCTCAGAAACAAAGCTCTAGTTACCCTGTCCTAGTATAACTAGTCTGGTATATAGATACCCCAGGAACTGATGTATTAATTTATTCTGAAATCAATGAACCTAACACATATTTGGAAACTGTTTGCAAAAGGTACAGAAGTGGAGGAACACAATGGACATCGTACACCAGAGATGAAGATGATTATACATTTTTTTCATTTTATGCTCAAAACAACCTTGTGAAATTAGGACTCCTGATAGTATTATTTTTGTTTTATACATAGAAACTTAAGTCCAGGGAACTTAAGTCACCTTTCTATCTTCACATAGCTACAAAGATCTTTGGTGGGATTGAACCTATATCTTTCCTGACTACAAATCTAGTGCTTTGGCTGCCTCTACAACCATTACTTGGGCTATAGACAAATATTACGTGGAGGTTAGGGGCCATGTTGCAGAACTATAATGGTACTCAGGCATCAAATCACACTGATGTTTGGGATATTGATCATGAAGTATATGGGAGGAGAGTGTCAGATAAGGCTCAAAAGAGGATTTCAGGGGCTTAGATACAAGATCTGGTATTTGACATTCCCCTCTTTGTTGTGTTTGGTCTGGGCTCCTGAATTGGGCAGGAAAAAGGTAGGCTCTGCTACAGTGCATCTATCTTCCTCAGGGAGTCTATTGGTGAGTCCTTTTTACTTCTGTAAAGCCTGGGCACATAAAACATCAACAAAAAGATTTGAAGAATAAGGATGGAAGTGCTACAAATTCAATCGAGAGCTGCCTCTATGAACCTGAATGAATTTGCTTCCCTTAGCAGCAGGCATAAGAACATCAAAAAAATGTAATTTGGGGAAGCAAATGTTAAAAATATTTGCCATTATTTTATTTTATTGTTATTGCTTCCAATTTTTAATGTTTTTCATTTACATGTAGAAACAATTTTTGACAATTATTTTTTACATTTTAAAATTCAGATTTTCTCCCTCTTTACCCTCCCCAGACTTTAAGGCAATGAATGGTCTGATATAGGTAATAGCCATACATATTTCTATCTTGCTCATGTCATGATAGAAGACGCACATCACACGTACAATAGAAAGCTCAAGAAGGAAATTCAGGAGATGGCATGCTTTGATATACACTTAGACATCAACTTTTCCATCTTTGGCTATGGAGAGCACTTCCATCATGAGTCCCCTGTGATAATCTTGGAGACTTCTTATACTGACAAGAGTTTAATCTTTCACAGCTATTCATAAGTATAATATATCTATTACCATATACATTGTTCTGGTTCTGCTCACTTCACTTTGCATCAATTCATACACTTTTTTCATGTTTCTCTGAAGTCATTCTGTTCATTATTCCTTGTGGCACAATAGTATTCCATTACAACCATATACCACAACTTGTTCATCCATTCACCAAGTTTTAGACACTTTATTTTCTACACTTTTCTAAAAAACCTCACACATAACCTGATAAATACATGTATACATTTATAAACTTCCTATAAATTCCAAATAACCCTAGGCAAATGAACACCCATAAACTTACTACCTAAATTTAGTGAGTAATATTAACAGGGTAACAGGCATAGATCCTTTAGTTTTAAATTACTGATTAATTTTGGTCTGTATATACTATAGTCATTTTTCTCCTACCCAATATTTAAAAATATGGTTTCTTGCCCCACCAATTCACTGATTTTGAAGGCTCAAGAGTCACTCAGTCCAGAAGTCAGACCCACCAATATCTATTTAGCAGCCACCAACTGCCCTAGAAGTATCATGCATATCTGAGATAATTTCTGTTCCTGTTACATTTGGGAGGTACACAGTTTATGATAAGCCTATAACTTTCTGTGGTTTAATCTATGGATTGGACCATCCTGGAAACTCATATCTTCTTAGCTAAGGGATCTCAAGAGTGCTTCCCAGCTCCTCACCATGACCACAAACACCAATTCCCTGCTGTTCTCAACTAGAACCATGCTTCTGGTCTAAAAGTCAAAGCCAGAAAACCTGGGAATCCTTAAGTTTGCCAGCTGAAACTAGTCAAGTCAGAAAACAGTAGGCACCAATTGGATTTGTGGTCATTTTTTCTAATTTACCTGTTCCTCTCTGTGTCCCCCTCCTTACCCTAATAGGCACCTGAATTTTTCATGACTGAAGTATCTGAAGTAAGTTCCTATAATTAGCATGTAAGTTAAGATTCTATCACCACTAGCCACATTGTTCTCTTCCTGCACCAGTCCCTGTACCTGAGGCACCAAGGATTCTAAGATGAGAGAGAACAGCTCAGTACCAGGAAATGTCCCTTTCCTATGGGTACCAATGAAGAAAACAGTCTGTCCATCCATTATCCTTCTCTCTCTCTCTCTCTCTCTCTCTCTCTCTCTCTCTCAATGACCACCTGACCTCCTTATCTAGTCATAAATCTATTTTTTGATAAATCTTAGCCATATAATGTGTGCCATTTATCATTGTTAAAATCCTGCAACCTATTTAAACCCACAATATTTCATTCCACTGCCCACTTGGTGACCTGCAGATTTGATTCCTTGGAGATTCTACCACTCCATGAATTACACCCATAGAAAATCACTAGACCAATAATGGTGGTTTATTTTTTTCAATGATTTTTTTTTGTTTTAGGAAAGAGTATCAGAGATTGAAAGTGCTCCTGAGTTCCCGAAGAGAAGGCTATAAATTCAATATGAGTTAACAGAGTGATGTGGCAGCCAAGTTTAAAAAAAAGAAGAAGAAAGAAAGAAAAGCTAATGTGATAATGGGCTGCATTAAGAATGGCATAGCTTCCAGGAAAAGGGAGAGGATAGTCTCATTGTACTCTAATCTAGTTAGTTCACATGTAGAGTATTGCATTCAGTTCTGGGAAACACATCTTAGGAAGGATATAAATAAGCTAAAGCAAGTCAAGAAAAGAGCATCAAAGATGTTGTCATGACTGAAGCTCATGCCATAGAAAGATCTACTGAGGATTTGGGGACATTTAGCTTGATTTACTTCTTTAAAAAACGAAACAAAACAAACAAAAAAACCTTCTTATATGTCTTAGAATCAATTCTAAGACAAAAGAGCAACAAGGGCTGGGCTATAGGGTTAAGTGACTTACAAAGCTAGGAAGTGTCTAAGGCCAAATTTGAATCCAGATCCTCCTGACTCCAGGCCTGGCTGTCGATCCACTGTGCTACCTAGCTGCCCTTTTGAGTTTCTTCTGAGCTATATTCATATTCCAAAATATGAATTGATATACTCTTTCTGTAGATTGTCCTTAAAAATCAAACATCATAAGTTGAATAATAATTCATTATTTGCACAATTTTTATAATGTGAATTGTTACTTTGAAAAATGAGTAGTTGTGGATTTTGTGAAAGTAGGAGGAAAGTAGGTATTGTAGTGAATAGAGCTTTGAACCTAGAGTTAAGAAAGACTGGCATTCAAATCTAGTCTCAAATATTTTCTAGCTGTATGACCTAGGGCAAGTCACTTAAATTCTGTCTGCCTCAGTTTCTTAAATTGTAAAGTGAGAATTACATGGTACTTGATCAAAAAGAGATATTTTAAAGCACTTAGCATAGTGCTTGGCATATAGTGGGTGCTACATAAATGTTAATTATTCATATTATTATGTTTCTTCAGTGTTTCAGGGCTTGATAAAATTATCAAAATGTCATCCAAAAATAGACACATCTAGAAGGACCTCCCCTTTGTATAAAATCTTTCTTCTATTGATGCCATATGCGGACATCTGCCCTGACAGTGGCAAACTTCTTTGATGAGCAGAGGTCAACCTAATCTATGTGTCATCTGTTATGAATAATCAGAGGGTCAAAAAATTTATTGCTATTAAATTTTTCAAGGACTCCAGTATTGGCTTATGCATGGAAGAAATCTTGGTAGGGAAAGTTTATAGGACTGCATTCTGTTCTAGTAAATTAAATATGCTTTTTTTTTAATAGTCAACAATCAAATGAAGTGAGGTGCTATGTTCTTTGCACTTTTCAGTTACATAAAGAAGATGTGGTAGAATATCACGGGTGAAAGCCTGGCTATTTCCTTCTGGAATTTTCATCAAGAACAACTTGTTAGACAATATGTTGAAATGATTCTCATAAAGATTTTGAGGGGTAAGAAAGTAAGCTTATGAGTCAGTAGTTACTAATATTCTCTTCACCACAATTTTCTGGACCTGAAAAACACTAAAAAGAACAGAATTTATGAATACCACAAAGCTCCAAATAAATTTTTGGGTCAAATGATGTACTTTGTCCTTTGAGTTAATAAATTTTATAACTTATCAGAAATTATTCTATATCTTTACTTCTTCCAGATATCCTCAGAAATGATCAACAGCTTCAAAACTATATCACGTCCAAAATGAACTTCATCATCTCTTGGTGCAACTACTCTTCCTGTCTTTGCCTTCTTTAATGCCATTTCTACTTCCTCACGCAGTGGTATATCAGGGCTTGGGATGATAGAGTGTCAATGTGAATGGAAAAAAAATTTTATTATAGAAATGTTAATTCTAGAAACATAAATAAAATAAACTATATGAAGAGATGAAAAGAGAATAAAAGGAATAAGAATAATATGTACTATGATTACATTAAAAATAGTATGAGCCACAAAATTAAGAGAAAAAGCATCAAAGTAAAACAACTCCAAAGAGAACACAAAAGTATAGGATACTTATATTGGCACACATAGCTAATTTACATATTTCAAACAACTTGTAAACAATGTGGACCTTGTGGCTTTGCACAAAATTTTTCTATGCATTTGTTTATCTAAAATTTTTGGTGGTGGTAGTTATTAAGTACATAATAAAAAAAAGAAAGATGAGGAAACTAAAAAAATAAATATTAACTAGTCTTTTCTATTTTTGTTTTTTGTCTATTTATTTTCCTCCTGTAAGTTATATGTTCAAATTTTTTGGATGGCCTAGTTTAATTGAATCTTCAGTAGATAAGGAATGGAATTGGGCTATGTGGTAAAACTGGTAAATAACCAATATGTTAATTGTCATGAGGCAATGGGGAGTTGCCTCTATGTGGATGATTTGGGGTACAGGAATGGGTTCTAATAAGGAAAACATCTGGAGGAGAGGAACCTCTCCAAGGAGAATATAGGAACTGCCTCTCTGCCCCTCAAGATCTATAAAATAATGGATGGACTGTTATTAGTTGGAATTATTGAAAAGGAAGTGAATGATGTAGATATTCGTAGTAAAAGTAAACATCTCAAAAACTAAGGCTTTTAATGTTCCATTTACATCATCTCATAAAAGAACCCAGACTAAGATAGATGTAAAATATGGTAATTGGTTCCAGCCTGATGGAAATATGTGGTGCAAATTCAAATAATGCTACCTCTTCACAGGATTCATTATTGTCACTAATCAGGATAGAGCTGTAAATGTCTATGGAGAATTATTACAGTTCTTGATAATGTCTATTTTTTTACCTAAGTCCTATTTTAAACCTGACAGCATATTTAAGAGAATCATGTTAAGGCTATTTCAGTTAAATAAATTATTCACACCATAACATCATCTTTATGCATGTTTTAACTTGTTGATTTTTACTTACATTTGTCCCCCAAAAATGATGATCTGACTCTATACAGAAGGCTTATTTGGAATGATTCGTACATAGAAGGGCAAGAGTTATTTTGTCTTGCCCACAGTTTCCACATATTACATTCTCATGTATGTTTGTTAAGCTGACTTGAAGTTACGTAATATGGCAGCCCAAAAAGTCGATGTGATCATCAGGCTGCTGTATTAACATTGCTCATGGTATCCAGAACAAGGGAAATTTAGTCCAGTCCTTGTTAAACCATATCTGATTCAGGCTGGGTATATATATATATATATATATATATCGAGAAGCTCAACTGCCTACAGACAAGGAAGATCAGGATGGCCAAAAGACTGGAACCATGACATAAGTGAATTGTTTGAGGGGAATAAAGATAATTTACTGTCACAAGGATGGATGAGACTTGTTCTGCTTGGCCTGAAGGGACAGAAGTAGTATTCATTTGTAGAAGTTGCATGTAATAGATTTGGGCTTAATAAAAAAAAATCTTAACAAATTAGACCTGTATAAAAGTGAAATGGGCCTCCTTAAAATATAGTGAGTTATTAATCATTCAGAGTCTTTAGAGGCCAATAGCTACATTTCAGGGATGCTGGACGGGGCATTCTTGCTCAGATAGAGTTAACATAAAAAAGCTTTTGAGATTCCTTTCAGGACTAGAGTTTTGTAAGCCTGTGGCAACTGTACTAAGCACTCCTAGGAGGAAAAGGACTAATTTCAGTAGCATGATAATACTTGACTTTAATAAATATAGACAGCAACACCTCATTCCAAATACCAAGATAAATTCAAATGGATATATAATTTAGAAATAAAGGAAAACACCAAAAAAAATAAAAAATAAAAAAATAAAATAAAATAAAATAGCATGTTGTCCCCTATGATAATTAAATTAAGTCTACACAAAGGCTTGAGCATCTTCCAATTCTGGGAGGTCCTAACCCACGCATGCTAGAGTGAGTAACCAATCAGAATTGAGGCACCACCCCCTACGCTTTCTATGAGAAAGCATCTAGTGTGATTGGACAGGCAGGCTAGGGGAAGGCACTGGAAGTGACATACATGTGGCCCCCTTCCAAAGAGGGAGTGAGGGAGGCTGAGACTGGTGCAGTGAAGGAGACCTGAGGGAGCTTTGCTGGTTCGTGACCAAGACTATTCCACGTGGGTAAGTTAGGCTGACTCTCCTTCTCTTCCCTTGGCGTTTCTGGAGGCTCCACCCTCGGGGAGGCATCTCTTGCCTCTCTAACTGTAAAAGGTCTTGTGAATAGAAGCCTTGTTTAATGAACCTCTGTGCCCCTCTGCTGGGCCTCTAAATTCTTACCTGGTCCGGGACTCTGGTCCACGCCAGTTTCTCTCTCTCTCTCAATTTCCCTACCTTCAACCTTCCTAATTGTAAATAAATCAACATAAAAGCCAATTTTGACTTGAGATTATTCCTTAATTGGGGAAAATTCCTCTGGTGACTACCTTTTAATATACTGAACCCATAAAATCCTTTTTTCACCCCTTACACCCTCTATCAGAATAAAAGCTCTCTCCAAGAAACTTTCTGTATTTATATTCCCAGTGCTTTGCACAGTGCTTAATTTCCTTTTTCTTTTTTCTTTCTCTTTTTTCTCATCATTTCTTTCTTCATTTTCCTCTCTTTTTTTCTCCTTCCTTTTCTTTTTGTTCTCTCCGCTTCCTTTATTTATTTTTAAAAAATCTTTGCCTGGTGTCTTAGAATCAATTCTATGCACTAGTTTTAAAGCAGAAGAGCAGTAAGGGCTAGGCCAATGGTTCCCAAACTTTTTTGGCCTACCGCCCCCTTTCCAGAAAAAATATTACTTTAGCCCCCTTGAAATTATTTTTTAAATTTTAATAGCAATTAATAGGAAAGATAAATGAACCTATGGCCATCACTGCTCCCCTGGATCTCTGCAGCACCCGCCAGGGGGTGGTAGTGCCCACTTTGGGAATCACTGGGTTAGGCAATAAGGTTAAGTAACTTCCTCAGGGTCACACAGATAGAAAGTGCCTGAGGCTAAATTTGAACCCCAAAGCTCCCATCTCCAGGCATGACTTTCTATCTGCTGAGCTACCTAGCAGTTCTCCTTTCCTTTATTTCTTGGGCTTAAAAGGTTATAGGGAACAATACTAGCAACCTGAAAGCAAAGTTCTTAAAAAAATAAGTATTTTAAAGGTGTTGACTTCTGAGTTACAACTATGGGGGGGGAGTACCGCAAAAAAAGGAGGGGGTCATTGAAGCAATTTTGTGATGTCTTTAAAACTGATATTAACATTTTCAGTAATGTCATTCAAGGGCTACCTTGGTTTTTAGTACTGATGAAAGGTCAGAAATCAGAATGCTTCATTTCTAATAGTGTTTCTATCTATGAGGGCTCTATATCATGCTGAAGTTAGGACTTTCTGCAAGTTTTTGTCTACTTCTGAAAAATACTCCTAGTATTCAAAGGGAAAGAGCCCCAAAGCAGAAACTCAGAGCAGCTTTTTCATCAAGGGGAAAAGGAACAAAACAAATCATTTTTTTCCAATCCAACCTAGGGAAGGAAAGGAGGTATTGGATATGAGGACAGTGCAATTTTATATTTCCACTCAATAACCATTATAACAATTTTTTCACCCTCTTATTTCAATGTCCCAAAGCAACTATACTTCCAGATTGCTAGAATCACACAGGAATACTGATTCCTAAAATCGGTAGAAAAGCAATCCCTGTCCTTGGTGCTGACTCTTTAACTTTTTGAAAAGGTTTTCACAATGATCATGACAAACTTGAGAGGTGGTTAAATAAGGCTTAATTTCTATGAATTGACAGATGAAGAAACTGAGAAGTTAAATTACTTGCTCAACTTTATCCTCTAGTTAGTAAAATAGACCCAAAACACAAAATCCTTGACTGATTCTGCCACTCTTTGTATTCATTAAAGAAGAACATAATTACTGTCCAAATGCTCACCACCAGTCATATTTGAGCTCCTGGTGGCTAAATCTGAGAACTAAGATTTGGGATGGTGATTAATTCAATTTAGGTAGCATTTATTAAGTTTCTACTGTATATAATGCACTGTGACAGATGCTAGTGCCACAAACACAAGAATAAGGAAATCCTGTCTTCATGAGATCACCTTATACTGGTGGCAGATGAAATGTCTACAACAAATACATAAATAAGTTATCATAAATCATTTAAATAAAATGCACAAATGACTCATAACTCTTATTAGTACAATGTATTACAGTTTATAAAGTGTTTGATTTGATTGACATTGATAAATAGTGCAAATATACTAATTGCTATTTTCACATGAGTAAATAGGCCCAGATAGTTTTAGTGACTTGTTCATAGTCACAATGCCAAATTGAAACCTTAAATCAGGTCTTCCAACTTCTAGTTTACTGTTCATTTTGCTACTGACTACTCTCTATAACCATTTAAAATGGCCACAATGAGCCTAGATCAAAAAAGCCAAATGAAGATAACCTTGCCAATCAGAGATTTATGGTAGTGGATACACATACCACTGCATTGTATGCCTCATGAAAGTAGATCATACACTTTTGTTCTCCTCCTAATATAGGGCACTCCATTTCCCATAACCACATTTTTGTGCCTGGGATAAATCCCCACCTCCACTCTCTAGAACAAGATTTCTTAATGTTACTTTTTGTTGTTGTTATTATTGTTGTAGACCCTTTTTGACAATACATTTATAGACTTTTTCAGAATAATAAAATAAAAAATAAAGATTGCAAAGGAAATAAATTATATCAAAAGATATTCATATATAGAAAGTTATATAGATGACAGGTAGAGAGACAGATATAGTTAGATACTTAAAAAGCAAGTTTAGAGAGACAGATATAGATACTTAAAAAGCAAGTTTATGGGTTTATGGACCACAGGTCAAGAACATTCTATTAAGAATCCCTTGTTTCCTTCATAACCTTGTGTAAGTGACATCTTTTATTTGACATATCTGCAATGGGAGAAAGCTACAAGACATTAATTTGAAATGATAACTGATCAGTGGATTGAAAGTCAGGTCTAGAGATCAGAAGTCCTGGGTTCAAATCTGTCCTAAGTCATTTCCTAATCATGTGACCCTGGGCAAGTCATTTAACCCCCATTTCCTAGCCCTTACCACTCTTCTGCCTTGGAACCAATACATAGTATTGATTGTAAGACAGAAAATAAGAGTTTAAGAAAAAAGAAATGATAAATAAATGTCCATGTTGTTCCTGTAGGTAGTTAGAAATGTAAGCTTTCTGTAGATATGTTGGCAGCAATGAAGATTTTGTTCCTTTGTAGGCTGGAGAGTTATGTATATTTCTTTTATTGGGACAGCTAGATGTTATAGTTGAGAGAATATTAGACATAAACCTGCAGCTTGACATGCCTTCTTACCCCTCAAAATTACCTTGTACTTATTCTATCTGAATTTGAATATACTTGTTTATAAACACTTCATCTACCTTATTAAATGGAAGGTTCTTGATGACAGTCAGCTTCATTTTTGTCTTTGTATCCCCAGTCTGACATACAGTGCATGATCAATAATTTTTTTCTTGATTGAATCTTTCCCAGAATTCAACACAGTGTTCTGCATCCAAGAGGCATGTAAGAAATATTTTATTGAATGAAAAAGCACACTGCCTCAACCCCAGATAAATACTCTATCAGTGACCACAGAAAGAGCTCCGTGGTGATCCAAAGGGATTTCCAAGGCTGCTTGAATCCCTTGTTGGAGTCTTTAGAATTTAGAGCTAGAAAGAACTTAATTATCATAGAAGTATAGTTACAGAGCTAGAAAAGGCCATAGAGGCCACTGAGTCCATTCCATTTTACAAATGAGAAAATTGAGTAGGTTGTTACTAGCCCAAGCTCACACAGGTCACAAAATTAGAATTCAGAGCTATGTCTTTCAACATATGATTCAGTGACCTTTCCACAATGTCACTAGTCTGGCCAACATCACACAACCTATGATCAAGCAATTCTATTGCCTTTTTTAATAGCAGGAATTTCAAATCTTTCAAATTGCCTGAAACACATCGAAAACAAAATCTTTCTAAGATAGTATTTGAAATTAATAACACTTATTTTCAAATAGCAATAGGAAAAATAAGCCTGAAATATTTGGTGGAGTGGACAAAAGGTTGGACATGGAATTAGAAGATGTAGGTTCAAATGCTGCCTCTCCCACATATTAACTCACAAGTTTGGATAAGTGACAGTCCCTCTGCAAATCGCAGTTTTTTCTACCTGTAAAAAACTGGATGATCTCTGAAGTTCCTTCCAGTTCTAAATCTAAGCTTTCTTTTGAATATGGCAATATTAATAATCACAATAAATAACATTTATATAGCACTTACTATGTACTAGGCACTGTAGTAAGGGTTTTATAATTAATAATTCTCTTCATAGCATCCCTGTGAGGTAGGTGCTACTCTTATCTCTATTTTAAAAATTAAGAAAATGAAGCAAAAAAAAAAAGGTCAAGTGATTTGCCAAGGGTCACATAGGTAGTAAATATCTGAGGCCAATTTTAAATTTAGGTCTTCCTGATTCCAGGTCTAGCATTCTGTCCACCATACCAGCTAGCTGCCCCAGGAAAAGAAACAACCCTCCAGCCCACCAGAGAGAAAAATCTTCATTGGTGCCAACATATCTGCAGCAAACTTCCATTTCTGATGACTTACACAAACAGCCAGGCCATTCAGTTATAATTTCAAATGTGAGCCTTGTAGCTTTCTCCCTTTGCATATCACTCCCAAAGCATGATTTCCCATTCTTGGTTGTGGCATGTACAGGAAGCTAAACATACCTCCTTGGGTCTATGTCTTGGGAGAAAGGTCATATGAGGAAACCAAGGTGCTGAGGATGATAAATAATGTCAAATACCATTCCAAAGTTGATCTTTTGTATTGCTTAGAGAAAATGTACTATCTCCTAGCAGCCTGTTCAGATCTGTTTAAAGCCGATCAAGTCAGAGCCAGCCAGCCCTAACCCCCTAAAGCCAGAGTCATCAGTAATTAGAAGAGAGAGGGGTGATGAGGAGATTTTAAAATGACATTAAATTTCAAATCCCTTTGAAATATGACAACTCAGGCCACGGAAGCTAATCCTTGGCTATAATTTCCTAGGGGTCTCTGGGTTCTGTCTAGAAAATCTATACCTTTGTTAAGGAAATTTCTTTTAGTACTTTAAAAGAAAACTTGTCACTATCTCTTTCATGGATAAAACCCATCACTCAGGAAAAATCTATTCAAATGAATATGTATTTATTAAGTACTGACTATATAGCAAGCAATAGGGAAACAATGAAAAAAATGAAATAGCCCCTACTCTCAAGAAGCTTACATCACTGGGGAGGGGGGAAACAGGGCAAGCAGTGTGGAATACCACTGATATAAAGTAAATACTATAAGAGGAAATTAGGACTCAGGTCCTTATTTTTCATAAAGTTTATTAGTATTACTTGGATAGAAAAAGGCACAGAGATAGAGAGAAAAAGCCTATTCTAGCTAGCCACATGGGTGGTCTCAACATGGCTTCCTCAGCCACCTTTCTCTTGGCCAGTCACTGACCACACAACAGTATACTTCCTATATTGTTGCTTTTATTCCTTCTTTTATACCTGGATGAAGTTCAGAATCATAGCTGGGATCAAGCACATAGCCCACAGTCCTGTGACCCATGTTAAGTGATACAAACTTAAGCAGGCTTGTGTAGACTCACAAAGGTGCACACCAACTGTGTTAGCCAGAAGGGTGAAAAGGGGAGAACTTTCCTCATATAATCCCCCCTTTGATTCTTTTATTCTTTGAGACCAGCATGTTCAAATCTCTTCATTTGGGGTTTCTGGGAGATTAACATGTCAGGTCTCCCCAGTGAATCATTCCAATTAGGTAGCTTACACCTCTACAGATTCTCTTATTAGATCTTTATTAAGGGAATTGCAGCCATTTGGGGAATAATAGGGAAAGAAAAGAAAAAGGAGAAAGAAACTAAAAAGCCAATTGGAGGCACTCCCCTTAGGCATAAGAGTTTACATTCAGAATAAATGATAGATTCAACCCCCCCTTCAGTTAAGTTCATTATATCTCAAAGTTGATTCTGGATCTCTTGATGTAGTGTGCAGTTTCTTTTGGCACCTTCTCCAAAAGATCCACTTTCTTGATTTTAGATTTTGATGATTTTCTTTTCCTAAAATTGCTTTAAAAGATCTTAAACCTTGGATTTTAGGATAATTGTACAATCCCCCCTTATGAAGGTGTTAACCAATACTAGAATCACCCTGAGATACATGGCTGGGTTATGAGGTATATGAATCAATTCTCAAATGAAAATCAAAAACCCAAAAAACAAAGAGAAGAGAAAATTAAATCTGGATAAAAATTATATCAAAATCCTATGTATATAAAATTACAAGTAAAAAAGAAAACCATAACAAGTCTTTGAATCACCAGCAAGGCCCAATTAAAGTAGCTTATGTCTTACAAGCATGCAGGAAAATTGCAGCAGTACTGTACTCACCCATTGGCAGCCAAGACTATAAAAAATTGCCATACTATAATTAGAAAGGGACAAGAGACTGAGGTAACAGGGAAGTATGAATCCTTGGTTTGATTTCACCTTCAGTTTCAGGGAATGGGGAGCTAAAAGGAAAGACAAATGGAGGTAACTTTATAGGAACTTGGCACAGGGAAGTCCACCATCTGAATCTGTCAAAAATCTGCTTCCTCAAACCTCAAAACAAGTCCTCTGTCTTGGTGTAAATTCTCATCAATCCACAGGGATTGTTGGTCTCCTTGACCTTGTGTTTCTTTGCACTCTGCAGTAGTGATCCCTTCTTTTGAAATAGTTATTAGTAAAAGTCCCATAATACTTAACAATCAATGGCAGGTTTCCATAATCTAAAGCTTTTGGGCATACATTGGTATTAGGGCTAATAGATATTGTAAACTTATCCTTAAAGATCAAAAAGATTAATACTGATTCCATGTACTCAAGTACAAAAAATAAGAAGAAAGGAAATAACTCAAATACCCTATTGAAATTATAAAGAAAAGCAATAATAATAAATCAGAAATTCATATAGCACAATCCATTTGACAATGAGTCAGCCAAACAGAGACATCATACAAAGGTTTCTCACTCAAAAGCAAGCTCTATTTCCTCTCTAACTTGGCCATGATCCATGGTATGAGTGTACATAATTTTTTCACCAGGTAAAAGCTTGTTATAAACAGTAGTAACATATAGCTAATAACCATAACATACTAACTGAAGGTAAATTTTATTTTAATTTTTGGATATTGGGTCTCCCCATCTCTCCTAGACAAAAAAGCAATGCCTATTTTAAGGACTGATTTCATTGATGCTTGTCATGGAAGCTTTGACCAGCTCCTTTCCCCACCCTCACAGGTAGTCTCCTGTGGGGCCTCCCTCCAAGGGTCCCACATTATTGGGACCACATTTAATAGAGGCACCTGATAAGTTTTAGCCCTACTGCAGCCCAGAGCTCATCAGGTCAAGTGATCAACCTGCCTTGGCCTCCCTTGTAGCAGCAATGACAAGATATGTGGGATCACAATTGGCTAGAAAGTAGTTTTAAAAAGGAGAGGGGAAAAAATAACTGTGATGATCAGGAAAGGCCTCATGTTGGAGGCAGCATCTAAAATATGCTATGAAGGAAGTCAGAGATCATGTAGTAGCTATGTGTGGCCCACTGTTCTAAGTCCTGTAGGGAACACTAATAGGTGCAAAATATGGCCCTGAGGTTTGAAGGTCCATCAATAATTTGTCTGGCAAGATAGTAAGAAATAAAGAGTTAGTACCAAAGAGAATTCTGTTAAACCCCATCCTCCTTCTTGGACCACAGAGAAGGGGCATGAAGAAATGATGATAAGGTAGGGGACCCTATCTATGAGATGGCAGAAGAAGAAACTGAAAGGAACAACGTAGAAACAGAATCATAACATATCAGAGCTAGAAATGAACTCAGCTATCATCTAGCACAAACTGTATATATATATATATATAGTCTCCTCTACAAGATCCTAGAGAGGTAGCTTGACACATTGGAAAAGAAATTGTATTTAGAGCCAGAAGTCCTGAGTTCAAATCCTGACTCTCCTAATTACTGCCTGTGTGTCCCTGGACAAGTCCTTTAACCACACTGGAGCTCAGTTTCTTCTTCTGAAAAATGATCTCTAAAATCCATTCTAGTATATGCTTAAAGACCTTCAGAAATGGTGAACTCACAATCTCTCAAGGCAACCCATGGTATCACAGGATAGATCTGATTGTTTCTATCTAGCTAAAATCTGTATCTTCACAACCTTGACCTTCTTTTAGTAGTTACATTTTGTAGGACAAAACAAATTAACTCCTTCTGTATGACAGCTTTTTGATATACTTAAAAACAGTGATTATGGCTCCATTAAGTCTTCTCTTTGACAGGTTACACATCCAAATTCCTTCTACTGATTTTTCTGTTCGACAGTTTTGGTTTCTCTCAGCATCCTTCCTTTGGGTATATTCCAGTTTGTCAGAATCATTTATAAATGTTAGTGACAGCATGATAGAGTGGAAAGATTACAGGATGTAGAGACAGAGTGCTTGAATTCAAATCTCAACTGATTTCCTATGTGACTTTAGGCAAATCACTTCCTCTATCTGGGCCTTGATTTCATTTATAAAATGAGGGTAAAAAGACTAGATGACTTCTGAGGTCCCAGTTCTAAATCTATTATCTGATATCATGGGATCCCCAGAATGGAAAATAATATTTCAAGAGCAGTCTTATGAAAGAACATTACAAAGAAACTATCATTTCCCTCATTTAAGGCCTTTTGTCTTTTTATTTACATTTTATATCATATAATCATAGTATATATTATATACATATTACATATGGTATATACATATAACATGTTACATATATTAGTATACTGTAT